>NW_024351073.1:18009484-18185695 GCF_902729225.1 Pteropus medius | reverse complement strand
GAAGGAAGGAGGAAAGAAAAGAAGGAAGGAGGGAGGGACGGAGAACAAAAGGAGGGAAGAAGAGATGAAGGAAGGAAGGAGAGAAAAAATGGAGGAAGAAGAAAAGCTCGTATTCCCCAGGGCTCCTCCACAGCCCTTTACACACAGCAGGTGCTTAGATAAGTGTTTACTGAATTGAACTGAACTGCTCCAGGATCTTCTACTACCATCTTTCCTACCTGAGCTTCTAGAACTTTCTCTAAAGAGGAGGAAATACTAAAAGAAAGCATTCATTCAGGGAATTCCACAACAGATCGAACCACAAGTGGGACCTAGCGAGGGGGCGGGCCTGTCCGTGAGAGGAAGGGACGAGCTGATCCAGACACCATCTTGAACGCTGGGCTCCTGGCAGGAGGGTAACTCAACACCGACCTGGGAAATCAAAATGTCCCAGGTGGCCAGTGACTCTTGAGGTTAAGCTACTGGTTTTAACTCACAAACAGAGTAGGTGTGAGCGGTTGCTCCACCCTTTTCTTGTTTGTTCAAGAAAGGCCACAAAAAGTAAAGCCGACTGCAAACAGCAGAGAGGCATAAATAAACAGCTACCAAACTCAGTGCCAGGAAAGAGTTTAGCATGACTAAAGGAGAAAAGGTAACAGGTAAACTTCCCGCTAACATTTCCTGTGCAGTGGGAATCGATTCCTCGAAATATCCACACGCTCAGCGGCCTTTCCCGATGCTGACACCAGCCTCAGACATGAGAAAAACGGGGGGTTGCAGGCCCTCCCGGGAGCATTTAAAGCTCTGCAGAGGTCAGAGCTCACAGATGCGACTATCTGTATGCTTTGGTATCTATTCGTTTTCCTAAATAATGTGACCACAGAGATCTGTATTTGCAGCTTTCATGGTAAATTGTCATGGCTGCTAACTAAAATCCTTTTCCCATGAGCCTCGGGTTAGGGGCAATGCATCGCCATTGATGACGGTCAGGAAAAGGATGCTGTGTGGGAAAGAGAACCAAGCTACACCTTTGTTTCATTCTTGGTGCTCCTCACACTGATCCGGACTGCGCGCTTACCACCTGCCGCTTCCAATTCATGTAAAATAGTGGCTGCTCACTTAGCCGGAGGGAGAGAGCATGAGTTGCAAAACAGTTTGTTTACAAGGATATGACCTGGTGCACGGAAAACAGGAAGTATTTACCAAAGGATGCTCACTTTGTCTTAGAAAAAAGTAGTGTAAATATTCAGGGAGCGTGAAACTTTATAATTTTTTCTAACTACAAATTTTATGTTTATATGTAATTTATGATCATTATATTTATGGTTTTATTTAGATCATTTATATTTAAATATATAAATGTTTATCTATTTGTCATACATATATTCATTACAGAAAAAGAAAAAACAAAGAAAAATAAAATCTTCTTTAATGCCACCAGCCAGAGATAGTAAGTATTCAAATTTGGTGTATGTCCTTTTCTTCTGTTTTCTATATATATTCACATAAATTTTCTATGTTCATAGAATTGGAACAATATTGCTTTCGTGGCCTGCTTTTTCATGTATTAATTATGAACATTTTCCCATATTATTAAACATTCTTCAATAACTTTTTTTGACTTTTGCAAATTCAGTACATAAAAAGAGCTCTATCAATTAAATGTCCTAGAACGCCACTGAGGTTAAACAAGAGACATTTGATCAGTTAATTCTTTAACTTCAACTTGAACAGACCGAGGGAAAAGTAGAGGAAAAGAAAAAGGCGCTGAAATCTAAGAGCGCGCATAATCGACAAAACATAAGAACATGGCAGAAAGCTAACAGCCACGTTTTATATCCTTATAGGGTAAAACCTGACAAAGTTTTAAATTAAGACATACAACAGGCATCGGTTTACTGGTATTAGAAGTAGCAAAGCCATCTGTCATTTCAAGGTCACCATTTTCAAATGGGGAGAAGTCACTAAAAAGAACTAATAAGAATTGTCTTAAGGAAACACAAAACAGATATGTTGGAAATTCCAAGTACTTATGACACATAAATTATATGAAAATAAGAACGTTAATATGTGTCTACTATAACAAGATGTTCACTAGAATAAAACAGCAAGATAAATACCCACAGAGAGGAGGAAGATGTGGCAGTAGTACATAAATTACATACGATGTTTTTATACAAATATAAATTTTCATTTATTAAATCGTGACGGTGCGTATTTTATTGATTCGCATTATGAATTCCTATAGTTAGTTATACAGCTATAGTGCCGCTAAGTGAAAAAAATATAATAGACAATGTCCCTGAAGGTAAATGCTAAAACAAACACCTGGATTTTATTTTTTCATTCCACAATATTCATTTTTAAAGAGAGAGAGAGCACCACCAAATGAAGTGAAAGCTGATTTCAATGCTCAGAGCAGCTTCCAGCTGTTTCTCACCTGCTGGGCACCAAAAGACTGAAGGAAACTACCCATGGGACACACCATCCACGTCCCTCTCTCCAAGGGAACTAAACGTTTGCTTTTATCCAAACCCAAGGGCCAATGAGAGCTAGAGACAGCCAACAAACTGGACACAAAAGCAGCCTGCGCCCCACCTAGATATCTCTGATGCCCGTTACGGGACAATAGGTTGCTTAGGTCCACGTCGCTGAGCATCAGAGGCTCTTCCGCAGCCAGAAGAAGAGGGAAAACCAACTTGAAGAGAAAGGGGAGAGGTAGCTCCTGACCCTCACTTTTGTATTTTGTGGGTGCCCTGGGACATGGCTGACCACCATCCCCTGGGAAAAATCCTGCAAAACTCAAAAACCAGCAACTTTTGCCCTATGAGCTCCTGAAAGCGCTTTCAGGCTCCAGGCTCTGAAGCTGCACCCCAGAGCAGGAGTCCGCCCCACACGACCGCCCGCCGCGCGAACCCGGAGGAGCCCGGGGCGCCCCGCAGCTCCGCGGCCGCGCATGCGCCGCGAAGACAGGCAGGGCGCGGGAGCCGCGGGGACCGAGCGCGCACAGTACCGGCTTGTCCATGGCGCTCGGCGGCAACAGGCAGGGTGCCCGGCCCAGCCGCCGTCGCGGTCCTCTCGCTGGCTGCTCCCCCGCGTCCGCTCCGGCTGCACGTCGCCGCGCTCGCGCGCCTGTTTGCGGCTCACGCGGTTGCCTTGGCGACGAGCAATGCTCCGCCCGCACCCGGCGCCCTCCTCCCGCTCCCCGCGCTCCCGCGCCCGCGGCCACTTGCACCGCAGCCCCCTGGGGACGGGCTCCCGAGGCCAGATGCCATTTCTTGCCTGTTCTCCGGGTTTCGGTGAGATCTCAGCAGAATGGTATTTCTAGCATCAGCCAAGTCCACTTATTTGGAATTTGTTTCAACGCGGGATTTTAGACGCGTTTGGCTTGAGGAGAAAAAAATTCAAAATGGGATTTCGAATGTTTCAGCTGTAATTCGCACATCTTCCCACCGTCCGGACTCAGACTTGGTCTACTCTCAATGCTTCCTTGTCAGCCTAGGACTCAATGGAAATGTTTAACCTCGAGTTTTAACCTGGAGGTGACAAGGATAATTTCTTAAATACTGTCTACCTGTCAGAGCAATAGCTGCATCGGCATGTGTGAAGTTCCCAGGATCTTTGCCTTACAAGACTTTCCAGAGGAGAATAGACACGTTTCATATCCGCAAACACTTCTCTCTCGTGGGGACAGGGACTGTCTATTAGAAGTACCTGTGCCACATGTGTAAGTATATATTTTCTAGGAGCCCCATTCTAAAAAGAAATAGGTAAAATTAATTTTATTATGTTTCACTTAAGCCAATACATTCAAAATATTATTTCAACATATTATCCCTATAAAAATTATTCGTGAGATATTTTACATTCTTTTATATATTTACTCCTAGAAATCTTATGTGTATTTAACACTAATAGCCCATGTGGACTAGGCACATTTTAAATGCTCAGTAGCCAATGTGGCACCAGCGGCTACCACATTAAACAATGCAGGTCTATACTGGATTAAAAATTCTAGGAAGACCAGCTCCAGACCTTACCGGGAGCAGAGGAAGTACATCTGCTCATAAGGGCTACCAAACACGATAGACTCTTGAACAAGTGTTCGAATTCTTACAAGGAAACAAAAAAATCTGTAATCAGTACAAACTCTGATCGCTCTTCAGAAACTAGTAAAATTAGAAATTTCTTTTTCCTAATGTTCTATTTTTTATTATTAATAAATATTTTTAGAGCAGTTTTAGGTTCACAGCCAAACCGAGTGGCGAGAAATGACATTATAACTGTCTGAATTTGTAGGCATCTGGGAAGCTTTGCCTGCAAAGGGCACCTTCGCCACGTGCTGCTCTGATGCTAGCCTGGCACTCCAGCTTGCTGGGTTCCATCTGCCCCTGCCCGCTCAGGGACTGCACAGTGTCACCATCCTGTCTCTCTTATTAGCATGTTGTCAGTTAATTGTATATCCTTATAATTACCTTAAAAGAGCTTGGGACCAGGTCCTCAAGAAAAGAGTTCTTATTTTAACAGAGGTGAAAACTCAGCTTGGCCAGGGCTGACAGCCCAGGGAGAAAAGGTCTGAGGAAGGGAAATTACAGCTAACACTTTTCTAGATGATTATTGCGCATTAACTTGTTTTATCTTAAAACACCCTGTACACTTGGCCATGACCACACGGCCCCCATACTACAGAGGAGAGACAGACAGGGATAAAGTGGCTTGCCCTAGGCCACATAACCAGAAGACTAGAATGAGCTGTGGCAATTCAGCTCCACTTGGTGCCCCTAAACTATATAGAGATGACGGGAGGTACTGAAGATAAGGGGGTGGGAGGAGAAAGGGGTGCCTCTGGGGATGATGACACATCAACACAGACCTGGCTGATGTCAGGAAGAAAGCCAGGGCTAATAACAGTCAAGACGGTCCAATGGATCCCTGGTCTCTGCCATCATCGGCAAAGTTGTGAACTGGATATTTTTCTCTGTGGTCTTCTCTTCCTGCTAAAAAATTCTTCTTCATTCCCAAAGGGGTTGTCTGTTTTTCAGGATCCTGAAGCTAGAGCAGACTTCACCTGGTCAGGCCTGGGTCCCCGACATTCCCTAGCCAGGTGGTCCACAACCATAGGCCCCACTCTCAGAGGACCCCCTTCTGGCTTCCTGACTAATATTCTAGATTAATTCCCACAGTTAGTGGTTGTTGGGTACAGAGCTGGTTCAGTCAGCTCTCCAGCTCCACCCCAGCTGTATCCTTAAACTTGACTTTCTGGAGATGGAATCAGCTCGGTGATAAGAACTGTGAGTGGGATGACAGGTTGGCACAGAAGATGCTTGAGTTGGAGGAGCCTGCAAGTCCCTTATATCCTGCCTACCTGACCATGGCGGGAAATGATCCCATTATTGAAGGGATTGGGCTAACCTGCTTCAGGAAAATAATTCTTTCTTTTCTTAAAAAGTTTTAAAGGAAACCTCAAACTAAAACCCTCACTTAAATTGGTCTTTTGACAAGAGATTCATCCTCGGTGGCTTTGTTGCCCAGCATCCGGTAGGTACTCAAAATAATAGCCCTTAAATTTAAGAAGATTATATGAATGAGCACATGGCATTTTATTTATTGCCCACTCCCATGGAATCAAAGACATCAATACTAATTGGCAGCTCTGACATTAACCAATATAGATTATGATTTCGTTTTATAGAAAAGATTATCATTTTATAGAAAACAGACCAACTCTCCAGATGCCACATAGCTATTTATTGACTGTGACTTAGAAACCAAGTCCTTTTTTTATGCTGTTTTATAATATATTTCGAGACTTAAAAATCATACATTTCCTTCTCCAGGTCTTATTTTCAAAATCACAACGTTTTACGGTCTGTCGGCAATGTAGCATTCCACGAAATTGATTGTATTTGTCACTAAAATCATATAATAGTAACTTTTAATTTTATAAAAAAAAAATAACTGGATAGAATTTTATTAACTGTTTTACTGCCATAATTTTGAGGGAAATTTTGTTGCCCGTCAACAAATTGTGAGCTAGCGAGCATCAATAGAGAGTAAAGGAATGATCAGTTTACAAATCAATATTAATTTAAATTATAAAGTTGGTAATGGAAGAAGTCACTGCTGTTGGCTAACCCACCCACAATTCAATCCCATTCTTCTATGCTTACTTCTCCTATATATGCAGGAAATGGTAAATACTTCTCAGGCTCCCTTGAAGTTATAGGTGACATGATTATGGCTGATGAACCATAAATGGCAGTCTACTAGGGCTCCTGAGAATGCTCTTACTTTTCTTACAAAAGACAGATTCAGTGCTCCCTTTCACACTTTCTTCCAGCCAGAATGAGACCATGGTGCCCGGAGTTGTTGCAGCTCCAGAAGGATACTATGAAACCGCCATGTCGCGACTGTCACACTCCATTCAGACTGCGTTACCATAGACCGCATGGCTCACGAACAACAGAAATCGTCTCCCAGTTCTGGAGACTGGAAGTCTGAGATCAGGGGCCAGCGTAGTCTGGTTCTGGCGAGACCCCTCTTTGAGGTTACAGACTGCCAACCTCCCTTTGCATGCCTGCATTGGGGAAAGAGAGCCAGCTAACTTCCTGGCCTCTTCAGATAAGGGCCCTAATCCCATTTATGAGGGCTCCACCTCCATGACCTAATCACCTCCCAAACTCTCCACCCCCCTAACACCATCACACTGGGATTAGGCGGAGTACACAAATATTCAGTCCGTTTTAGTGAGCATGAGAGAAAAGTCCTTTGAATTATAAAAACGATTGCTTTAATATCTTTGAGTCTTTGAACGAACAACTGCCACTCAACAGACCAACTTGTTATATGGGAAATTAAATCCCTATTTGTTTAAAACATTGTATTACATTTTTCATTACATGCAACTGAAAGCATTCCTAAGTGATATGGCAACTGCCAACCATTCCTAGATTTTTTAGGTTTGTGGCTTAATTTTATTTTGCACATGTGAGTTATAAATTGGACCGTCACAAACTAGGGGTAACTCTCACCACTGTCCTAACCTGAAGGGAGGAGAGGTGGGAGGGGACAAACGATCCATGGATAAAATCTCCAGCTGGTTTTGTTCGGATCCATCCAAGTGCAGCTGCTGGCTGGTGGCATCTCTTCTACGCCAGGACTGCCACCATCTCCCTGGGCGTCCAGGATCCCACTCTCTGTTTGGAGGAAGGGGAGGATAAGAAGGTTTCCAGTGCCTTTCAGAACTGAACAGGATGTCTACCCCATGTAGGTAAGATGAGCTGAGCTGAGCAAAGCCTCCAGGCACAGGTGGGTGTCAGTCCCGCTGGAAGCTGAGCAGATGCCTGGCAGCCTGCCAGCTATGGGATACTTTCGTCCGATGGTGATGAGGAGGGCTGCAGGCCTGGCTCCTCTCCACAGGCACCGTTCAGAGATGCTCATTAAAGACCTGCGGGTGTTAACCAGGCCACTCTGTGCAGATGCCCTTTTTCCCCTCTGGTCCTCTGCGACCCCAGAGGCCTTAGTTCATCATCCCCAGGTGCCCTCCAGCCAGGCGGCTGCTCTGCCTGCTCCTCCTGGTCTCGCTCGGCTCTGCTCCCCTCTGGTATCCACCAGGTGCTCCGGCTCCATGGGATCTGTGCCGCTATCATCCTGTTGGCTTCCACAGAGGGGTGACATCAGGAGGCACTGCGATGAACGTTTGTCCTCCTGGATTGACCCCCATCCAAATCCCCTTCCTATATTTGGAGAATTTCCCACCGAGCCGAGCCCTCCTTCCCCTGTAGAAACCAGAAGTACCGAGTACTCTCTTAGACCCCCTTATCACTAGGCCATTAGCGTGTGACCCAGATGTCGCCAATCCAGGGCTCCCACGTTGGACTTGAACCAGGAGCTGATGACCCAAAAACACGGGACAGTAGAGATAATACATTCCGGCAGAAGGCAGCAGCAGCAACACTGCATCGCATCTCCAAGGCAGCGGTGGCCGCAGTGACCCCCTGAGCTGTGCGCCCAGCGGTCCCCGGCATCCTCAGACAGGCTGGTTTTGTGGCAGGGTATCTGACCCGTTCCTGGCTGCTCCTGGCAGATCCTCCTGGCCATTTTCCAAGCCTCGCTGTCCAACATTCTCGGCTATTCTGAGCAGCCCGATATCCTTTCAACGTGTTCTTTTATTTTCTTTTTTTCCTTCTTTTCCTTGTTCTCTTTCTCTCTTCCTTTCTTTCGTTTATTGTCGCTTCAGTCAGCCGTCGTCCATGTCCGTTGCTCGCGATTAAGAACCCCGCCCGAGTCAGCCACACGTTCGATACAGCCCGCGTCCTTTAAATCCTCTCAACCACACCAGCACGTGGCTGTCATGTGTGCAATGCACTTTATTATAAAGTTTGGAAATACAAAGGAATAGAGGAATTCCACCAATAAGTCAGGAGAGATTTAGAGTAGCATGACGTTCTCAGACTTGGGGGGCCAATTTAAAAAAGTTAAGCTCTTCGCAGGAAGGCTCTTCATAAGAAGGAGGGAGCCTTGTGCTAGTTCCTATCCTTCTTTACTGGTTTCAAAGGTTTCGCAGTCAGAGTTCTACCAGAGAAACAGAACCAGTAGGATACATACATACACACACACACTCACGCGCATGTACACCCGCATCTACATGCAAACGACATACATGTGTATATCCTTGAGATCTATTTTAAGGAATTGGCTTCACGATTGTGGGGGATGGCAGGTCCCAGATCCTTGGGGCGGGCTGACAGGGAGATCAGGCTGGGGACTCCGGAACAGGGGCTGAAGCCACAGCCCACAGGCAGAATTTCTTCTTCCTCAGGAAGGCTCAGCTTTCTCTTTAAGGCTTCCAGCAGTTACTGGTTTGCCCAGCTGCAATCTGATGCAAGACAAACACAAGACAGAAATATCTTGAAGTGCCATGATTTGCAAAATTTTAGTAATACAGATACTCTCATAATTAAAACTTAGACCTTCCACCAAAAATAAAGCCTTCTAACACAGAAAGCTAAACACACAGGATAAATGTTTTTGGAATCCTCCTGAGAAAATATAAAATTGCCACAAAAGAATTAAACTGAAAATGGATGCACTTATAAAGAAACAGAGAAGATTTTTCCATTATACGTTATATTTGTAGAATCATGGTTTACCGAAATATTTCTATCTAGAAATAGAGAAGTATTACATAAGAAAACGGTGTAGAGACCTCAATATCTAATATTAGTGAAATGTAATGTGAAGTGTGCAATTACAATAAGTGTTAAACGCTAACATAAAATATAAAATTATAAAACTACATTTATCTTTTGCCTAGGTGCGATGCTCTCATAAAATAATAAAGCTTCATAAAAAGGATTTACATCTTTTTCAAACAATATTTTCTACCTATAGCTTAATACATATGGCCAATTCATTACTTCAATGTTTGAAAAAAATTAATAATAAAAAATAAAAATGGTATAAATGCATGAAAGTTTCCTTGTTATTTAAAATGCCTTTACTAAACCCATGTTTATATGGACAAATAATTTTTGACAAAAAAGCCAAAAACATGCAGTGGAGAAAAGAAAGCCTCTTCAATAAATGGTGCTGGGAAAATTGGAAAGCCACCTGCGAAAGAATGAAACTAGACTGTTGTCTATCACCACACACCAAAATTAACTCAAAATGGATTAAGGACCTGAATGTAAGACCAGAATCAATAAAACACATAGAAGAAACCATAGAAACTAAACTCAAGGACCTTGGACTTAAAGAGGATTTTATGAATTTGACCTCAAAGGCAAGGGAAGTAAAAGCAAAAATAAATAAATGGGACTACATAAAAATAAAAAGCTTCTACTCAGCAAAGGAAACTGTCAACGAGGTAAAGAGACAACCATCCAAATGGGAAAATATATTTGCCAGCGACACTTCCGATAAGGGCCTAGTATCCAAAACATACAAAGAACTCATACAACTCAATAACAACAACAACAACAAACAAATGATCCAATCAAAAAATGGGCAGAGGATCTGAACAGACACTTCTCCCTAGAGGACTTACAAATGGCCAACGAATTTGTGAAAAGATGCTCAACATCCCTAGCTATTAGGGAAATGCAAATCAAAACCACAATGAGATACCATCTCACACCTGTTAGAATAGCTACAATCAACAGGACAAGTAATAACAAATGCTGGAGAGGATGCAGAGAAAAAGGAACCCTCATACACTGCTGGAGGGACTGCAAATTGGTACAGCCACTATGGAAAACAGTATGGAGGTTCCTCAAAAATCTGAGAATTGATCTACCACATGATCCAGCAATCCGTGGCTATTTACCCCAAAGACTTGAAAACCTATATCCGAAAAGATATTTGCACACCGATGTTCACAGCAGCATTATTCACGGCGGCCAGGACCAAGTGTCCTATGATAGATGATTGGCTAAAGAAGCTGTGATACATATATACAATGGACTATTACTCAGCCATAAGAAGAAATGAAATACTGCTATTTGCGACAACATGGATGGACCTCAAGATAATCATGCTGAGCGAAATAAGCCAGATTGAAATAGTTGAAAATCACATGTTATCACTTATATGTGAGATATAAGCCTAAAAGCAACAAATGAACAGGACAGAGACTCAGGGACATAGACAATGTACTAGTGGTTACCAGAGGGTAGGGGGTGGGGGAGGAAGGAAGAGGTCGGGAGGGTAAAGGGGGTCAAATATAGAGGGGTTGGAGGAGGATGAAGTGAGTAAAGGGTATCAAATATATGGCAGCTGAAGGAAACTGGACTCTGAGTGGTAATTACATAATAGAATATATAGATGTCAAATTATAATATAATTGTATTAACCAATGTTACCCCAATAAACTTTAAATAAATAAATAAAGAGAGAGAGAGCGAGAGAGAGCGAGAGAGCGCGAGAGAGAGAGAGAGAGAGAAAGAGAGAGAGGGAAATGAATTGCCTTTACACTGTGTATTTTAGTTTAGGCCTCCAGGTACGGCCTCAGATTCACAAGCAAATGCAGTCCTCTATCAGAGAAACAGCTGCTTTATGGCACTTGGATGACCTTCCTAATAAATTTTAATATTGAATTGTTAAAGCGAGTTCTCAGCCAAACTGAAAAGAGCATGTGTCAAAGTTTTATTTCAAATTTTCCACAAGAGAGGAGCCAGCCAATTTCAAGATAGCCCTTCTGTTAGAGATATTTATTGTGGGGGAGTAGCGGGGGAAGGACTATTAAGAAACATTTTCTAAAACCTGGAACTAAGGAAGAAAAAAGCTTGTGTGACTTTTCAGTCTTTGCGAGGAAAATCATTAAATAACTGGCCCACTCAAGGATTACGTAATTCTTTTATGTACCTTTGTTTGAATTATTACCATCAATTAGGGTGCAGACTCTGAAGTCACAGGTTAACAAGTAGATTTCTGTCCAGTAAAAACGAAATGATTTCTGTCCGAGAGAAGTTACCATTTCATTGTCATGTAGGATATTAACCAGTTTTATCGAACTTGCAATCTTAATTCAACATTTTTCCATTGGTGATATTCAATATTTTCCATAATTTTAAATATAACTGGATCTCTCATTAACAAATTAAATAAATCTTTAACACACTCTGTTTTATATGTATATAAGAATCATGCTTTTAGATTTTTTTAAATTATACTTGGATACGATACAATATAAAATATATCTGGTGACCTCAGACTCCTCAAAAGGCAGTTGGTTATTTACGTAGCTAGGCGGGCACGTAACTTTCCAGATGAATGTCTTAACCTCTTGAAAGTCTGTCAGCAAATTACTCAGGAATGCTAATTATATCCCAGGAGGAGTTATAAATTATGTCTGCAAAAAACGCTATGGACCATGTTTGGGACAGTGTTCTTTCTCAGTTGCCATTTTCAATTTGGAAAACACTATGTGTATCGTCAACCATCAGCTGGCAGACATAACCATTGAACTACACTCTTTCACAGGATTATACCGGGGGAGAAATACCAGAAAGAAAAATGCTGGATAATTCCTGGGCATTTGAAAAATTTCTCCTGCCAATAAAGAGGAGACTGCCATGTGCCTCTGACATGCTTCAAACCCTGTATTCTCCTTTCTGAAAACTCCAGCCAGAAAGGGAAAGGGAATTTCAAAACGCCTCATCTTTGTCAAGGTGCTTTGATAAAAAGTGACAGAAACCCACTCAAATGAGCTTACACAAAGAGGATGAGGACGAGGGAGGATCACAAGTATCTCAGGAACCCGAGGGCAGGACACATGTGTAGCTGGGAGGGAGGACAGAAGCATCCCTACATCTACCCTGTGTTTCCCAGGGCGACCTGCTGATCTCTCCTTCCCTCTGAATCGCCGTCCCCACAGAGCTTGGGTTCTCCGTGCATACAGCAGGAGGCTGTTGCCCCACAATGCCCCACTTTAGTTGAAGCACCCATCAGAGACTGACCTGTCTTAACCCCAATTCCTGGAGAGAGAATCTTGGGACTAGCTGTCACCCCAGTCCAGTCAGCTCTGGCCAGTGGGTCACCCAGACCAAGGAACCTATTGGCACTGGAGGGAGGAAGGACGTGGACTAGGCAGACACCCGTAGTGTCTACTGCAGTCCACGAGGGGCCACTGCAAGGACGTAAAAACTTTCCTCTCACCTTTTCGACTTCTGTCTCCCTGGATAATAGCCCAGTCACATCTTCATTCATTCACCCATCAATCAAACATACTGTAAGCACTGGCCACATGCTAGGTGCTGTATTGGGGGAAAAAAAACATGAATAAGACACAATTCCTGCCTTTTTTTTTTACTGTCAAGCAAAAGAGCGTCTATAAAATCCTCTCAATTCCTTGAACAAATGAAAATATTTTTCGTTCGAGGAATATGTCTGTTCTCCTTAATGGACAAAATATTCTGAAATTTTCAATATCTCCCAAATCAATTTCTTATTTCTTCCATTGTGTGACTGAGTGACAGTCAAGCTACCATCATCTTCTGTGTGCCGGCACTCTCAGATTAAGACAATCAAGATCAGCCTGGATTTTAAAAATAAAACAAACAAACAAAAAAAAACCTGTTTCTTAACAATAATTTAATTACAAAGTTAGGCTTTAAGAGAGACTCAAGCAGTATATAAAGACTTATGTAAAATTAATATTTTACTTTAGTGTAATTTTTAAAACTTAAATGAATGTCATCTTAGGCCGCTTGTCATTACTACTATTGGGACAACCACTGTTTAATTTCTTGGGTTTTGCTTACTGCGGTCAGAATGGTGAGATTTTGGGGGAGCCCTGTTCCTTCTAAGGGGACTCTTCAAATCCAATGAGCTTAGGTAAGCATGGGACTAGACCCTCCTCAAGATACCACAGGTACAAAGTCTCATAATTCGGACACCATGAAGCTGGACGTCTGTAATAACGCAAACAAGGGCTGGGCTACGGTGTGCCTTTTCATTGTTTGTAAAGAAAAGATTTGCTCAGGAAATGAATAGTGTACCAAAATTTATCTAAGGGGGAAAGTTTAGCCTGTTGAATCCTTCTGTAAGTAATTACAGTTTCCAAATATTTGCAAGCACTCCAGAGAACTATGTATTCATAAATCATTGATAGGTTAATTGGAAAGAATTTTAATGTACTCGTCAAATATGATTCCCTCAGGACTTCTGCTAGGCAATGTTTTGCCATCCTGGGCCTAATTGCTGTGGATATTTAAAAGAAATAAACATTGTACCTCCTTTTTTTAAACTGAATTTCAATCATTTGTTTGAATTAGTGAGAGATACAGATGTGTTTGTGGTGTGTGTGTGTGTGTGTGTGTGTAAATATTTGGAAATCCCTCTCAGCCTTTCCTTATCTAACTTGCCCTTCCTCATCCCAGTAATCTGACAGGGGTGAGGATGGGGTGCCCAGCTGACCAGGCTGGGATAGGGGTACCCAAATCGAGGAGGAGCAGAACATTAAGTATAGAAAAACTAGCGTCCACGAAGTCCCTCATTAGTCCTAAGGAATTCTAGGTTCAGACCTAGCATTTTTCTAGAAAGTTGAGAAAATGGAGTATAGCAGGGAAGGGTGTGGAGTTGAAGGAGGCTCAGGGAGAAAGGGTCCCAGAGCGCCCACGGCTGTCACAGCTAGTTTGTGTGAGCACCCAGAGAGCCCTTGGCCACTGTCTAAAGAGGTATCTCAAAAGCAATTTAAATGACTAAATGTTCTGATAGAAATTCTGGAAGCAACAAAGCCACTAAAAAAATGCAATAAAATTCTTCTTTCTTCTTACCTCCTACCTTACCTTTAGAGCAGATTTGAGAAAGTTCAGTTCCTGCAACCAAGATCTTAACAATGCAGGTGACATTTTCAGTTGAAGCAGCTGAAAGGAGAAACAGGCCAGGCAAACACTAACACGCTCAACTCCAAACACATCTGTCCTTGGTAAGATTTGAAGAAGAGTGTCTACACATTTTTTTCTTTTGGCTTTTAATTCATTCTTATTTATTTCCTTTTTATTCTTTGGTGCCATAAGTACATATAGCTCCCTTTAAAATTTCTCGAAACAGCCATTTGTGGAATGAAGCCGAGATTGGAGGAAATTTATGGCAGAGAGTAAGCATACAATGCTCTTCACAGTCTTCGCTTTCCCAAAATGCTCATTCGTTTTCCACTAAACTATTTCAAAGGTGGTTGTGTATATTTTATACGGATTATAAACAGTGAGAATCAAAATCCTGAGAAACTTATAGACCTGGTTCAACTTAAACAACGAACCCTCCATTCTTAGTTTTGTTATAGAAATGCAGTGACTATATCACTCTTTTTAAAACTAGCTTTTGTTAAGTGATTTTTGAAGAGTTTTGAATTCTAAGAAAGAGGTCTCTGTGTCCACCAGTAACAATTTCATTAATACTAAAAGGCACACGTCCTTTAAAGTGTGGCAAGATCTACTTTCTATATTCCATGGACAGAAGGGACTAGAATGAATATACTGGATTCTCGACTTTCTACAGCGTTATTTCAGTTTCCTTGAAAGGCTGTGCCACAGAAAGGAATGTAATAAAGAGGGTTAATGTCCAAGCTACTTTGAGTGCATATTTTAACACCATGTGATTTAAAATTCTGAGAAGCACAGATGATTGATCAAGTGCAAGAATTGTGATGGGTGGAAGACCACATGTGAAGGCTGAGCCCAATTACAAACATCAAATACCACTTAGATTAGCATCCACTACATTGTTGTTTTGGTTATTCGTCAAGGAGTTAATGGTGATAACATCACGGTTCAATCATCCACCCATCTCTTCTGTGAAAGACTCATCCTCTCCACCTTCTTTCCTCCTTTCGACACAGCTTGATTGATTAGGGCATGAAAAGTTCCGTGGCATCTCCCCACTCATTCCAGAGGATCTTTCCAAGATCCCTTATGATACTGTGGTTTACGATAAGAAATCTATATTTCAATTTCATTCCTAAAAGTCTTTGAATTTCCTCTGATACAAGCCATAAAGTTGACCTTTGTTATGTGAACAAGGTGACTTTTGGAAACCATCTAAGGATGAAGGCTGGTTGGTTGCCAGTGGAGCCAACCATGTAATTAGAAGTTTGGGACTTTCGGCCCCATCCCCCTGACCTCCAGGGAGGGGAGAGGGACTGGGGATTGAGTTCAGTCACTAATGACCAAAGATTTAATCAATCATGCCTATGTAATGAAGCCTCCGAAAACCAAAAAGGATGGAGTTTGGGGGAGCTTCTGAGTTGGTGAACACGTGGAGACATGGGGATAGTGGTGCTCCTGGAGAAGGCACGGAGGCTCTGTGCCTTTTCCCCATACCTTGTCCCTGGATATTTCTGTAATTGGATATTCCAAATTACATCTGGATATTTCTGAGTTACGTACTTTTGTAATGAACTGGTGACCTAGTAAGTCAAATGTTCCTCTGAGTGCTGTGAGCAGCTTTAGCAAAGTAGTCAATCCCAAGGAGAGAGTCGTTGGAACCCCCAGTCTATAGTTGATGGGTTGGAAGCACAAGTGACAACCTGGACTTTCGATTGGCATCTGAAGAGGGGAGGGTTTTGAGAGGGAGCAACAGTCTTGCAGTACTGAACCCTGAACTTGGTCTAGACCCTGGGCTTTCTCCCCACTCCACTGAGTGCCTCATCTTGTTTTGTGCAGCCCCTGTCCTGATAAGGCAAAGACCTTCTCTTGCTCCTTCGGGCACCTCAGGACCTGGGCCCTCCTGTGTCTACACAAGAGAACTTTGGATCTACACAATGGTTTGTGGGTTTGTTCGTGAGCCTATGAAAGTAAGTAAGAAATTTTTACTGTAGAAATTCTTCTGTTTCCTGGTTCCTAGGAGAGGATTTCCAAAAGGAGATAATAACTTTATCTTAACTTCTGAACAGAATAATAATGTTCATGAGTCCCTGACTCCAGAATATTTTTGGACACCTGTTACACATCAGGAATTAAAATACATAGGCAATGAGATACAAGGCAAGTAAGACAAAGATGCCCCCTACTCTCAAAAACCCAGCATTCAACCAATAAATATAATACAGTAAAACTCAAATGGATAGAAGTACATACGTGCAAGGTATAGGGATCAAGGAAAGTAATGAGAAGAACATTTGCAGGTGATCATTTAGTTATGAATTTATCTATGCGACTATAAGTAAAGGTGTTTGAACATCTTATGCACAGTGTATATAACTGAATCTATGGGTCTGATGTTTTCTTAATCAATTTCTTCCTAAAGTGACCTGAAATCACATACCATTAAATAATTATGGAATGAGTGAATAAACACATAAACAAAGGCATTAATCTTTCTATTTTATAAGCATGGGATGCGGTTCCACTCATTTTAAGTTCATTTACTGCAGTAACCTCCCAGGCTAAGTTCTTTTTCAAAGACCCAGGCATGGAGATTTTTGTTCCCAGTGTCATCTAAAGGTAAACAGAAATTACCGCATTTGAAATGAAAGGAGAGGAATCATTTCGTTCTCCGTCTCTTCGGATCCACCCCATTGCTTTAGGCCTAGCATCCTTTTGCAGCCATTTGGTTCATGTGTGTCACCACTGTTTCCGAACTTCTAACCCCCTTACTACCTGGGACTCTCATCTGGCCATTTTCTTGTCTCCTTGACAAGATTGTAAAATCATGGAGAACATCATATTTTGTCCCGACGCTTTGTACGTTGAAGTCTCTCCAGAAACGTGGGTAAGAGGTGAGGAGACAAAGCGGCAGCAGGAACACGTGAAAAGATGCTCGACATCATCGGTCAATGGAGAAATGTAAATCAAAACCACAGGGTGATAACAATTCACACTAGGGCTGTTAAAATTTAAAAAAAGAGAGAGAGAGAGAGAATAACCAGTGTTGGTAAAGATATGGAGAAATTAGAACCTTCTTCATTCATTGCTGTTAGGAATATAAAATATTACAGTTACTTTCGGTAATTGGTAGGTTCTAGACCAAGCCTGTGACCCAGCTATTCTACCCTTAAGTACGGACCCAAGAGAATAAAAATATATGTTCAGACAAAAACATGGACACAAATGTTCATAGAAGCATTATTCATAATAGCCAAATGTGGAAATAAACTAAATTGCTGGATAATATTCCATTGTTTGGAAATATCACATCACCTATCCAAATGATGAGTGGAAAAACAAAGTGTGGTATATGCGCATAATGGAATATTATTTGGCATTGAACAAGGAATGAGGTATTGATATATATTAAAATATGGATGAACCTTGAAAACATACTGCTAAGTGCAAAAAGCCAATCACAAAAGACAAAAGATTGTATGATTATATTCATGTGAAGTGTCCAGAACAGGCAAATCCATGGAGACAGAAAGTAGATCAGTGGTTGCCTAGGGCCGGGAGGAAGAGAGGGGAATGGAGAATGATTTCTAAGGGAAAAGATTTCTCTCTGGAGTGTTGAAAATATTGTAAAATTCGATCATGCTGATGGCTGCACAACTCCGTGAATATACTTTAAAAAATCACTGAATATTTTAATGGGCGAATTTCATGGTATGTAAAATATAAATATCAATTAAGGTGTAAAAAAAAAAAGAAAAAATGCTTCATGTGACTTAAGCTCAAATTAGATACATTCTTGAATGTAAATACTAACGTAATAAATAACACTCCCCGTTCTGCCTCATTCGAGCAGCATTTTCTAAAGGCAACAAATTCCCTTGTTTTGCCCACTCTGGGAATTAAAATCTTGAATTTGACAGATAGGATGGAGCCACCCAGTTCAGAAAATTATCCATAACAATACTTACGGATTTGGTAAGAATAACTGAATTTACGCCACGCAATGAAAACTAAATGTAGTTTCGACATAATTGACTTAAGTGTAATTATACACCCCAAATGATAATGATATAGAGTAGGAGGAAATGAACTTAGAGTTAGTAATTTGACTTCCCCACTTGGAACAATGTGAGAGCAAGAAAATATTTTCTGGGCTGGTCCAGCCAGATTTTTCCCTGCCCTGATTCACGCTGGTTCTGGCGGGTGTTTGCGCGCATCCCATAATGCTCTCGTCTCGGTCTGGCCAGTTCTCAGATGTCACTTTCTGGTCGCAGAGACTCTATTATTTGCAGAAATTTCTCATCGTCTGCTCAGACTTTACGTATCCTCCAGGACTTCATCGGCAGCATATCTAAAACAATATGAACCCCTCCCCCAATGATTTCTTACTGCCCCTAAAATGGCTCATGGTTCTCTCGTGGCACATGCTGGACCGTCAGCGGCCACAGCACTCCCAGCTGTCCTTTGAGGTCCTGCATTCTGCCCCAGGCTGAAGCCTGGAACATTCGTCTCCTCTGGGTAGGAAGAGCAATTTTGTTCAACCTGCCTCGGAATCCATGTTCGGGGGCCTCCTTCCAGATATTTCTGGAAACATGCTAGCACAGAGGCTGGCCCTGGACGGCAACTGCTTTGGCTGCACTCCAGTACTTGGGAAAGAGGGAACAATTGGGCTGCTGCACGAGCATCCTTTCTCCCCTTACTCCTACCCTCTGTTCTCCTGATGCCATCTTTCCAGGCTCTTGGTTCTCCACGGCCATCGCATCTGCCCAGGGCTCCCCACGTGATGAGTTCCTAAGTAGGGAATTCATATCCCGAATTTTGCCTCAAGTCTTTCGGGTGAAAGCAGAAAACTGGACTCGAAGGCAGAGCAAGGAGAGTGGACATCGGAGGACCCAACAGGGCAGCAACGCCTAACACCCCCGGAGTGTAAGCAGACTGAAGAGTGGGGTCAAGGCAACATGTCCTGCTTTCTAACTGCCTAAACGCTGATGGCAAAAAATTTTAAAAGAGCTGAGTGGTTCCGCTGCACATTTATGTTTTCCGACTCACAGCTGGGTTCTGAATGCTTCTTGAAGATGATTTTCCTGATGGCCACATGATTTCCTTTCCATCCCTCTCTGCAGCTGCCACGAGCATCCACTGCTTCTCTCAGCTCCTGCCCTCCACCCTACTCGCTTCTCTCCCCACCGCGGCTCTCGCATCCGGTGCTAAGGAGATGCTACGAGCTGCAGCCTCCATCAGCATCCCTCCCTTCTGCTCCGAATCCCTTCCTCTGCTCTGCCTTGGGGTCACCCCTTCTTCTGGTCTCCCCCAGGGAAGAGTCCTGAACACCATCGGAGATCAGTCCTCCACCCCTTACAGGATAAAAGGGCTAATCATGGTCGGGGGATTCAAGCCCTGACGCTGCTTCTTACCAGCTTTGCAGCCTTGGGCAAGTGCTAGCCTCTCGGCTTCAGTCTTATCATCTATAAAATGGGAGTAATAAGAGTGCTTAATTTACAGAGTGATTGTAAAACTTTCATTAGTTTTAACTTATTTATCTGGATAAAGAATTTAAGACCATGCCTGGCATATAATAAACCCTACGTAAGTGCTTCCATCATTATTATTGTGTTCTCGCATTGAGTATTATATGAATGTGTGTTATATTACATACACAATGAATGTGTTACATTACATACACAGTAGTTACTAATGTTTCCATATAATTAGCAGTGTCCTACTGCACACCTCCTTCTCTGGCCTTCTCCTTCTCAGTCCCCTTGTGAGTTTCTCTTCAGTCCCCCCCATGAATGTTACGGGGACAGACACTGGACTGATGCGTATACAGCGAAGGAACTTAAAGGGCTGCTGGCAACACCGGAAGCTAAGAGAAAGTCATGGAAGAGATTCTTTCTCAGAGCCTCTAGAGGGAGCAGGGCCCTGCTGGCACTGGGATTTCAGGCTTCAAGCCCCTAGAACTGTGAGAGAATGCATTCCTGTTGCTTTAAGCCACCCAGTTTGTGGTCCTTTGTCATGGCAGCATGAACACAGAGATGATGAAAATGTTTTATATCTGCACTGTCCGATATGGTATCCACTAGCGACACGTGGCTACTGAGTACTTGAAATGTATGACTGAAGAACTGCATTTTAAATTTTATTTCTCTTTAATTAAATTTAATGAGCAGCAAGTGACTGGCGGCCACCGTCTTGGACAGTGCACCTCTAGATCCATATCCTACGGCCACAGAGCAGTTCCTCTTGGATATCGCGTGAACAACGCAAGCTCACTCAGCATGTTCACGACAAACGTCTTGCCTTCCAAGCTTCTCTTCCTCCTGTCTTGGCAAAGATGCCTCTTTCACAACCCAAAACCATGGGTGTCCTTTTTGGCTCCCCTTCTCCCTTGACCCCACATGCAGTGAGTTGGCAACGTCTACCTCCCAAAGATTTTCGTTCACAGGATCACAATGCTTATCACTGCCGGGGTGGGGCGGGGTGAGGGCGGTTCCTGATCTGGTCCCTCCCAACTCCTGCCTGGCCATGCCCACGTGACCTCTAAGCCCAGTTTTGTGCTTTTTTTGCAGTCTTCCCCCTCATCAAATCTCTTATCCTGGCTAAATTCTTTTAGGGCTCATCCTCTCCTCCCTGGGACCCCAAAACTAGATTATACACCCTTTTAATGCTCTTATAAATCTAACCTATCCTACTGCAGGGTTAACAATGTACCGAAGTAACCGCCTTTGTCTTGCCTGCCTCTCCGTTATCAGCTGTATCTACAGGACCCAGCACGGTGCCTGGCATACACTGAGCACCCTATAAATATTTGGATGAATGAATGAATGAATGAGTCATTAATAAATGAATGAGTCATGAATGAATGAGTGAAAAAAACTAAATAGTACAGGTTATCGGGAAAAAGTTTTCAGTGTTGTTACTAATTATGGATACAAGAAAAAATATAGAATAGATTACAAATTCGCTTTGGCGGCACTCAAGTGATACTAATTACAGTTATTTATGTGAAATCTTACTTTTTATGCCTAATTACCATGTGCTAAAAGGATTATATATATCATTAGAAGTGTCAGATCAACTTGGTTGGGTTTTATTACATTATAATAGTGAATTGTGCACATATGCTTAGACCACATAAATTATTGTGGATGTAGCTGATTGTTCTCACTCTTGAAAAAGTTTCTTTCTTCTATTCCTCATTCCATATTATCTCCAATATCAGAGACACCATGAAAATAAGCAGTGGGCAGAGAAATAGGCAATCACTTTCTGACCATGTAGAACACAAAGCAATTATGAGCCGACTGTGATGATGATACTGTTAATATTTTACTCATCATTATATTACACTTGACAGCTACAGAGGGTTTCAGGGGCATCAATTTATTTAATCATCTCTTCAATACTGTAAATAATTAAAATTCTCCGAGTTTTAGTGAGCTATTCTAATAAATGTCAGTGTCAGGAAAACAGCTCTGATCAGGTTTGGACAAAATGGGGCTCAGAGTTAACTACATTTGAAATTATGCTGACTAAGGTTTGTATAAACATTTTCATGCACATTTCTATGTACCTCTCATCAGTGATTTTAATATTATCATCCCCTTTCTGCAGAGAAGGCAACCAAGGGTCAGAGAGCTTGAGTAACTTGCTCAAGGTCTCAGGGATGGTAAACACTGACTTTTGAACTTGAGCTCATTGGCTCAAGAACCCAAGCTTTTTCCCACATCACCGAGTCTATGCCTCATGACCCATATTTTATCAGGGAAGTAGGAATAAAGATATCTCCTAGTCAGGGGTGCTAGGCTGAAGGATTAGGAGAAAGAAGTGGAAAAGATTTCAGACAGCTGCCTTGGGGGTCACCGAAGGATCCAGTCTGGGCAAAGTATAAGAATTTCCAAGCATTCCTGAGAGGCCGGCTGAAAATATCTCTCTTCTATCATGTGGTGGATTAAAGATGAGGTCCTCCCCCACTGAGAGGGGCACCTGTCTCCACTTGCCTTGACTCTGGCTGGCCTATGACTGCATCGGACGCTGGAGCAGGAAGGTGACGCTTCTTGATTTCCAAGGGGAGGCTACAGGATGCTTGACATTTGGCCCCGAGCAGCCACGCCAGAGGCTCAAAAGTTGGCACGGGCGACAGTCCCAACTGGGCCCTGCCTTCCGGCCATCCCTACTGAGGTGCCAGACTCATGAACGAAGCTGTCTTCCACCCTCCAGACCGGCCTAACTGCCAGCTGAAGATCACCAAGCGGCCTCAGCCAATGCCACATGGAACAGAATAACTGCACAGCCGAGCTCTGCCCAAATGTCTCACTCACGAAATCACGAGGTGTAATAAAAATGGCGATTGTTTGAAGCCAGTAAGGTTTTGGGTAGCTTGGTACACAAAATAACTAGGATATGTCACAAGTTCATTTTACAGTTTTCTTCTCTTTCTGGTGCCAAACGAATAAATAGCCAAGAGCCGGGCTAACAAATGGTCATAATTAAACAAACAGACATAATTAAACAAACAAGCTCTTCAGTTTTTCATATGACAACCACCCCTCCCCCCCGACACACACACACACACACATAAAAGATCATGGAAATTTTGTATTTCAGATGAATAGTCAGTCTTTCAATGGACTTATTTGAAAGGCATTAAATAACTTTTTTTTGAAAGTTATCAAACACCAATTAAAAAAAAAATGTCTGAGAACACAGCCTATGACAAGTAGAACAGACATTCTTTTGATAATTTTACCGTTTCCATTTTATACAACTAACAGCTTCTTCGCCGTTCGGCTCGAATCTGAAATGGAAACAAGAGATGACATCTGTTTTCTCCATTTAATAACACCCGGATACACGTGCGCTTCTCACACGTTATTTCTCGCCTTACTCAGGTTTACCTTTTGATGATGCTAAGGTGAAAATGGCATTTTTTATAGACCCGTCTTACAGCGGAGGCCAGAATGTGGAGTGGGGAGGGAATGATTCTCACCTCAGCGGACAAAACAGTCACCCCGACCATGCAATTAACAAGACGCAGATGAAAGCCGCAGCTGTTTGCAAAAGCACCCGCAGCATTTCTGACACGGCAGGCTGTGCTGGTGATGTCAGACGGCCTTCTTAAACAAAAGTGAAACATGAGAAGGTGAAAAATTTGATGACTGCTGGAAGATGTTTTCCCTTGTTTCGGGAACTGTATTCTTAAATAATGACATTTTCCACACTTCTGGATGTGCCCCCAGGTCTTTGACCGTCTGTGATTCTTGACAATCCTTCACAAAGCCTACCAGTTGGCTCCCTGAGTCCTTGCTTATCTCACCCCCCCACCCCACCCCACCCCGCCTCATGCAAGTCGCCGGGCAGGGAAAATGACTCACGGGCTCTAAAGAAAACCTAATTCATTGAATTAGACATTGGAAAAGAACCTAAATGAGTCACTGTACCCTTCACTGCTCAGTAGCGCCACACCTAACCGACTCCAGCCAGAGAAGGAGTCATAGTTTTAATAAGCTGGTCAGAGAAGGATCATTTACAACAATAATAAGTGCCATTCCTATACGTACTTACATTCCAAAAACAACAACAAAGCATGCCAAAGTAGAACCCCAAAGTACAAACTAAAGAGAACTACGCAAAGTCAGGAGCCCAGTTTATAACAGCGCCTGGGTGCAAATTAGAAAAAGGTGGCCCCCAGGGTGAGGAAATCGGGGAAGAGTCCCCCGCAGGGCAGAAGCTGCCCAGAGCCTGTGTGCAGAGCTGGGCTCGCTCAGCAAATGGGTTCAGTCCCCACTCACTCCTTCCTGCCCCCACCCCGCCCCTGCTGACCACCCCACCCCATCACACCTGCCCCCTCCTGGGCAGAGAAGGAATGTGGGGAGCCTGGGCAGCAGCCTGAGAAGAAGCAAATGAAACTTTTCATGCCTCCCTCCCACCTCTTCCTGGTAAAATCGGCCTTTTCCCACACTTACCCCCATGGCCCCTTGTCGCTGACACATGGTCACACTGACTTTTTAAAAATTTATTTGTCACCCTCTACTAAGAAACCAGAGGGCTGACAGGTAATCAGGATCTCTAGTCCACCGGCCTGGCAGGCGCTCAGTGCCCCTCACTGGAGGGCGAATGATTCTGGGACAGAACGAACGCAGCCTTGGTCTCATTTTTTCCTTCTTGAAGCTGAAAGGAAGAGTGTGTGACGTCACCTTCCCCAGAGGAAGAGAACAAACCAGGGCACGTTTGGCTCTCCAGAGCAGAATTTCCGTTTGAAGAGGGAAACTCTCGGACACATGGGCCACTGTGGCTATGAGACCTGAGCCCACCCTCCTCTCCCACGATATAGCCGGGACCTCGGAGAACGGGTGGGGGGGAGCACCTTTTCCAACCTCCCAGGGCCCCGTACCCACAGGGGAGGGGCTGCCTTTCCAGCGCCAGGGGTCACGGCCACGGTTCCTCTTGGGGAGACAATTGGAAGCAGAGTACAGCCGTCAACACCACTTCGCCAGGTGGCCTTCCCTGCCACGCCCCAGCCTGGCATCGTGGGTGTCCTGACAGGCCACGGAGACAGCTGCCAGATGAGCGCGTCACTTCGAAGCGAGGGGCCACCTGTCAGCGGCCAAGCCAGAGGTCAGAAACCGCACGTCCAAGTGCCAGTTTGGTCCACAGGGTGTCTGACTGTTGTTGTTTGTTGCTGGCGTTCAGTTGCGTGATTCCATTTGTACGGATGATGCAGCAGGTAAATCCACAGAGGTGAGACGCAGATTGGTGTGACTGGGGGGCCGGGTGGAGGAGGCTGGGGAGTGAGCACTTTCAGGTGACGAAAACGTTTTGGAATTCGTTAGAGATGGCAGTCACACGACGTTGTGAATGGACTAAAGGGCACTGAATTGTCCACTTTAAAATGGATAATTTTATGCTATGTCAATTTCACCTCAATTTTTTAAATGAAAAAAAGAAAGTTGGAAACTTCTGTCAGATTTCTGGCTTCTCTTGTGAAACCTCATCCCCACGTGGCAAGCATCAGTTGGTGCAGAGCAGCGGCTGCCTGGTTGAGGACGGGGCACTTGTCCTCCATTTTGCCCTTCCCCCAGGCCCCTGCACCCACCCACGAGGAAGCCACGAGTGAGGATCGGTGTGCTCCGCCTCGAGCGGCATCTCCTCCACCCTCCAGCCCTCCCCTTCCACTCATTCTGCTTTATTTTTGTTTCCGGTTTTCATTATTACCCAACTTACTATGTGCATCAGTTTCCTAGAGTTGTCGTGACAAATTACAAGTGGTAATTTAACTGGGGAGCTTACACAGAAGAAATTTACTCTCTCGTGGTTATGGAGACCAGAAGTCCTAAATGAAGGTGTCGGCAGGACCGCACTCCCTCCAAGGGCTCTGGGGGAAAACGCTTCCTGCCTCTTCCAGCTTCCGATGGACGGACGCAGGCATTCCTTAACGTGCGACAGCATCCCTCCAATCTCTGCCTCCGGATTCACATGGCCTCCTTCCATCTGTCTTTATGTCTCGAACCTCCCTTTCCTCTCTCTTATAAGGATACTAGTCACTACATTTAGGGCTCATCCTAAATCCAGGGTGATCTCATCTTAAAATCCTTAACTAATTACATCTGCAAAGACTCTTTTTTTCCAAATAAGATCATATTCACAGGGACCAGGGTTAGAACTTTGGTTTGATTGAGAGGGACACAATTCAACCCATTAGACTATGTATCTATTTACTGACTATATGACTCATGTTTTGGAAGTTCATGAGGGAGGGGACACTGTTGTTTCCATGTTGGATCCCCATCGCCTAGAACAATGCCTGGCACGTGGCTACTCACTATATACTGACAGAATGAAAGGAGGCAGCCTGTGCCTGGGATGACACCTGGCTCAAGCCAAGTCAGCCACTAGCCAGTGCTCTACACGGCTGCAGTAGGGGCCGGACAAAGAAACTTTGGAGAGGGTCAAAGGCCACCTCCCACCCCTACTGAGGTGCTGCTGTGTGTGCAGTTGTTGGACCACGGGTTTTAACTCAATAGGAGAGTGATGCTCAACATGCAGGCACCTACCACCCACTCCAGAACCTCCTGGGGGATGCGAGTGAAGACTGTACTTTCCTGGGCCCCGCCCCAGACCTTCCGAATGAGAATCCCCGCGCTGGGGCCTGGGCGATGGCTGAGAACACCAGCGTTTGAGAACCAACGAACTCCGCTGTGTCACGGTGACCAGTGGGATTTTTCCCTCCCTGATTGTGGTCAACATCCCACATTACGTGCTGTTGGCCATGGTCACAGTCGTCAGTTCAGGTAGTCGCCCCGTAATTGGTTGGCCTGCCCCGATTTCTTCCCTCTCTAGTCTCTGTTTTGTCACCACAGTTCAAATGGAATAGACGTGGCACTATTTCTGACATCAAAGCCTAGACGGAGTGGTTTCTCCATTATCTAGAGAACAGACACTGTTGGTTCCCCATCCAAGGGCCTTTCCTTTCTTATTTTGCTCTAATAGAACCCTGATTTTTCAGGTATTGAGGAAAAACTGTGCTCATAGACGGTGAGCCCTACCCCCTCCACAGGGCCCCTCCACGGGGGACTAGCTGTGATCAGTCCCATCGGTCACTGTAACACCACTGCCCTTTGCCAGCAGTTTCAGAGGAAGACAGGTGACCCAGTCCTGTCCAGTGAGACATGAGGGGCCACCTGCTGGGTGATCAGGGAAATAGACACAAGGACAAGTGACGACCAGTGTATTCCTGGCCCTGATAAAAAGAGAGAAAAGAAAGGGAAAATTTCGCACCTCCCCCCGTAGTAGATGCCTCTGGTCCTTGTGGCACAGCCCTGAGCCCGCCTTGACCTCAGCCGCAGGCCTGGGGGACATCTTAGCTTTGGCTCTGATCACCTCCCCCTTACCCCTTAGGGGAGGGAGGGATCCCCATCCTGGGGCTATGGGAACAGCCGAACACCTGACACCCAACGCTGGACAGATGAGACCGACCGCAGTGCACTAGTCAGTCACCTGCACTCTCTGCCAGGGGAGAAGGACCCCACACGCTGTTTGGGTTACGTGGGGCTGCACTGGGAACAGAGAGAAGAAGTAGGGCCCTATAGTAACAAGAGGGTATGGTGGCCCGGTTCTCACAGGAGATGCGATGAATTATGTGAATAATTCTGTGGGCTGGCAGGAAACCGAAGGCCATACTCAGGGACGAGCAGAAATAATGCCTGGTCCTGTGATCAGCAGGGGGCTTGGGCGAGGGGACCTTATCTGTGAGAGCAAAGCGAGGGGGGAATTCGCCCTCCCGGGCTCAGACATGGAGGCAGCACATGCTCCTGGGCCTGACTCTCAGGCCTTCCACAGTGATGGGCATTCGTAGCCGCTCCTCCTCCCCCGAGCTGACCCCGTCCCGCCTCAAGCCCACACGCTAAGCCTCTTGCTTGCCACATTTTTGCCTTTGAGTCTCCTGCGCTGCTCCCTGACACGCCACGCCCCCTCATCCTCAACCCTCTCAGCCACCCGGGACAGGAGCAGGGGAGGCGGACTCCAGGAGCCTCGTCTTCCAGGTGGGCGCCCTGACCACGCTCTGTGCGCTTATCAGTCCATCCCGGCAGAACTCGGCCCCTGGTGCCCGGCGCAGCTCAGTGACACGCCTGCGTCCTGGCCTGTCCTGCTTCTCTGTCTCACGGGTTCCAGACTCTCACTTCCACTTCCTGGATCGGCTCCCAAATAAATGATATCAGGCTCTGCTTTTCAGGAAACCCAACATAAGACACCCTTTCTATACCCGGACACAGGTTTATGAGGAAGCGACGTCTTGTGCTTCGAGAGGACAAAGCTAAGGGTAAAAGCCGGTTTGCGGAGGATGGCGGAGTAGAAACGAGAAGAGATGGGAGTCATTGGTGACATCCCTGGGCTGCTGAACCCCCACCCTGCTCCTTCCTTCCATTCTTGTTGGAAGGAGAAGATGGAACTCTAATCCGTTGTTCAGGCCACTTTCATTGGAGCGCCCTAAGTGATCTCTGAGATGGGACACCCATGTCACGAGCAGGCAAAAGAAGCATGTTAATTTTAGACCAGCACAGGCAGGAGTCTCCGATATAAGGTCAGCTGGAAGGGCCAGCTGTCACAGAACCATCTCTCTGGAATCCTGCAGAAGGAGAACACAAAAGTCCAAATGTGTCATCATCTGCCAAAGCCGTTCCCCAAGACACAATATGTAGTGAGTGCAACTATTTGTCATACCTTTGGCCCTTCTCATTCCATCTTGCTGCCTTCAGCTGTCACTCGGATTTCGTCAGCATATGCTAGCCACATGATCGCGAAGGGAAATTTTTTGTTAGAATGCCACAAGCACAGTTACAGCCACTGAATTTCTCGTGACAACAGCCTCTGGAAATCAACAGTGTTCGAGCAGCTCAGCTGCGTGTCAGCTACTGCCATGCGACGAACATGTGAGGTTTTGTATGAAGTCAGTCAAACATTAACTAAGACCGAGGCTCCCAAACAGTCCCCTGCTGCTCTCTGTGCTCAGCAATAATGTGAGTGATTAGAAATCTATTTTTACTCTTTGGGAGATACTAATTAGCATTTAGTTTGATTTACTCCAATTAGGCAAATAGTTGTTTAATGAGAAATCTTCACAAGTTAGATGGCTCACATTACCCTCCCAGAGGAATGAAACAGAAAAGCCAGGATGAGCATCTCCTTCCTGTTTGCAGTGATTCACTAGCATGAACTATCAGCTTATGTTCTCAGAGTCTAGCTTGCTCCCTTGAGCTCCCAACAGTACCTGCAAAAGTTCTAGGCACTCCTTTGTACTTGCTGGATTGTCTTGACCTGCTCTCCTGAAATACTCAGTAAGCATCTACCCTGAGCTAAACCGGGGGTATGATGACCCTGTCTTCTGGCCCTCAGCATCAGAGCTGTCTGAGCGTGAGCAGACATGACCCCTCTGTCTCAGTATCCTCCTATGACGCATGGGGACAGTAACATCTCACTTCGGGGCCTTCAGCCTGTGTTGGAGCACAGGGCCCCACACTCAGAAGGGCCCTGAGCTTGGCTTAATGCCCTGCTGTTGCCCTCTTGAAATTCTTAATACTTTTTGAACAAGGGGTCCCCATTTTCATCTTTCACTGGGCCAAACGAATTGCATAGCCTGTCAGGGTCAGGGAAATAATACACCGCAGAGATTTATAAGGATTAAGTAAGGGGATGTATTTACAGTGTGTGACACAAAGCTTCACATAGAATAAGGTCTCAAAAATGGTGCAGCCACCCAGCTAGGTGGGTAAATCCAAAACAAATGTGTTTTCTCAAAGCCTCCCACCCACTTACTCTGAGGACCAATGGTTAAATTCTGCTTAACTTTCTTTAATAAATGCGACGAGTACATTTCTGACCTCAACTTTGAATCTTAATTTTCAAATACTTGACATGGCCTGTTTCATTTCTTCTCTATCACTTTTTTAAAATTAAAGTATAGTTGACATATATCAGTATCGAGTATACAGCCTGGTGCTTCTACATGTGTATGCTTTACCACTTCGACCTCTCTGTCCATCATCACATGGCCTTCTGTCTCCATTCTGATGCCCCCTGTGCCCATCCCTCTCAGAAGGACCCTTACCCTTGTAATTACATCAAGCCCACCTAGATGATTCAGGATAATCTACCCATCGAAAGGCCCTTCATCACACCTGCAAAGTTCCTTTTGCATGTGAGGTCATATTTTCACAGTTTCCACAAATACCTTGGGGAAGAGAGCACTTACTCAGCTCACCATACCCTAACAGGCAGGCTAGGGGCTCACACATGAAATCTGAAGGCTGAAACAAAGTGACAACACAAACACATTTTGCTGTCACTTGCAGATCTAGAAGTTGAGTACAGAACCATGTCAGAGAGAGACAAAGTTTCAAGTCAGAGAACCGCCCGGATGCATCATCAGAAAGAGGAGGGCCCCATATGGACATCTGGACCTAGATGTAGAGACAAGAGACCAGTCTTTTGTTTCTGGTAATATGGCACACAACATAACCTAAATATCCTCCCGCTACCAAGCACTGAGAAGTGCTGAACGAAATATGAAGAATAACTTTAAAGTCATAGTCATGCTCCTAAGCAAGTAAAGATAACTTCAGGGCCAAAACAAAAACAAAACTGGAAATCAGCATAGGAAACAGGAACCGATGCGAGGGTTGCTCTATGAAGGTGAGAGGGGTGGCAAGTTTTGGTGGCTGAGGAATTTATATTTTAATGACCACACATGGGCATGAGAGAAGGCCTTGGTCTGTCCCAGGTAGAGAATTGGAACTGAAGTCCCTGGGGTGAGCTAAGAAAAAAAATCTGCCTGTTGGTACAGGGACATGAGAAGGAAACTCATCGTCTCATCCTGGATCTGGGGAGGGGTCATGATGAGGATTTGGCCCTTACTCTGAGTAAGACAGAAGTTACCGAAGGGTTTGCATAGAGAAGAGACATGGTCTGACTTACATGATAACAAAAACACTCAGGTTGCTGTGTGTCAGGCTAGACTGGGGGGAAAAAAAACAGGCGGAAGCAGGAAGCCGAGGGGGAAAACAATGCGGTTACCAGGGTGTCAGCAGAGGAACAAAGAAATGGGTGGATTCCGTAAATATATGAAGAAGGAACCAATGATGTTTGCTGATAATTAGATACAGAGTAGGAGAAAAATGTAAAATCAAAGATGACTCCAAGATCCCAGCAATTTAAAAGTTCGAAACAGCTATTAGGCATCCCTCCCAGTGGAGATCCGCGGCAGGCAGGAGGACATGTAAGTGAGGAGTAGAGGGGAGATCGTAAGGCTAGAGATAGAACTTTGGCAGTTGTCGATATGTAAACGGTACCAAAAGCCATACCAAGAGCCGAGATCATCAAAGGCACGAGAGTAGATAGGACAGAGGTCCACAGACCACATTCAAGCTTTAAGAGGTTAGAGAAGAGGAGGAACCAGAAGCAGAGACAGGGAAGAACCTTCCAGAGAGAAAGAAAAAAAACCTGGAAAATGAACATGCAACAAACCTAGCGAGGAAGGGCTTCGAGAAGAGAGAGTGAGTGACTGGCCAGGCCACGCACGCGGGTAGTTCGCGCCGGGTGATTACTGAGATTCGACCGCGAGATTGGGTGACATGGAGGTCATTGGTGGTCTCAACGAGACCAGTCCTTGTGGACTGGTAGGAAGGAGAGCCTGGTTGGAAAGGGTTTATAGAGAAAGGGAGCAAACAACTTCAGTGTGTCCATCAAAAGATGAATAAACGAAATGGGTCCATCCACACGATGAAATAGAATTCAGCCATCAAAAAGGAATGAAGGACTGATACATGCTACAACATAGATGAGTCCTGAAAACAATACGCTGAGCGAAGGAAGCCAGTCACCAAGGACCCCATACTGCAGGATTCCAGTCATATGCAATGTCCAGTACAGGCAAGAATATCAGTGGTTGCCAGGGGTGGGGAATGAGGAATAAGCGCTTAACGGGTATAAGATTTCTATTTAGAGTGATGGGAAAGTTCTAAAACTTTTAGATAGAGATGGTTGCACGACATCACGAATGTATTTAATGCCACTAAATGCCATTATGTACTTTAAAATAATGACAAAGGTCAGTTTCGTTACGTTTATTTTACCACAATTAAAAAAAAAAAATAAAACCTGTTAAGAGAATGTGAGAAGAGAGATTGAGAACAGCCCAAATGGAAGTGGTACTATAAAAAGGAGATAAATAGAACGGGAGTTCTAAGGGAGGCCAAGGAAAGTAATGAAGTACACGAGGAACGACAAAATTGATGATTCAGGAGAGACGGGGAGGAATCGTTGAAGAATGACCTTGAGCGAAGGGGAGGTGCGATTAATCATACACAACAGGGGCTGGTCTTTGCCGGGAGCCTGGGCGTTTCCTCCATGATGAGAGGGGAGAGGGAGAGTGTGTGAACACAGACTCAGCCTGCAGGTGGGCGGGTGTGATGGCGAGGACCCGGGGAAGTCTGTCTCTGAGGCACGGGGAGCAAGGTCATCCGCTCAGAGTAAAGATCGGAAAGGAGATTAGAAATAGTTGCCTAGAAGCAGGAGGGCGACGGGAGCAGGGGATGCAGTGCAGCGGCTCGACCGCATTGACGGCTACTGAACGGATCGTTCATTTCTAGTGAGAAAGGGTGGGCGCCTTGCTCTCACTGCCCCCGGCTATGTGGGGACAGGCTCGGAGCAGGTAAAAGTGGGTTTAACCAGGACTGTGGTTTAGCCAACTGTAATGGTAAATTTTATGTCAACTTATCTGGGCCCAGATATTTGGTCAAACATTATCCTGGATGTTTTAGTGAGAGTGTTTTTGAATGAGCTTCACATTTGAATCAGTGGACTATGGTAAAACAAACTGCCCTCCATAATGTGGGTGGGCCTCATCTAATCAGCTGAAGACCTCGATAGGACAAAGACTGACCTCCCCTGAGCAAGAAAGAACTCTTCAGCAAATGGCCTTTGTATTGGAACTGAAACATTATCCAGGCCACCTTTCAGATTCTGAACTTGCCTTCCTCCATAATCATGTGAGCCAATTCCTCAAAATAAATCTTTTTTCATATATATCTGTTGGTTCCGTTTCTCTCGGCCGAGTGCAACGAAGGGAGAGAAGAGAAGGGACTGAGATGTTTACGCCCAGCTGAGGGAAGACTTTCAGCTGCATAAGGAGGAAGGCGAGGGCCCAAGAGAGATGAGGTGAATCACTGGTGGTAAATTCCATGGACTGTGGTCCCGTGGGTTTGACGGATTGTTGCAGTAAGACATCAGAGGAAGTTAAGTTATAAAGTCGATTCTAAATACTTTCCAATTAGCATTACGGAAGATAAATACTGAAATCGCTGTGTTTCCATTTTTCTCCAGAACTGCAGTTGCAAGATCAAGGCTCCCAAGACATGGTGAACTGCACCACGATTCCCTTCCAGAAGCCAGGCGGACGGCGCCCTGGAACTGTGGGCGTGGGAGGTGGGAGGAGAGTGGACTCAAGGGAGGCATGGTGACAGGTCCATCTGGAGGGAGAACGGAGAGAGAGAGCCACCCGTGCCCCACCCAGCACGCTGGAGATCCAGGGACATTCCCATACCCCCGGAGAGGCCAGGCAGTAACTGAGAATTCCATCAGGGTGCCTGCCAAGGGTCATCTGGACTGGAACAAGGGGACACAGAAGGCCAGGCGTGACAGCCCAGAGCTGGGAACCAGAAAGAGACTGTGGCTAAATGCCCAGGCTGCAGGGGGAGGGCGCTGAGCTCCCCTGGAACAATCAATCGATGTGCACAGAAAACAAGACAAGGTCCCACCCGAAGACCAAGCAGAATAACACGCATCTCCTCCCCGGCCAACTCAGAGAACCAGCTGCCTACCCCAGGGGCCCCAGTGTTCTAGAAGCTTCTCCCCGCCCCAGCGACTTCTCAGGGAGGAGAGTGAGGAGAAACCATGAAGGTGGGAAAAGGCCTGATCAGAACTTTGAACTTTGAGGTGACGGAGAAATTTATTGAAAAAGGGGCTTTCGTTTTTAAGCAGGAAATACAGAATTACCTGGTGTGGCTAGATTGCTTTTCTGAATGGAGATGGAGCAAGATTGTTATGGAGATTGTTCCCACAGAGAGGAAAAGGCCACTCAGAACAAATTCCCTTCTGCATATCTGGATGGTGACTGAATTCTGATCCCACTCCGTGTTAACGGGGTGACGTGACAGAGAACAGCTCTAAGTGTTCAGTGCATGTGATAGAATCATAAAATCACTGAATGGGAAGAGGCTTTAGGTTGTCTAATCTAGTGGTTCTCAACCAGGGGCAATTTCACCCTGCAGGGGACATCTGGCCTCAGCTGGAGGCACAGTGGGTTGTCACAACTGGGGAGAGGCCAGGGATGCTACTCAGCATCCTACAGGGCACGGGGCAGCCCTCCCAGCAGAGGGTTACATGGCCCAAATGTCAAGGTTAAGAAATCCTACTCAAATCCAAAACCCCGTCCAGGCATGCATATCCTCAGGGAAAAAAAAAAAAACCCTCCTGGCTCAGCCAGCCTAGGCTTAAGCATTCCCAAGGTCGTTTGCCCAGTGACTATGTGTGTGATAGAGGCAGAATCGGTTTCCAGCTCTGCCTAACCACAGGGTCTGTGCTTTCTAAACCTCTCTGTCATATGCCAAGATCAGTAGAAACAGGGACATTCTACTTGTGGTACTTGGATGGCGGGATATAAGGAGTTCTGCTGAAAGGTCCCTCACCCCCGAATCTCTCTCTCCAGCCACCTGCAGCAGAGCCTGCCGCTCCATCACTAAAAGTCCGCCCGTTCACGCTGAGGCTTCCCCCTCCAGGGGCCTCACGTAAAATACGGGTATCCCAGTCAGGTTTGAAGAAATTACAACATAGCCTAAAAATGGTACTGCCTGATGACTTGCGCAAGGTACTTGACGTCTTCGTGCCTCAATTTCCCCACCTGTACAACGGGTTTGATGATTGTACCTACCTCATGAATTGTCATACAGGTGAAACTAGTGATTATGCGGAAAGCCTGACTCACAGTGGGTACAATGTGCGGTGTTTACTGACTGTGCATTAAAGCACTCATAGAGGAAGTCTGCATGGGCCCTTTAAAAGGCCTGGCAGGAACCCAGGCTTAAAAAAATTTAGCAACAACGAAAGTGCAGCTTCTGCAGTTTCTTTTTAAGTGAGACAAACTGTTCAAAACTGAACAAGCATTAATAAGTTGAAGAGTTGAGAGCAGTGAGTGGCTTACTATTATTGACTTGGTTGCCACAGAAACTCTCCAGGTTAAAAAAAAAGATTGTCCTGGAGTTGAGGCAGACTCGGGAAGTGACCCAGAGAATTCTTTCCTCCCTCAGCCACAGGAGAACACTGAGCGGGAGGCTTCCCGGGCACTTTAGAGCTAAGCCCTGTGGCCCCGAGCAAGCCTTCTGTATCAGCAGAAAGCCTGTTTCTCTCCGATGAAGCTCAGTACATCCACTCAGGGCAGATGAGAGTAAGTCAGATGTTGCTGACACTGACACAGCAGAGGTTGTCTCTGGGTCTTTCGGACCTGAGCGTAAGTGGGAGAAAACTATTTCTCCAAAAAAAGAAGAAGAAAAAAGATAGGGTAAACAGAAAAGGTTGTGGAAGTACTTACATGTTCATATTTCTGGCAAATTATTGCCTTATTATATTCCAGATTTGTTATGGACATTTTTTAATGTGGGAAAATACGCATAACATGAAACTTATCATTTTCTTTCAAAGTCTATGGTTCGGTGGCATGATTGCATTTTTACTGTCGTGCAATCATCACCAGCATCAACTCCAGAACATGCCTATCACCCCAAAAGAAACCCCATTGGCAGCCATGCCCCACATCCCCTCCCTCCTAGCTTCCGTCGATCTGTTTTCCATCTCTATGGAGTTGCCTGTTCGGGATATTTTGTGTACAGTACATGGGATCATACCACACGTGACCTATTGTGACTGGCTTCTTTCACTCGACACATTTCCCAGGTTCTTCCATGTTATAACATGTATCAGATCTTCATTCCTTTTTATGGCCAAGTAATATTCCACTGTGTGGCTATACCTCCTTATGTTTTTCCATTCGTCTGTTACTGGACATTTGAGTTGTTTCCACTTTTTGGCTATTGTGAATAATGGCGCTATAAACATTTTCTGTACGTTTTTGTTTGAATGCCTCTTATCAGTCTTTCTGGGTTCACATCTAGGAATACAATCACGGAGTTTTACAGTAGTTCTATGTTTAACTTATCAAGAAACTGCCAAACTCTTTTCCACAGGAGCTGCACCATTGACATTGTTATGGAGTTTTGCCAAATGAATTAGGAAGCAATTTTCTTTAATGATAACAGCTAGGGCTAGAAAGGAAGCATCGCTGTCGGCCCCTTTGAGAAGCAATCTGGTAATGTGAGGAGCAGTGAGCTTAGTGGAAAGAGACAAGAACTTGAAGCTAATGCACCTGGGTCCAATTTCCAGCTCTGCCAACGACTAGCTGGCGAATGGGGAATATCTGCTTCATGGGGCTGTGGTGAAGATAACAGAATTATAGATGCCCTATAAGTTCTAGATGTTGTTATTAAAATGCGTAATGTTACCGTCATGTGTCAGGAGACATAAAAGTCATGCCGTTTAACTAGAAAATTCTGCCCTTGAAAATCTTTGCCAAGGAAATCAAGTCTACCATGTCTACTAACAACAACAAAAAAACTTAAAACATATACCCTACTGAGAATAAGTTAATAATACAATTCTTAAACAAGAAAGAGATGAAGGACACTAAACACTGACAACATTTGAGCACCAGCTGTGCCCTGAGTTCTGGGTTAAGACCCTCATATATTTACTCACCTATTAAACGTTCATTTACTGAGCCTCTACTACGCACCACTTACCAAGCTAGGGACTGAAGATACAGAGCTGAAGAAGAGAGACACAGTCCCCGCCCTCATGAAGCTCCTATTCTAGTAGGAAAGAAAAAAATAAACAATAATAACAGCTAACACCTGCAGAGCATGCACTTTGTGTCAAGCCTATTCAAAGCCAGGGCTGGTAAATTCCCATCCACGGGCCAAATCTGGCCCACCACCTGTTTTTGTAAAGAAGGTTTTAGTGGAACACAGCCATACTCATTCATTTATGGATAATTGTCTATGGCTGCTTTCTCACTACAATGGCAGAGCTGTCACCGAGATGAGTAACACTGTTCCTTACTACCTGGCCTTTTTCAGGAAGATATGCCAACCCCTGTTCTAAGCACAACAAACCTTAGAGGTAGGTATAGTACTATTGTTACACCCATTTTGCAGATGAGGAAACTGAGGCACAGAAAGACAAATAAACTCGTTCGAAGTCACACATGTAGGAAATGAAGGAACCGGACCTATAATGTAAAGCATGTATAAATCCCACGCTTTATAATCTATGCCATACTCCCTACCCAATCTAATGCAGGGTGACCTAATTACAACTGTCAGAAGTGGTTCGCTGAGGTGTAAAGCTGAGGCCAGTTTCTGAAGAGTGAGAAGCAGCTAGCGGGGTGGGAGTGGGGGTGGGTAAGGAACAGTGAATGAGAGAGGGCCCTGAGATGGGAACGAGCTGGCCCACTTGAGCATCGGCGAAAGCCTGTGTAGCTGGAGACAGAGGGAGGAGGGTGCCTGTTGGATCTGATGAGAGAGGCGGGAGGCAGATCACACAGGGCTGGGTAAACCAATTTAAAGATTTTGAACTTTGCACAAAGAGCAATAATGAGCCATTAAAGGGTCTTAAGCAAGACAATATTAGATTAACCATCTTTTCGAAGATGCTTTGAGATGGTGTGACGATGGCATTGGAAGGAGAAAGCCATTAGAGGCTATTGCCAAAGTTCAGAGGAGAGATAGTGATGGTTTGAGTAAGGTTTGTTGTGCTGGGACTGTGGAGGAGAGAAGCAGACAGATTCAGATGTTTGAGGGGTAGGGGCAGAATCGGTAAGGCCTGGTGAATGATGGCTGTGGGCGTGAGAGAGAGAAGGGAGTCAGGGCAGGGCACGTGGCTTCGGTACTTAGTGTGCATTCCTTCCAGGGTTTGGCTTGTAGCAATAGAATCTACCGAGATCATTTCGAAAGAACGAGTATGATAATGGGGTATGAGCTGCCTAAGAGAGCCTTTGTTAGGAAGAGTGGATCAGGTTCCAGGCTGAGTTTCAAGGAACAACTCCCTGGGGAAGGTGGCGAGGAGACCCCAGAAGGATGCCTGTCCTGCCTCTTTCCTCATCCAGCTTTGCTGAGAATCGAATTCCCTGCTGGTACATTTGATGGGTGGACTCTAAGTCACATGTCTGCATCCCAGCAGCAAAGGAGACTGGGAAATGTCGTTGTAGCTTATTATAAAGCTACAGTAAGCAACAATGAGGTATTGGCCAAGGACAGTATTAAATGAATGGAAGAGTAGAGAGAGTCCAAAAATAGACCCACACATACATGCTCAGTTAATATTCAACAAAGATGCCAAGGTGATTTGATGGAAAAAGAATAACCCTTTCAACAAATGCTGTTTGAACACCCAGATATCCAAAAAGAAAGAAAGAAAAAAAACCTCCAGCCTTACCTCATACCATACATAAAAACTAACACAAAATGGATGTAAATGTAAAAAAAAAAAAAAAAAAAAATAGGCTAAAATCTTTATGATCTTGGAGTAGACAAAAATTTCCTAGGACACAAGAAAACACAAACCATAAAAGAAAATATTGATAAAATGGACTTCATCAAAATTGAAAGCTTTCGTTCTATGAATAATACTGTTATAACAATGAAGAGGCAAACTACAGACGAAGAGAAACAATGGTTTTGTCTTAAGAACATATAAAATTTTTACAACTCAATCATAAGAAATCAAACTAACCAATTTTTTTTTAAATGGGCGAAAGATTTCAACCGCCTTTACTAAAGAAGATATACAAATGGCCAATAAGCGCCTGAAAAGATTCTCAACATCATTAGTCATCGGGAAAATGCAAATTAAAAGCACAATGAGATAGCACCATACACCCACTAGAACGGCTAAAATTAAAAAGACTGGCGATGCCACGTTGGCAAGGAAGTAGAGTGACTGGGGGCGTAAAAATGTGCTTTGGAAAACATTTTGGCAGTTTCTGAAAAAATTAAACATACACTTAACATATGACCCAGAAATTCTGCTTCTAGATTTCCACCCAAGAAAAATGAAAACATACGTACTCAAAAGATTTTTATATGAACGCTCAAAGCAGCTTTCTTTAGATAAATTGTGTTACATTAAAAGACTTCTCAGAGATATAAAGGAATGATATAGTGATACTTGCAACAACATGGATGAGCCTTGAAATGTTACTTTCAGGGTCTCAGTAATTTTTTCATGGCGCCTAAGCCAAGAGAAATACCTAACAGTTCTATTTATTAAGTAGTTAGGTCCAAACAACTTCATAATTTGGTTTCCACAGTGCCTCTGTGCTCCTCTCAAAAAGTTCAAGTGTCCAGGGAGCCCCAGGAGCTCACTGCAGAGTCCCAGGTGCCTCGGCACAGTTTGGGAACCATGAAGAACAAGAGTTGCCTGAGGTGAGGGGAAGGGATCATTAGCGAACTTTCTGGAATAATGGAATGTCCCTAAATTTTGATTGCGATGGTGGCAACACTCGTGTATACATGTGTCGGAACTCATCAAAGTGTATTCCTAAAATGGATGCACTTTATTGCATGTAAAATTGTATCTCAACAAAGTCGACTTAAAAATAAAGGCCAAGGCTATCTTTTCTGGGCATGAAAACACATCTCGTGTCCACATGCATACGCACCCTCACGGACACACGCTCCTCTCTGTCCGTTCACGGAATCACAGAACCACGTTTAGTCATTTTGTTATTGGCCCCACTAACGGAATCTTAGACTTGGTCTTGACCTCCCTCCTTCCCCTGCCACTATTCTATTCCTACTAACTGAAATACTTTCGGCATTTCTATTTCCCAGCATTCACTTATTAAGGTATAATGGGACTCAAGATTGAACAGAATGGAGGACACTATAAGAACTTAAAGGGTATTAATGCCCAATGAAGAAAAGCTGAAAAGCATTAATCACAGTGTTCCGTCACGAAAGCAGCTGCTCGATAAATGGTAGCCATATAGGAGGTGTTTTCAAATTATTATTCAATAATAATGATAGGATATCCCATAAAACTTCATCTCAACAAATTAAATAAATTCATGTCGACAAATATTTAACAAGTATCTACTACTGCATGAAAGGTATTAGGCACCCTGATAGCCCATTCTTATTTGTAATAGTTCATGAAATCCCCCCCACCCCCAACTCTGTCAAAGAGATATTACTAGCCTTATTGTACAGATGGGGAAACTGAGACTCAGAGAGGATAAGTAAATGGATCTGTGTGGAGATGTAGGATTATTACATGGAAAAACTAAGACTTGAATTCTGGTCTCTCCATCCACCCAACTCTCAATCAGGACTATGCCTCTGAGCTGATTAGTGTGAAAGCGTAGAACCTCGTAATGGGAATCTGAACCTCATCATATGCAAAATGAGAATATGAAGTGTGACGTCCTCTACTCCCTCCCGATGTGTGATGGATGACAAAGATGCTCGTTTAAATGTCCCTTTGATTTTACCAGTATAAAGTCTGGTCCTTTCCTGACAGATTTTCAGGGACAGAAAAATCCATAACCATGTACTCTTCTGCTGGACAAATGTTAGACATTCTAATGCATTCTCTTTTATCATGACGAGATTTTTAGTTGAAAGATAAATATATTATGAATGTTTAAATGACAATGGCACCTTGCATTTTTAGATTGTATTACTATTTACAAAGTAAACGTCCCCTGTGGTCTTCCCAACCACCATAAGATGTCATCGAGTGGACACCGTTGTTGACTCTACATCATCTATTCCACCCCAAGTGACATGTTTGGGTTCATCAGAGTAACCTCATTCCTCAGGCCAGTGACTGATCCAAAAATGAGCATGTGACCCAACCTAACCAATGAGATGTGAGCAAACATCTGAAGGGTGATTCAAGAAAAGCCACAGGAAGAAAGGCTCCCTTGTCCTCCACTGGAGGTTATCATGTCCAGATGGAACACCGGGAACTGCCTCAGCCCTCTTGTTCCCACACCAGTCTGAGAATGACGATGACACGGGATGGCAGAGCTCACAGAGAACCTAGCATTGACGATTCTAAATAAACTCTCCCTAGAGCCCTGTGCCTTTAGCTTTTCTCCTATGTGAGGTGGCAGATGCCCTTACTGTTTAAGCCACTTTGATTTCTGTTTCTACTACTTGAAGCAGGACGATCTTAATACCAAAACGCTCCCTGGGAAGCCAAGAGGTTAATTGCTTTGCTTTGCATCACATTGTTAGTGTAACCACAATTAGAACTGGGACCCCAACCTCCCATCAGTCAGGTCATCTTCCACTCGCCTGTTAATTGGCTGAAATTATCTTACCCATTTTGGTCTGATGAATATCAGCTGGATACTCAAAACATCTTTTTTTGGTTGTAAAATGATGAAAACTTTAGACGATTTAAAGAGAAAGGCCAGAAAAAGAAATGTCTGTTAAATACAATGCATAATATAGAGGCTTGCTTTAGTATTATTTACAATAGAAATTAATTTATATCTGAAAACATTTGGTGTAATGTAATGTACGAAATAGAACTGCTTTAGATACATACTCAAGAAAAACCGTAGTATTTTTTTTAACAACATTTGTAAGGAAAAGCTGCTGAGAAAGATCCTTTCTCACAGTAATTCCTTCTAACCTATATGTAAATAAACATGAGAATCATTTCTTTCGACAGTCAACAGACTGTATGTTGGGTTTTTTTCCCCTTATATTCTTCAAGCTTTGTGCTGTAATTTTTACAAATGTTTGCAACAAATTTTTACCTGGCTTAAGCTTTTTTTTCCAGCTTTGGACCATTTTCTACCACCAGTAGTTTAGTTTTATCTTGGGGTCTACGTGGAGGGGGCTCAGATCTCTCTCTCGCTTTTTTGCAGCAGGTAGGTCTTTTTGCCTTGGAATAAGCAAATTTATGCTGATTTTAAAGTCCCCCGAAGGCGCCAACAGCCCTGGTCTCAAAAATGCCTCCTCAGCACCAGGAAACCCGTCTGGGGTCTGTCATCATCTCCCAGTTTCCAGTTGAAGCGCAACTCCTCACTTTTGCGCCCCCACGGTGGTCACAGCCTCCTTCATCCTGGATTAAATCACAAGTACTCTGCTCAGGTGCCCCCCGATGCCTCGTCACTGCCTCCACTCAGGTGCCTTCCATCTCTCGCACTGCCCGCTGGCCACCCAGGACTACTCGAGGACTCCCACAGCAGCTGGGGCCGTGGCCTGAGCCCCTCTCCTCCAGTGGGAACCTCTGTATAACCAGAGAGACTCCATCGCCTGGTCCACTGGTCCAGGGCTGAAGCATGCCTGCTGTCCGGCACACTTTTGAGGAGCACCCTTCCCTTTCACCCTCAACAGTGTCCTGGTTTTCTTAATAAATTATGAGATTCATCCTCGAACCCCATCCTTCATATAATGAAAAGGCTACGAGGCATTCGACGTGGACGGGGGAGCAGAACCTGCGCTGAGGGCTGCTGCCCTATTGCCTCAGTCCAGTAGACATTATAAAATCAGTAAACGGAAGAGCCACGTGACACCGGGAACGGCAGGGCTGGGACCCCTTCCTGGAGTTGTCCGACTTCAAACACTGGGCTGTCGGCTCCACATCACATTGCCTCTTGGAGGGCCACGGCTCTGTGACAGCAGCTGCGATTTCGGGTTCACAGGAAGTGGTTGAGTCATCAAGAGTTTGGGGTTGGTGATCAAAGCCAAACATGACCTAAGTCTACCCGCCTGTGTGAATGGACCGTTGTCTCACTTCAAAGCAGATTGGTAGGAAGAGTATTACATCTTTTTTGAGGTCACAGCACTTTGTCTTTCTGCTTTCTAAGAATCTGAGAAGGGCAGAGAGGTTTGAGTGAGCGATGTCCTTAAAGGCATTTGCCACGCCTCTGACAGGGGTACTAGATTTCCACAAAGGATCGGATCTTAGCATGTGAGCCAAGTGGTAAATAAAAATGTAAACGGGGCAGCCCCAGCCCCACCCAACACTTGAATTCTGGTTCTGATCTGGATGCAGGGCTGGGTTTGCTATGTAATCTACAACCGGACTCCCTGGTGCGGCTCATTCCCTTGAAGCCCAAAAGGCCAACAGAAGGCCTCACTGCCTAGACTTCCAGAGGCAACGAAATCATTCCCGCACCCCAAGTCAGCACATTCTCCTTCAGGCTCCCACACCCCAGCATGCCCCTCTACCTCTCCATCTGGCCCCTTCCTGTGTCTCACAAAGCCTGAGTGTCCTCTTCATTACTTCTAGCTCCTGCTGGCTCTGCGGAGGGAAGGCACCTGCCCTGGCCCCCTAGGTGACCAGTTCTGTCTCTCCGCTCCCCCAGCAGGATGTTAAAGGGTTTGAGCCAAAGGAATACATTCTTCTCCGGAGAAACTTTTCCGTATAGTTTGCAAAGCTTCATAATGCAAAAGCTCTAAAACCAGATCATTTCGCTGAAATCGTCCATAGTGCACATACTCCCAGAGCTAATGAAGACTTTGCATGTAATGAGGCCTGGAAAGCAGATGACTGAGCCAACTCATACCGGAAATATCAAAGTGGGGACTTTCCCCCTTTTGCAAAGGGGTCCAAAGAAAGCAATGAATTTCAGGAAAATACACTGGAGGCTTCATGTTTCCACTCCGATGCCAGCCATGCAAGAGGGTGCCAGAAGTTCATCAATGCTCCTGGAAGAGAGAAAGAACAAAGCTCCAGGCTGACAGAGTCCGCGCCAGAGCCTAGCTGGCGGTGGCGACATCCTGGACGTGTGTGTGAGAGTTCCGAACTCCCGGCAGGAACTTCCGCCGGGACCCGATGCCCTGTGAGATAACCAGCTCAGCAGGAGGAAGGAGTCCTACTTTCCATGCGCCATTTGCACATCTGGAGAACAGGTACCCTTGTTGCCCATGTTACCGCGCATGCTCAGAAGCAACCTGTTACTTGTCGCTGGAAGGAGTTTTGAAATGCGAGGAGGAAAGCCGGCCCCCTGTGTCGTCTGTGTTGTCCAGAGCTCAGCTCTGTGTGCGGCGGGTTCACGCTGGCAAGCACTTTCTTTGTCGCCCAGTCACACTGTAATCCCTAAATCTAGCATTCACTTAGCCATGACATTGGCCATATGACAACAATTCCCTCGATTTCCCACTCCAGCCCGGAGGAGTCGCAGGGGGCTGACCTCTGCTCAGCAAGAGACAAATGCTCACTTCCCCTCACTCACCCCATTAAACATTGATTTCTAAACTCACAAGGAACCCCCTGGAGTCAGAGCAGCAAGGGCAGTGTGGGAGCTTGAATGATGAGCTCTCAACACGTTGAAAACGATGTCTCGGCTAGAATGTCTCGCTCCCTTTTCCTTTTCTTTTTCCTCCCTGCTTCCCTCACTTAAATCTTCTTTCTCATCCTCCTTCGCTCAGCTGGACCTTGCCCTCCAGAGAGGAAGGTCTGGAGCAAGTCAGGAGAACACAGTGTGGGAAGGTCAGAGCAAGTCAAAGGAGCGAAGCATGCCAATCATTCCCCTGGGGAAAGCAGATTTGGCCCTCGCCTCCCAGACCCCGGACTTCTCAAGAATAAAGACTTCGTCTAATCTTTTTCAGGTGACTTTCGTCAGTTCATACACCGCAATGTGCCTTGTGGGCATTTGTTAAGTGGCTCGTGACTAACTGAATGCTTTTCTGCATGCCTCAGATGACATGCAGGCGGTTAATTGAAGACCAAGAAAAGACACCTTGCTGCTATCAGGGAGCTCGACCCGGTGCGTCTGCTGGAGAGAGCGGCTGAGTAGGGGCCTCCTTAGAAGGGCTGGATGAACAGACTGTAAATGCCCCATTAGGATCTATTTGCCTTCCACAGCTGCAGAGGTCGTTAACATATTTTAATCACACACAAACACACATGCAAGGTTAATGACTTTTAATATCTGCTTCAACTTGGAACTTACCTGCCTAAAACTCTTTGGTGGCTCCCACCGAATTGGTGAAAATATCACCAATCCGCAAGCGGCAGGCCCTACGTCAGCAGGCCTCAAACACTGTAATCTCAGAAACCCATCGTACCCGTCAAGGTATCGAGGACCTCGAAGAGTCGTGGTGTGTGGGGATTAGACCTATCAGCATGTACCGTAACAGAAATTTAAACTGAGGGAATGTCATTTCTAGTGATGAATGTATTTGTAGATAACAATAGTAAAACCGTTCCATAGTAGTGTAATTAATGTAAGTAACATGTGTGACTAACACGAGTAACAAGTTTATGAAGATCAAGTCTATTTTCAAAAACAGATCATTTTTAGCAAAAAGAATAGCATTGTGTTACATTCTTGCAAATCTCTTTAGTGCCTGGTGATCGTAGACATCTGGATTCTCACATCTGCATTCAATCCGCTGTGATACATTATGTTGGTAAATCAAAGACCACTAGGCCTCGCACAGACAGGCAGCTGGCGGGGGGAAAAAAGGAGTGTTTAGTAGGCGTTTCAGATCACTGTGGCGATCCTTTTTTGATACTACACCAAATCTCAGCATGTGGCCGTTTTTTAATGATTCGTTGCCGGTCAGAATGTGAAATCCTATCAGTGACCTTTTCATTTCCATTACCTTAAAATCCATTGGACTTTCTTGCCCTTCGAATGGATCTTTCACCCATATGTGATTTTGAACCATCATGCATTGATCATTTGGAAAATATTGGTTCACTGATGTGTTCATGAGCGGGTTACCCCCACAACTGGGGCTCAGTCCTGCTGGGGACTGTTAGGAGATGAAGTGTGGCATACCTCAGAGTTATCCCACCTGAGGGATAAGGAAGCTGAGATATTCATCCTCCAACTAACGTCACCAATGGCTAATGACTGCTTGCAGGGACCTCTATCCAGTACGTCCTGTCTGCTCTGCATCGCTCAGGACGAGCGTGCCCGAGAAACCCTCCGATGGAGAATCGCGAAGCTGCTGTTGGAAGCCATCGCATTCACTGGGATGGCAGGTGCCACAGGAGTCCAGAGGGGCCACTGACATCTGTACTGTCACAATTCTCCCATCATGCTGGCCTTCGTTGGCCCTGACTCAGGGTCTTCCCATATACCACTCCCTCCACCTGGAACTCTCTTGTCCCCAAATCTTTGCCTGCCCAACATTCACTCATTCTTCAGGTGTCTGCATAAATTCACTTCTAAAGAGGGCTTCCCTGATCCCCACCTTTCTAGAACGGGTTCCCTGCCAGAGTCACTCAATGCACAGTTTTTCTTCTCAGAGAGCCACCACCCCAAACCCCCCACAGTCTGTAATTCCATATTTGTGTTCCTCTTCTCTTAATATCTTTTTTCCCACTAAACCTGCATCTCTATAGCACAGAAGTGAGGACTGAGTCCATGGGTATCTTTTCCACGATTGTATTTCCAGTACCTAGACCATGCCTGACACTTGGTAGATACTCAGTAAATCTTTGTCGAGTGAATGGATGGGCGATTATACATTTTTTAAAAAGTGTATAAAAGGTATACAACTTTCTGGTGGCAATTCAAACAAGGAACCGAGGCAGTCTTTTTAGAAAGTCCAGGAGCTCTACCGATTAAGACCCTTAATAGCTGAAGATTGGCTCAAAGTGGCCTGAAGGAATCACACCCTTGCTCTGTTTGGAATCACAGCTAGATGGCAAGGTGTTATGTGTCGTGGCTCAGACGAAGCCCCCTCTGCAGCCCCCCTGGCACGCCACAGGTGCTAGTTCCCTGACCAGGATGTGGAGCCTATAAACACATAGGCACATGGACATGTGATCCTAGAATGAAAAGAAAAGGAAATGCTAGAAAAAGATGCTCAATGCGTCCTTTTATATTCTCACAAGTGCCATCACAGGCCATAAATTCTGCACTTAACATGGAAAGCATAATGAAACCCAAATGAAGAATGAATGAATAAATGAATGAATGATGCATAAGAAGGAGCATAGTGATGGTAGAAAGAAGCTTTCCTTTGTAGATATCACACAGACTGGGTTTTATTCTTCCAAAGCAAGCCTCTGTCTAAGACATTTTTTTTTTGGCACGGCTTGTGCACAGTGCCAACTAGCATAAACCAGAAGAAAAACTCAACAGAAACCTTACAAATTGTCTCATGACACATGATTCATTTTTTATGTCTGTTACAATTCGCAAATACCTTGTCAGTGGAATAGAAGTCGCCTTAATAGAATCTATTTCCTTTGTAGCGCCCTTAAAGCAGCTGAGCGCCGTGACGGACGGCAGGGTTCACAAACCCTTTTTCAGGGTTATTAAATCTGCTGCTGGGAAAATGCTAATTCCCTGAAGGCTTTTTTTCCAAGCTCAGGTTCGTAGGAGATTCAATCCCAAATTTAAATGCCCACGTGCATGATTTCATCTGTGCTTTGAATAATTGTATCTGCTCTCGGAAAATCAAACAGAATTAGGAAAAGCAATCGCCTGCGGGATTTTCATTTTCTATTAGTGACACGAGATCATTCACATGCCATTTTAACAATTCAGCACTGTGGAATTAGAAACGTTTCCACAAACCCACCGCAGGATTCAAAGTGCTCGTTTTCTTTCTATTACAGGAGGCGAAGGACATGGGTGTTCTCAAATGCAGGCGGCATCAAGGTAAATGTGGCAGCCATTTGCTCAGCAAAAAAAAAAAAAAGCAGGTATCTTTTTTCTTACAGGGAGAGACAATATGTGATTTTAATTACTGATACAGTATCAGAGATGTCAAGGAGGATAAGTAACTGAAACATTGACGCATGATACTCCTGGAGAAGCAAACGAGGATGATCGTGAAAATAAACCTACAACGAACGACCAGATGTAACCTGTGCTGCTCACTCATTGTGAAACTCCCTGAACATCAAAACCGACTTTCCAGTTTTTTCAAATATCTGGGGCCCCGATATGCCCAGAGTGGTCTCCTTAGGCAGGCCAGAGATTGCCAAGCATCCCAACCCCCGAGGAAATACACAGGAGAATCCAGAGGGGCTGGGCTGGTGGCCAGAAGGCAGCCCCTGGCCATGCTATGGGCCATAATCTCTGTCGTGGTACTTGGGTCAAGTCTGCACATGGCTGCCCAGGATGTGCTGAGAGATGGTCAAGCGAGCCCATGTGTGGAAAGCTCAGGGCAAGATGTCTGGAGGCCCTGAAGAGAGACTGCAGGATGTCAGTGGGTGGGGAGCCCCCTTGAAAGAGCTTTACAGCACCCCTGAGACTCGCCGCCTTTGCGAAGTAACACCCAGCATCTGCCTAATGTACACTTCAGCCTGGTGAGTCTTTGTAAGCTCCGACTCCCGCTTATCATCATCGACAGCATCTCCTGCTTATCATCATCGACAGCATCTTTGCACTTCTGCTAAAAGCCTGGCATTTGGTACTTTGGTCCTCCTTCCTCCTTGTTGTCCTCCCCATGGCTTTCTTCCTCATGAGTCCCCTGATCCTGATCTCCCTGGGCCTGGCTCTCCTTATTTCTGTGTCCTCTCAGAACCCACTTTGCTCACCAGTGGGGCAGCAGCCAGATTCTCCAAGATTTTCAGGGTTTCAGGGACCCAGGGGGTGGGAACTCTATTCCATAAACCTATAACCTCAGCCCGCAAGTAGTTCCAAGCCCCAGAAGTCTGACTGAGCCCTCCCCAGCCTCAACGATAAGCAGAGCTTTCAGCTGTTTGTAGAATGAGGAGAAGCACCAAACAGCAGAGCATCCCAGGGAGAGCCTTGACGTGTACGTTCAGACGTGCGTGGCGCGTGCTCCCAGGACACCTCGCAGTCTCACCAAGTAGCTCGGTGGCGGTGCCCGCCACGTGCCAAGTGCCATGGTACGCTTTTGACACATGCTTACTTTTTCAAGCCTCACAGTGGTGTTAAGAAGAGTAGATAAACTGTCCTCATGCTCATTTGAAAGATGAGGAGATGGAGGCAAAAAAAAAAAAGAAAAAGGAAAAAGAAATGCGTTCAGATGGCACAGTCAGAAAGCGGCAGAGCTAGGAGTCCGAGCAGGATGGTCGGTCTCTGGAGCCCGGTGCCAGAGATGGCCCAGATTCAAGGATGGCCCAGATTCAAGGATGACGAGGTGAGAGAACAGACTTCATATTTCCAGTTTATGCTCAACTTTTTTTTTTTTTTTAAGAAAAGCTCCCATTCCTATTTTAATCATTCATTTAAGTGATTAAAGCATGCATTAAGCACTTATGCTTTGGGGAGTAAAGACTTCATGAAGATATAAACAGATATAAATAAATATGCCGTTATTCTAGAGCCATAAATGAGACTTTTAATTAAGAAAAGAGGTATCTGTGAACCTCTGTGGAGCCTTCCCGCTCCCCAAGAACAGGCGATGGATACTGGATGCAGTTTGAGTCTACACGCCCAGGACCCAGGCTGATATCACTCCCTCTGGAGTGTGTAATGTGCTCCCTTGTTAAAATAAATTCCGGTGCCTGATCACCATTTTTAAAGCAATGTAATTAGTCGTGAGAGATGAGAGTCTAAGTTGGAGTGTTGCCTGTTTAAAACATTTTTAGGAAAGAAGAAAAACCCTGCAGATGAATACATTGCATAATTGGATATTGGCATAAAGAAGAGAATCACATTTCAAGGGAGGAAATAGTATCTATCGAGCACTTTCATCATGCGACGACTGTGAGAGTGTGTGAAGATCAGCTAGAGACACCCCTGATCTCGAGGTGCTTACATAGAAACTTGGAAAGCAGAGAGATAAGTTCTCAAATAACAATATGAATTAATCATATTACAGTTGTAAGCACAGTGCTATGAATAAAAATGTGCCCAGGATTCACCTGGTGGAAGAAGTCTCACACAGTTTGGAACAAAGAGATGGTATTTTAGCGAGTTTTATGGGCATAGGAAAGGGTTTGGGGTATGTGCGCATCCACTCTCACTCTATACCTCTCGCCCCAGCCTGAGATTGCAAGTTCGAGTCCCACCTCACCCTCGCTGGAGGGTAGTGAAATGCTTCTGGTCACCCCTCAGCTGAGCCAGGCTGGACTCCTCTGTTGATACTTCTGGCTCCGTCCAAACACTTCCATGGCCTCGGTAGCCCTGGAGTCACAAGGAGTCTGAGTTGCTACCAGAGGTGTATTTTCGCTCCTTGTGAAAGCTCATGGAAACATCCTCTCCTCAGAGAAGCCGGCACACTCAGGAATGTGAAATGAAGAGGGCGCCATGTTTGACCTTCATGAGGACGAGAAGAGAACGCTGATCTAGAAGGGAAGGCGAGGAGAAGGAGGTAGAAAAAAGTGAATTCGTAAATGACTGACCCACTACCTACCTGCACTGCGTAGTGAAAAGGCTGTTTGGTTAGTAAGGAGATTTAAGAGAGCAGGCATATACCTATTGGATTTCTAGCTGATGTTGCCGTCTGAGTTATTTCTGCGAATACGTTCACTCAAGTCTGCATGTAACATTCAGATAGATGACGCCTTTCTCCTGAACAATCAAGACAATGTATTTGATAGTGATTATAAAAAAAAAAAAAAAAAGGACCATTGACTTTGGAATCTCTTTAATGCACACAGATAACAGCAAACGCAAGAATCGATGACCTCTATGTCTCACCATTTATTTACAGTTTTCTTCTTGAAAAACAAAAACAAAAACTCTCCAGGAATTAAGATCTTTTATATGATAGTATGTATTCTATTTTGTTTAGTGTGGAATCTGCAGGTCAGATCTTTTATGTTATCATGAAGAATATCTAAATGTGCTAAATATGATTGATGTGGTCAATTCATGACTAACAATTTTTGTGCATTAGTCATTTTGCCAAATCATGATATTTTATATAATGTCATCAACTTGAAATTCCCCTATAAAAGTCGGTAAATCATGTTTGAGTGTACAGTTCCTCAGAGCAGTCATGATAATGTTATTAAACCTAAGTTACTGAGCTTATGGGCTACATTTTCATATGAATTAATATAATTCAGCCTGAAGGCAAAAGAACATACTAACCTAGGGTTCTGTGGAGAAATGGCTAATTCCAGGACTAGAATATTTTCAGTACAACATGAGCCCGGAACAACTTGGCATGCCAAAAAACGAAGATGTGATCAAAAAAGCAAGGGAGCCAGCTTGAAGGGGCCTCCTGACTGGCCACGTATGGGACAATCTGCACATCAAAATATAATAAAAACTATGCATGATAACCTACAATCCACAGATAGAATAAAAATTCACTAAAAATTCATACTAATTAAATAAGTAAGTGATGAGAAGGAAAAGTGATTCCTTGTAGCAGAATGCTGATAAATGTAGAAAAAACAATAGTTGGTAAATCATTCTTTTATAACCATCATAGTAATAATCAATTCAAAGAAGAATTCTCAAGGGCTGCAAAAAGTAATGTGACTATATGAAGAACAATAGTTACACAATCTCAAAGTATTTTACAGCAGATTACTTGTAAATTATAAAGGGGAAAACAGTGATTTCTCATGAAGAAATCTGACAGACACCACCGTAGTGAAGGGATCAAAGTTAGTATCACCAATAACGAGTTAAAGGGACATCGTATGTCTCCTCATGCGATGCACGGAGAAAAACGAAATGCCACTCACGAAGCATTTTGCCCACGACGCAGAACCTAATGTAATCACATGGAAACATCCTACAAAGCCAAACTGAGGGACAGTCTGCAAAATAACTAGCCCATAATCTTTCAAAAGCAATGACAACAAAAATAAAGAAAGATTGAAGAACTTTTTCTGATTAAAGGTGAGTTAATAAAAAAGAAAACTATGATAACTAAATACAATGCATGATTTGGGAATAGGCTCTGGATTAGTGGGGGAGGGGAGTTGTAGGGATGGGGACGAGGATGGCCATAAAACTGCTGAAACCGAATATGGACTATATAGTAGATAATAATATTGAGTCAGTGTTAAATTTTCTGATTTGACATCTGTACCGTGTCTGTATGACAGATCGCTCTTAGGAAATTCACACCGAAGCATTTAGGGATGAAAAAGCGTGATAGCTGCAACTAACTCTCAAATGGTTCAGGGAAAGCAAACGTGGCAAAATGTTAACGATCAGCGAGTCTGGGTGAAGTGCAAGCCCAAATTCTTTGTGCTAGATTTGCAGCTCTCCTGTACGTCTGAATTGTTAGACGATGCTTTAAGCTCCCCTCCTGTCGTGTTCCGTGAGGGTGATGACATCTACTGTGTCAGGAAATCTTAGTGGTCGTCATCGCTGCCCTAGGTACTTCCCAACATCTCGTTTAATTTCCTCCACGTTACAGTGAGGCCATTCCTTTTGTCATAATTTTACTGATTAAAAAAACGGAGGTTTAGAAAGGCATAAATATATCAGATAAGATGGCTACTCAGTCAGTGTTCACACACACTCCCCAGCGTCCATGAGCGAAGTATACTCTCCCCATCCCATATTTTTGGGCTCCAGCCATGGGATTTAATTTGGAAGAAGGGTTGTTCGTGGATAAGATGCAAGCAGACACTTAAAATGCGATTCCATGGTTGGGCTTGCACTTTGCGCTTCTGCCATCACTATAAGGAAAACTTATCTCGGGTAGGGTTTAATGGACAAGGAGGGTAAGAAACATGTGAAGCAGCCCTGGACATAAGTCACAGCTTAAAGACAAGCCCACAAAAGGCCAGACTCGCTCTACCCACACCAAGCAAACCCATGAACTCATGTTAGATGTTACCGAGTTTTGAGGTCATTTGTTACACAGCACTGTGGTGGCAGGGAGTAACTAACTGATAGAGCTAACATGTCTGAAATCACACAGATGACAAGAGTTGGAGCAAGGATGCTCAACTCGCCATCTTGCTGTGCCTCACATCACACCTGTGTTAAAGAACATTCCCAAATATTAATAGCCTTGCTTTTCATAATGATAATTCATGACCCCGAAAACTCCTGATACTTTACAAATGATAAAATAAAAAGCGGTTATAGAAAAAAATTGCAAATGTGTTTTATCTTCGTGTTTTAGTCATTGATAATCATGGCATATTTAATTAACCTTTTTGTTTACCAGCCTGGTTAAATGGTACTGCCATTTTTCAACTTTAATAACCATCAGAAATATTCAATATACATAGTGGTATGAAGCAGAGGCATCGCATGAATAATCACTCGCCTCTAATGTCAGACGGAAAAATCAATTCTGTAAATATTGGAGTGAATTTTCCAGCAAGGTTTTTTACTCATGTGTGTCCTAAGACACACAGATTTCTTAGGATGGTCTGATTTTCTGATTTTAGTCATACTCAGAACCCAAGATGAAAAATTACACCTATTCTCAAATTTTAGCTCTAAAGCAAATTTCCAATTTCAATCTAAAGAAGAGTTGTGTTTGTTAGTTTCTCCTAGTTACTAAAAACGCTCCTAAATTTTTGCTAAAATATTAGGGATATTTTCTCAATAACAAAGGAAGTTTTTCTCTTTTTTTTACAATCCATGAAGTGATAACAATAACAAAGGAATTTTTTCAGCAAATGAGTTTTTTTTCTGTTTAAGTAACATATACCTCAAGACCAAATCCTCTAACAACAAAAAAAAAATGCCTGGAATTGTAGCACAGAGGTTGCAATTTGACTTGTAGCTGTCGTTCAATTATGCAACAGGGCCTGCATCTTTCAGCAGATCTACTCTGAAGTAAGCAAAGTCACGAATTTCTGGTAAATTCAATAAAGGTCAAAGGAAATAGAAAGGAAGGGGGGAGGGGAGGGAAAGGAGAAAGAGACTTAAAAATGGAAAATTTCTAAAGTGAATGCTCAGTGAGGGATATGCCATCGCATATGTGAGTGGCGTGGAAATCTAATACTATGCGAATTTGGTTGTTGCCTTTAAAATCTCTAATAAATAAACATAAAAATGAACTCCATAAAACATAATCTTATTTTTTAATATGAAAGACTAATTTTTCACTCCTTTACAAAAGAGGTGGGTTATTTGCAGAAACTGAAGTTAAAAATAGCTCTGGTGATATTGTCTACAGAGATTAAAAATGCTCTTTTTTCTTTCATATTCTCATTAAAAAGAGAAGGCAAAGGGAGTGTGAAATAAAGGGTGAGAAAACAAACACTCTTTCTAAAAGAGCAAAATGCAAAGAACTCTCCCACTGACTTATGAAAAAGTAAATAAAGTCGGTATTTGACCTAATTTCATAAGAATGAAGTTTCAGTAAGTGACTACGCAGATAAAATTTCTTTTTAGGGGATAGTGGTACAGTCTCTTATGCTCTCATGAAAAATACATGCTTTTCTGCTATCTTAGCTGCAAAAAAAGGGACCCCCTGCTCCAGAGATTGAAACAAAACAATCGATCATGGCCTGAGGAAGTTTGGAAGAGGTAAGCTGTTCCACGGCTTCCCATTTTTAATTTGTCTTTGCAGCTTGTGCAAAAAGCATCTTACATAAGAAACGAATAAATGAAAAGAAACAATGGACATAATTTGAACTTAACAAAACTCTAATCCTATTATATAGCCTCCACGTTTTTTTTTCCCCCTAGTAAGACTCAAGGTCATTTTTATTTTATGAGAAGAAATCGAGACTGGATTTTACAACCATTGCAGTAGAATGATATTTAACAAATGCAGACGCTCTGAATGAGATGTAAACCATTTTGGAAGGGACAAGACAGCAAGTGCGCATCTATCGATGGCACCGTGAAGCAAGACCCACCGGTCTCCCTAACAACTCAGACGATGTATAAGTTATCCCACGAAGGTGTACAATGTGTTGGAAAGAACTCCTCAACAAACCGGGGAACTAATGTCATACGGATTAATTTCAGAGTCCTTTGACATCAAGGAAGTCACAAAAGTGCAGCTGAGGAGAACCCATTATGCCACGTGGAATTCAGGTTCCTAGCTCCAAACCAATTGGTAGCATAAATTATCCTTTTTAGCAGAAATAACCTGGTATGGCTGATAAATAACAAAATATGAAATAGTGCTCACATATGTAATACAGAACACAGACCTGCATACATAATATTTTCGCTATCCTAAACCATTAGTGCATGAAAAATAATACACATGAACTATGGTAGACATTTGAGCACTGCAATAAATTTGCCTGTTACATTTATTATGTATTATTGATAAGTGTAGGTTAATTATCCTTAACAATTTTAACGCTTATTTTTCCCTTTTCAAATTAGAATTTGAAAGGGGTGAGACGTCCTCTCCACTTGTTTAAAGACTCAAACCCCAGGTGGCATTTTCTGAGCGCTTCCTCTGTGCCAGGCAGCAGACTGAGAAGGCAGAGCCAGGATTTGAACTGAGCGGTCTTACTCCACATCTCGTTCACTTAACCTCGCAGACACACGTTTGGAGAGTATGATTTCACGACCTTGTCCCCCTAAAATCCCCTCACGCTCATCAGCTCTGACCGACAGTGACTTTGAAGGCTTTTATCCCTCTCTGCACCCGAAGAGACCAATAGATAGATGCCTGGGGTGGGAGAGGAGGCACGAAGCTGAAGGGTGGGCTGTGTGGATCTTGTCCCTCACACCTTCGATCTTCAGGGTTCTGGAGGTACATGTGCTTGCCCTGGTGTGTGGGACTTGGAAGAGCAGCCACTGTCCCTGTACCAGGAGATTCAAACCAGCTTTGCCTCATCTGGACCATTTGAAGAGGGGATGTCACCACCTTCCACATCCTTGGCCAGCAGGGCAGTAGCATCTATTTCCAGGAGGAGGTTGAGGCTGCCAGTGATCCTGGCAGGGAGTTCTCAAGTGTCAGGCAGATCTGGTGCAGCTTATCTCCCCTGCTCTCATTCTCCCGGCATCCCAATTTCCTCAGCACTTAATTTAAGGGGCATTAAATCCTTTCTGCAAGAAGGTTGGACATGAATAAATAGAGCATCTCTCTGAGGCAACAGAGCTGGTTTGCCCACCTCATTCATGCCACCGTTTGCTTAGTTACCAGGCTGAACATCACCCATATTCAGAATTCGGGAAGTTACTTTCAAAAACTAGGTGACACTGAATGTCTCATTGAAGTGGCTGAATTACTCTACGCAGCTTCCATATTACCATTTTGCTAAAGATGACTTCATGTCAAATATCAGCTTGTTTTATTTAACCAGAGTAGGTGGCAGCCTAAATGATCATTACTAATGCCTGAAATTCCCTAACTGGAAAATATCTTTTCTATATTAATTAGAGAAAGGTTTCAAATGTAATCTCCCTGAGCCAATGATAGCTTGATTTAGCTCTACAGTAATTATAAATTATAAGTAACTCGTCATATACTGAGAAAGAAGGGAAAGAAGAGAGAAATTCTGATGACTGCAGAGGGTGGGGACAAAAAATACCCTACTAGATGATTATTTCTGTTATAGAGTATAGGCCAAATAAACATTTTCCAACTGAAATAAAACATTGGGAGGAAAATAGAAGAAGGATAAGGGGAGAAGGGAAATTTTTGAAAATGGAAACTGATTTCATTTTCTTATTTTACAAAGAGTAGTTAATTAGTACTTTGGCAACAAACTAGGAGTAGAAAGAAACTTCCTCCAGCTGATAAAAGGTATCTATGAAAAACACATTACTAGCATTATATTTCCTATTTAATGAAGACAACCTGAAAGCTTTCCCCCTAAGATCAGAAATGAGACAAAGATATTTACCATCACCACTTCTATTGACCATTGTGCTGGAGGTCCTAGCCAGAGCACTTAGGCAAGAAAAAGAAATAAAAGGGATCCAGATTGGAAAGGAAGAACTAAAATGATCTCTACTTGCAGAAGACATGATCTTGTATATACAAAATCCAAAAGAATCTCAATGATTAGAACTAATAAACAAGTTCTGCAAAGTGTCAGGATATAAAATCAATATACAAAAAATCAACTGTATTTTTGTACATTAGCAAGGAACAATCAAAAAATAAATTAAGAAAATAATTATATTTATAATAGCATAAAAACAGAATATTTGGGAATAAGTCTAATAAAAGGAGTATAAAGCTTGTACTCTGAGACCTATAAAATACTGTTGAAAGAAATTGAAGAAGATCTAAGTAATGGAAAGACATCCTATGTTCATGAATCAAAGGATTTAATATGATTAAGATAACAATACTTCTCAAATTGATCTACAGATTCAATGCAATCTCTATCAAAATCCCAGCTGGATTTTTTCCAAAAATTGACAAACTGATCATAAAATTCATAAGAAAATGCAAAGAATCCAGAATAGTCAAACAATTCTGAAAAAGAAGAACAAAGTTTGAAGAAACATACTTCCCAATTTAAAAGCTTCCAACAAAGCTACAATAATCAAGACACTGTGGCACTGACATGAGGATTGACATATGGACCAGTGGAATAGAGCTGAAGTCCAGAAATAAAACTTTACATCTACGGTTAACTGATATTCGGCAAGGATTCCAAGACAATTTGACAGAGAAAGAATTGTCTATTCAACAAATGGTTCTGAAAAAACTGGATATTCACATACAAAAAAAAAAAAAAAATGAAGTTGAACCCACTCCCTCATAGTACACACAAAAATGAATTCAAAGTTCATCATAGACCTAAGTGAAGGAGCTAAAACTATAAAGCTCCTAAAAGAAAATATAAAAGTAAATCTTTGTGGCCTTGGATTAGGCAATGATTTCTTAGATACTAACCAAAAGCACAAGCAATAAAAGAAAAAATAGACAGATTGGACTACGTCAAAATTAAAACTTCCTGTGCTTCAATGGATACTATCAAGAAAGTGAAAAGATAACCTACATAAAAAACAAAAAAAATCATCTCCCCGACAAGAGATTTATACTGAGAATACATAAAGAACTCCTAGAAATGAACAATAAAAAGACATGTAAATATAAATCAATTTAAAAGTGGGAAAAGGTTTGAATAGACATTTCTCCAAAGAAAATATACAAATGGCCTAGAAGCACATGAAAAGATGTTCGATGTCATGAGTTATAAGGGGAATGCAAATCAAACCACCACGAGATACCACGTCACACCCACTAGATGGCTGGAATCAAAAAGATGACAATAATAAGCGTTTATGAATATGTGAAAAATTAGAACCCTCATTCATTGCTGGTGGGAATGTAAAATGGTACAGCTGCTCTGGAAAATAGTTTGGCAATCCTTCAAGATACTAAACATAGAGTTTCCATATGACTCAGCAATTCCATTCCTAAGTTGTATCCTAGGAAATGGAAAACATACAATCACACAGAAACTCACGCACAAATGCTTGTAGCAGGATTATTCGTAATACCCAAGAAGTGGTAATAATCCAAATGCCAACTTGCCAATGAGTAGATTAAAAATGTGGGTCTGTTTTACATGGAATATTATTTGGTAGTAAAAAAAGAATAGAGTAATAATACATGCTACACAATATGAATGAAGTTTGAAAACATTGTTAAGTAAAAGAAGCCTATCACCAATAATCACAAATTATATGATTCTGCTTGTGTGAAATGTAACATTTCTATATCTAACTGGAATTAATTTAGTATAAATCTGAAGCAGATTCTGATAAATTAACATGTATATGGCAAGCTGTGGAAAATCTACTGAAAAACCCTTAAAAGTATAATTTTAAAAATCATTAAAAGAATTAAAATGTTACACTAAAAATATTCACTTAATCCATTAAAAAAAGAAAGTTGGTCATTTTCACAATGTATGTAGACACTGGACAGCCCAAACACTAAAAAAAAAAAAAAAAAAAATGAAAAACAATTCACAAGCAGATGCTTCCCAAAAATTTGGTCCAAGGTCCCAATCGAGGATCTTTTTTTATGGTAGTAAGAAAAGTACTGTTCTTTAAGGGTTTATCCTTAAGAGGAGAACCTACTGTTTATTCAATTCTTCCTTACTACCAAGGGAATAAAATAATTATATAAATTCCTCACAGTGACCCCACCGACTGATGAGCAATCCAAGTGGAATTCTTGACTAGGAAGCAAATGAAATTGACTCAACGTCTGTGATGGAATGGAGTCTATGTGAGCTTGCTCGGACAGGATTCAGAACTTCTCTCTTTGGTACACATCACACGTCTGGAGACACACTGCGTTTTTCAGGGGAAAAAATTTAACTCCATACATCTCCCTTTTCATGGAAAGATCAATTTCTTCAAAGGCAGGTGGTGCCCTGAAGCTCTAATTGTTTTAGAATGCTGACCGACCTTGATTGGCACTCTAACCAATCAGAGCTTTTGACCAGATGAGTGGAAATTACCACATTTCTCCCAGATTAGACATAACCAAAGCCCCTTCCTAGACTCATCAGTAAGGTATTTGTTTAATAACTGAACCTGTGGTCTCCAGGCTCTCTGCCAATGGCAGGAAAAAATAAGGACGAGGATCTAGACACAGGCAGAGATAAAAGGCTATACTTCGCCCCTGAATTTATTGTTCTTTTTAAGAAATCTCTATCTGCTAGCCCTTCTTTTCTATTTATAGAAAACAAAATTAGTCCTTAAATCTGAATGCATGAGAGGAACACGTACGAATGCATGGCTTAAGCAGATACTTATGTAAATGATTATAGAATAATAAAATCAGATGTCCGAAGTAAATAACTTGCATTACCACTAACCCATGGCAAGAGTCCCTATTCTATTTTTAAGCACCTTCAAATCTACTTGTGGTCTTTTATCTCAATTTCATTTTTATAACATTTTTTTCTGGTTTACAGGGAGCTTAACTGAATACTGAAGGAAAAAAATCTCCACTGTACTCATTTCTATAGCAAGATTTTATGGGAAATTTTGCCTATCAAGGAATTTTCTTTCAAATTCCACTGAAAGAGCAAAATCACACTGCTCTTCAGACCTACGGTAACTCCCTTTACAATTTCACAGTTATCATTCTGGCTTCATTTGAGAAAGTACTTTTTTTAGAGATCAGAGAAAACCTGACTGGTTTTCAAATAAAAGTACCAAGAATAATGAAAACCTGGACAAATTTAGGAAGCATTCGAAAGGTTTAATTGGAGAAATGATCGATTGATCTTTACATATCTCCTTATTGCTACTCATTTGTCTCAATTCATCTAGTTTTGTCATTTTTTTTTTTATATTTCCACTAAAATTCCTAGTGTCCCTTGTTTTTCTATTGTAGCTTAAGTCTACAAATGGAGATAAGCATTTTTATTTGTCCATACTTGGAGTATAATTACGCTTTGTATAGATTCGTGTCTTTCACCAATTCTGGAAAGTTCTCCAGTCATTATTTCTTTGAATACTCTCTTTACTCCCTTCTATTCATTCTCCCCTTTAGAAAATAAGAGAGAATGACTTTCTCTATCCACCGTGTCTCTTTTTGTTTTGTCCTAAATAGTCGCAATTCTTCGTTAAAGTGAGTTTATTTTCTTTTTTAAAACTACATTTAATAGTGAATTAACACAATTTAGAAATGACCAATTACAAATTAAGTACCTTGCTGACCATAGGAACTTCTTATGCTTTACCATTTTCTAATTTTTAAGTAAATTTTATTGTGGTAAAATTCACACATTCTATGTAGAAATAGATGAATTCTGACAAACATTCATCCATGTTACCATGTCCCCATTTAAGATATAGAATATTTCCCCAGAAAGTTTCCTCTTGCTCATTTGCACCTGTATCATGACACCCTAGTCAATCACTGATCCGATTTGTCAATATAGATTTCTTTACTCTGTTCTAGAATTTCATCACATAAACAGAGTCATACAGTCTTCCTAATTCTGTGTCTAGTTTCTTCTGTTCAGAATAATGTCTGGGAGATTCATCCTTATCGTTGCATGAATCAGTACAATAATTTGTTTCTTTTTATAGCTGAATAGTATCCCATTGTATGAATATGACAATTTGTTTATCCACATTCATTCCATACATATAAGTAATCTAAGTTGTTACATTATGAAATTGCATATATTCAATATAAAACATAATACACAAAAAAAATTGGGTAGCCTCTAACTGGCTTCTCTCACTCCAGTCTCTAGTACATTCTTGCTGCCAAGGTCAACTTTCCCTTCACCATGACAATCTTCTGTTAGACGTGGCCCTAGTCCACTGCTGAAAGCAATCCTTTTTACTTCCCATTTTTGCTTCATATGATGCACCTCTTGCTGCTTTGTGTTGTGGTTACTTAGGCACATATCTGACTTCAACTACTAGACTCTAAGCTGCTTGAGGTCAGGATCCAGAGAGATTTAGCTTCACTCGTGCACCGCACTGAACACAGGATGGCTTTATGGGATGCGCTCAACAAATACCGGCTGAGGAGATAAATAAACAAGTGAATTCTTCCATTCAAAATTAGCCTCAGTGGCTCCCCATCTTAGAGCTTGTTTTACAAAATCTTCCACAACTAGCTCCAACTTAGCTTTTCATCTGCTTTCCTGTGATTTTTCATGCATAATACATCTTCTCCAGCTACACTGGAGTCTATTTGTTGACTTCCATACCTTTATCTATGATGTTTTTCCTGTCTGGTAGGAAGCACGCGCGCACACAGACACACAGACACATGCACACACAGACACAGACACAGACACAGACACACACACACACCCCTATCTGTCTTTATTCTTTCCCTACCTGCTGAACAAGAGTCAGAATCCAAAGTTCTCTGTTTCCTGAGGAACTTTCTACTATCCACACACCTTTGTCCGCGGGGACCATGCAAGTAAAAAGTTGCAGATTACACCCAGTAGGGGGCGGTGTGCCCATAATCTCCCGCGAGTTCCAGGGCTTTTTCTGCAGCCCTGGAGATTTTACAGAAGCCATGTGTTTACAGAAACCTCTCACAGATTAAAGAAATAAATAAACAACAATTCAGCTATCTCCCTCCTCAGATCACTCACAAGCTATGAGTAATCTCCACTAACCAAAGCACAGTAATTGGGGCCCTAATAACGAAGACAAAACCATCTGACAATTTTTAATCTCTATGATTTAAAACACAACCAGCTCATTTTTTAAAGATTCATCTGAAGGACCTCATTTTTAAAAAAATACATCCTCATTTTTTAAAAAAGCAATCAAATGCACTCACAGGTTGAGTGGCGAATCTGCATTGTTGAATCGGGAACCATTAATGCAAAGTTGAACGTCTTGCCCTTTATAAGAAGAGATCAGTTAAAAAGGAAAAAGTAAATTCTGTACTACCCACTTCTTTCCCATCTCCACCCACTTCTTCCCTCCATTTAGATTTTTAAAATATGTTTCGTAACTATTTACCGAATGGCAGTTATTTTTTATGTACTAGATTTAAGATATCAGAGGATTCGGTTTGTATTAATCATTGGTTCACACTGTTCACAGCCCAGAAGTGAACAGTCATCATGAAACACACAAACCATGTCGCATCACAGGGGCCAGAGGCTAGCCCTGCTGTTCTCACATGGGGGCAGAGAGACTTCACAGAGAATCAATAAAGTTCAGTGTCTTATAAGTTTATAAATCAATAAAGCTGGAAATGGTCCTTGCATTTCCCAGATAAGAAAGAAATGTGATGTCCAAAGAGGTCAAAGTGATTTTTTTCAAGAGACCACAACCAGTTAGTGATGAAACAGTCTAGAATCCAACACTTTGGACCTGTTTCCTGTATTATGCACTTCATCTTGTGGACACCATTTATTGCTCTTCTTAAAGTGTCGGCAAGCAAGCGATGATATCTTAAAAGCATCTTCTTTGTGCCCGGATGTTTTAAAGGTATGCTAACAAGGCCAGGCAAACACCAGGTTGCCTTGAATAACACCTCTCTAAGAAGCCAGCCAGGCTTTCAGTTCCTTAAGGCTGTCACGCTGGCACCTTTTAAAAAGTGCTTGTGAGAAAGATCATCAAGGAAGAAAGTAAAATCCATCCTTAGTGGCTATCGCGTGTGTCAGCATACATCCTATTCATTTCTCCTATAATTATTTATTGGGTGGGGTAAGAGGCAGGACGTGTTATTATATTAGGAAGTTATTTGTCCCTTGAATCTAAAGATATGCCTACAGTTCACATTACATCAGAAGGAGGATGTAAACACTAAAAGCTATGCTCAAATAACAGTGCTTAATAACAATGGCACTTAAAGCTTATCACACCTTTCAGGGTGGATTTCAAAGTACTTGACAAATGTTCATTATATTTCAACACAGTATTATGCTGAAGGAGCAACATGTTGTGATTTCTTTATTATAAGTCAGAGAAAAGAAAGATAATTGCTTTTTTAAGTCTTTTTTTTTTATCCCTATCATTTTTATTTTTAATGATGCCTAATTTTGTAAATTAACTAAATAAAGTGATTGGCTTTAAGGGATTAGAATTTGCAAGTCCTATGCCCATTTAGAGGAAACACTCTTTGGGCTTTCTGACATAAAATTCACACAAAGGACTCTCGTGAAGCATCATCTGAAATTCCAGGTCTGGATGTGTGAAGCAACCCACCAGGGAATGTAGCAACTTAAAAAAATTTATGGAAGCTTTAATTCTTCCCTGGACTGTCATTATTAAAAATTAATCCAGGAATTCGAGTTTGGGATGAGGTAGGAGGATGGGTGGGAGGGAATTAGAAAGGGAGGGAGAAGACAAAGACTGTTTAAATAGTTATGATTTTTATTTGAAATCGGAGAAAGAGTCCCTACTTTTAAGACTTGAATTGTCATGATAATTAAGGACTTCAGATATTTTATATTACATCTAACGGGTTTTGACTTCTAAAGAGCTTAGAGGGGTGTGTCAGCAGAGGTGGCTTTCGCTGCAGCCCCCCAGGGTACTCAGCCGCATCACAGAAGGTTCGGTACCTCTAGACAGTGTGCAGCACCCTGGGACAATTTCCTCACCCTAAAAAGGTCAATGAGATGATGTCAATGGAGCTTGTTGAGCACAGCCCCTGGGAGTTTTAAAAGAGGGTTGGCTCAGCTAGGAAGGGTGCTCTTTTGCTGTCTTTCCAATGCCTTCTTCTTCCTGCCTGGAATGGGGACATGGCAGCTGGAGTTCTGGCAGTCATTTTGTATCTTGAGGTAGATCTTGAGACAGGTAAAAGAAACATGCACATTTGATGATAGTATTGCTGTCTTACATGCCCTGGACATCCTGTCTTGAGATTTCTTTTATATAATACTTGAGTTTTTCATTATTTATTCACTAATAAAGCCAACTCGATGACCTTTAGAGTTTAAGTAATTGCACTTTCTCTTTAAAACTGCCTTTGTTTCTTGAAGAAGTACAGTCAGTACTGCTTTCCCTGAGCTTATAGAATAAGTCCACTAAGGCCCCCATGTCACATAAGTCCAGAGGACACCATGTGTATTGTGGGCCAGTGGACACCTTTCACTTAGACTACAGTGTGAGTAGGGTCCACTGGACCTGCGTTTCTCACCACCCCTACCCAGCTCTCATGGAATTCTCTGGTTCTTTTTGATCTTTTTGGAGTTACATCCTCAAAGAGACAAATGAAAAAAGTGATTTTACATTCAAGTATTGACCAAATAATCGCTAATACAATCTGTGGCTTTATAATCTCATTAGCAGCTAATTCAGATGAGATTTCTCCAACTTTTAAGCCATGGATGATTTTGGCAGGTAAATGAATNAACTAACAATGTATTCCCATCTCCCACCATTCTGTAGGTTGATGAGGCTCAGCTGACTGGTTCTTGCTTCAAGCCTCTTGTGTAGTTGCAACCTGATACCACGTCAGCTGGGGCCGCAGTCACCTGAAGACGCCACGGGGCTGGATTTCCTATAAGACCAACTCGCATGGCCCGCAGCGATGATGGCTCAGCATGGGTCGATGATCTACTGAGCCCTCCCTGTGATGTGGCTTCTCACAGCATGGTGGCTGGGTTTCCAGGGGAGCATTCCAGGAGTGAGGGTTTCAAAAGGCAGGAAGCAGAAGTGCAGGGCTGTGCTCAGAACTGTGACAACGTTATTTCCACAATCTCCTGTTGATGAAAGTGGCCAGGGGGCCCGCCCAGATTCCAGGGTGTGGAGAAATAAACGGCCACTCCTGACGGGGAGTGGGAAGGTCGCATTGCTGAAAAGCATGTGGGATGGGAGCTGTGGTTGCAGTCATTTTTGGAAAATATGATCTGCCACACTCAGCTTTGTCATAACCTGCAATGAAGCTATCCAGCTGCAGATAAATTTCCATTTCCACACTGTTATTCTGCCTTTAATTGGGCACAGAGTAATAGTCAATTTATGTTTTCAACTGTTGCCAAGGTTACATTTGGGGCCTTAACTGTTATTAGTTCATACCCTTTTATTCCTTCTAATTCAAACATATTTAGCCCCAATGAGAAGATTGCTCATGGGATCCAGGGCATGGGTGAAGCCACCACTGTTTGATTGATAGTCACCATCGTCCTGTGCACCCCTGGCAGTCCCCAGACTCTTAACGAGGACCAGGCAGGAAAATGTAAATAGATGAGTTCAAATCCATCACAGTAACAAAAATTCTTTTCATTAAGTTTACAGTTAACCTCTCTTTCGAACCTTATATTCCCAATATTTCTCACCAGCATTCATGTTCCCATCGAACTAGACCTCTTACCTCATGCTGCCTGGCCTGGTTCGTTCTGCTTTCTCCACTCCTAACTGCTCCCATCCCAGCTCAGATTCCGCCCCTACTTCCCCATTATTAAAATATGACTGCTTTCAGGGCTTATTCAAATACCAGTCCCCCCGGATTGACTTTTCTGATTTCCCTGCCAAGTGGGTGTCACTCCATTCTTCTTCGCACCCCATCGCACTTGCCTCCCGCTTCTTAGGACTCTTACCTGGTCTGCATCGAGTCGCGGTCCCGTTTGGGCTTGTCTAATTCCCTCCCCTTGCCTTTCGCATCCATTCCCTACAGAGCTCAGCGCATCACCTCTCACACCCCGGGCGTCCTGTTGACAGTGTCAAGCTGGAATGAATCTCTAGGAATGTCGTTCTCATGCTGTCATGGCCTCCAATGGCCTAGGCTTCCGAAAGAGCTCCCTCAGCTCTCAGGGAATTTTGTTCACTCACATTCATCCCTTCATTCACTTATTGTTCCAACAAATAATGACTGGGCATAGTCCCCCTGCTAAACCAAAAAACTGTTTTAAGGTCTCTGGAATTACATTAAATCATCCTGCTCACACAAGCAAAATTATCTTACCAAAGGAAATAGGCATCACACGTCACTCCAACTTCAGCTCCTTGAAGACCAAAAGAGATGTCTGTTGGAGTGAGACCAAGGGCTGTCCACAAAGACCCGAAGGCGGTTTCTGCAAGAGGATCCTGGTTTTCCTCACCTTCTACTCAGCATCCTTTGGCAGCCAGACCTTGGACCGACTCTCAAATGTTGCCGCTTCTGATCATGTTCACAGATGTAGGGCCTTCCTGCTGATCCTTCCTGATTCTGCCTTTGCTCCCTCCATACTGGGGTGGGATGCTCCCCACGCAGCTCCAACCTGCTCCACTCCCTGGACTGGTCTTCGCTGCTTTCTCACAGGTCCATCTTTACACCAGGAGACAGGACAGCAAACGGAGGGTCAGGCCCTTCAGGGAGGACAGCTATAAACGCCCAATTCAAGGGTGGACTAAGTATTCAAATGTACGAAGGTAAGTTAATTTAGCCACTCTGTGCCTCCGTTTCCTCAAGTGAGAAATGGGGATAATAAAACACCTATTTCACCCATTGCAGCTGTGCCTAATACGTAACACAGCTTCGTGAATGTTAAATTTTCTTCTTGTCATCGGATGATTGTTGTCTTGGGTCATTTTTCTCGGAAGCAGACTCTGAGACGAGGAAGGGGCTGATTCGGGCGAAGTTGTGGGGTGGGCAGCTTCAGCCTAAACCTTCGGGGAGTGTGAGGAGCCCATGGTCACGGGCACAGGGCTTCCTGGGGAAAGAATTCCCTGGCATTGCCTGCTCACCTCGGTGACAGACAAATCAGCAGCCCGAGAGTTGGCCTCCGAGATGAGTGGCAGGTGTGGGCCTTGAGAAACGAAAGCACAGCGGAGCTGGGAGGGGCGGTCAGGACTACAGAGGGGCGGTAAGGGGACTTGGGTGCGTCCCGTAGTGTGCTGCACGGCATCTTCTGCAAAACGATCTTGTGATTCTCGTATTTGATTGGCCTTTTCGTTTCACAGCCCCCGTTCTCTGTCCTACGTTCCAGCTCCTTCTCCAATCTACGGCCTGTTGATTCACTCAGCAGACACTTACTGAGTCCTACTATGTGCCCAGCACCATGCCAGGGCCTGGGACTGGATCACTGAACAAAATAGGCAAAAATCCGTGCTCTTGCGGAAGTAGTCAGTGGTGACAAATGTGACCACTTTTTAAAGATCTGATTTTTAGCAATAGCCACAAAAGTCAGAGAAGATGCCATTAACTGTACAATAGCAATTTTTACCCAAAGTAATTGCAATTTTAAATTAATGAGACTGATTTTTCTCCTAAGCCTATTAAATTAATTTTTCCCAGCAATAATTTCCACAGGACTCTTAAAAAATTATATATTTTTTATTACATAGGTATATAATCGCACTTAAAAGCTTGGAAAATAGAAAAAAAGGTAAATTAATCACCTATAATTCCACTGATTTAATACAACTACTATTAGTATAGGGAGAGGATTTTCTTCCTGTCTTTTCTTTGCATCTACTTTACTTTTTAAAAATAAATTTGAAATAATTCACGTATATTCTCATATTCCTTTCTCATTTTATATTTACCATGAGCGTAGCCCCACGGTCTTTATAAACAATAATATAATGACCATATAATACACTACTCTTTACCTACTCCTTCCCTCATATGAGCCCTTTGGGTGGTTTGCAATGTTTTCAGTATTGATTGTTGAATGTATTGATTCAGAAAACAATTCCGATAGAGGAGTTCCGATTATGCACGAAGCAGTGAAACCATAATTGAAATGCGTCCGCCGATTCCTGGGGAACGCTGGTGAAGGATGACTCTGATTCGGATATATCAGGTTAATCGCGTCTGTTAAAAAAAAAAACCAATAATCTTACCCTGCGGTTTCATATTTCACATGCTTGTGGAGTTCTTTCTAAGTTTACAGGAGACTTTCCAAAAGAGGAATTCTCGGAATTCGATTTTTATCTCCACCTGACTGCACCAGAACCTATCTCCTAAATCTCCCCGAAAGTGCTCTGCTGCCCTTGGAGAAGGACACAGGAGGGGACAGGCGAGTGGCATCCTGCCATTTGCCACTGTTATTCTTGCCTGGGCCTCAGCTGACCCCAGAAGAGCCCTCGCTGCAGTATTCCCGGAAGGGCCCCCAGGTCTGGTTGTCGCTGGTTTTTCAGAAGGCTCTCCAAGGCCACAGACATCTGTTAGACACGACTGAAGACAAAGACAGCTGGGACAGCCCGCACAGAAGGAAGTCCCCCTGGGAAAGGCGCTGCCTCGGAGGTCCCCCGAGAGCCACAGTTAACCATTGTTCAGTTACAAAGGGCTCAAGCTGAAAGCTGCTGCTGATTCTGGGGTCAGTCTCTTGGCCTGTGGCAGAGTTACAGTGGGGAGGGACACAGAAGCGCCGATGTCCCCAGGAGTGGCTGCCTGTGGTGACAGAGCAGCTGAGGGGCTGCTGCCAAGAGCCAGGGCTCTGTCTAGAGAGAGCCTAGCCCCTGAGACCACGCGACGGGCACCGACAATGGGCCATGGGCTCTCTATGACTTCTCCTCCCCAGTATTGGTATTTGCTGAGTGTCACACGTGCTCGCATTTGGAGCTCCCTGAAAACTGTAGTAAATTGTGGTAAAAACTTTCCAACAGCCACCTGAGCACACTCCCCGGGCTGGATGAATAAGCAAACAGTCTGACTTCTTTTATCCACTCCCCACAACCCCACCCCTGGGGAAAGGCCTAGAAAAAGGAGAACAAGCTTTAAAAGTATATGAACTGTTCAAAACCGCTGTGCACTTTCGCAGCTGGACACCGCGTCACTGCTTTTGGCAGATATTTGACATTAATATGCAGATAACTCTAGATGAAGAGAACAAGCACGTGGTAGGTAGAGAAAATAGGCATCATAGGAGCATTAGAAAATAAAAATAATCTCTGAGCTGCTGTCTACAGCTTTCTCTTAACAGTTTCTGCAGCTCATCAAAAGCTTTCACATGACAAGTGCTGCGTTGCCTGATGCGGGCCACCAGGGCAAAGGTCAGGCCTGGATGTTGGCATGGAGAGGGGTCCAGTTAGCACTGTCCAGAATTAAAACTGAGACTGACCTCATGCCCGATGGACTCAGCCTAACGCTTTTTATTTTTACTCTGGACTGGGTGAGGGGGCAGTTCCTAAAAAAACAGCTTCTACAAAGAGACAAGGGAAATTGAGTTAAAACAGTAACAAACACACAAACCTCTACTATAACCCCATGGCCGAGATTCTAGGGCTAACATGTCTTAACAGCTCCTCTAAGGAAACACAGCTAAAGAAACAAGGGAAGAGAGTGATAAGAGAGTCTAGTCTGCAGGCTGAAGACTATCTTCAGGTGAAGGAATCTCGCTCATGCTGGCCACCCCAAGGCCATGGCTACGGCTGGTGCACACCGTGACAGGTGACCTCTAGGGCTGAGCATCCAGAATGGAGCAAATTGCAAGAGCATAAAGGACATTTAGCACGGGAGAGTCTCAGTAGATGTCCTGATATAGGGCTGACACACGGAAAGTACACTGTGGGGAGCTCGTCTCTGTTACAGTGCTCCCCAGGCCAGCCCCTTCCTCCGTGACCCCACCCCCAATCCTCCTAGCACTGAAAACCAAGGGTGGGCGTGCCCAGGGCCAACCTGGGACCTGCCAGCCTATAGGTACAGCCATTTCGCAGCAACTGCCACACACAAACCTGGTCCCTGCATGTTCCCCTAGTCAGAGAGAGCCCAGACTATATAGCACTGGGGACTCGCCCAATGCCCAGGCGGCTGGAGGCAGAGTTCTCCCAAGGCATTCTGAAGAAATGCAGCCTCCAAACATCTACGTGTATGGACCTTCCTAAATGGCATGACTTATCCTGTTTAAGACTTCCTCAGACCTTAAAGTTACCAAAGGATGAGGAACTGTGTTATGCTTTCTATTGCCTAAAGAAGCCTAAAGCAGAGGACATTGCGATCGCTAAGAAATCGTACGCTAAACATTAGCCCAAGTGGAGCCAGGACCCCAAGGTCTTTCAAGCCCATTAAGAAGAAAATAGATCTTGCATAAAAGGCTTTTTGGAACTTTCTCTTCCTCTTTTAAGCTGTCTGCAGTCAGTATTAAATTTCATCACTGAGTTGTTTGTTTGTTTGTTTGTTTTTGAAGGAAGAAAGTATGAGAGAAACAATGTTTCCATAAGGATGTGCCAAGCTCAGTGCTACGTGCATTCCAGGTAATTCTCCTGGGCTCTGGCGCTGGCTTACTGACTGACCCCTTTCACAGACGAGAAAACTGAGGCTTAGAAAAGTCAAGTAATTTACTCAGGGGCCTAGAAGTTAGAAGGTGGCAGATACAGAATTGGAAGCCAAGTCTGTGAAACTAAAAAGCCCCATCTTCCCCAATCTACCTAATTCTGTCTCCTCTGCAATTGCTAAACGGTTCACCCGTGGTTTTACCTATAGCGGGAGGTTACTCAACCATTAGGCTTGAAAGAGAAAAGCATTTTGAGAACTGTGATGTCAGAAAAAGTACATGCTTTGAGTAGAAAGTCAGTTGTCACCCTTCAGAGAGAAATTGATTCCCCAGGTGTCAGGGCACCACCTGGCCATACCTCATTCACCTGCTCAAGAAAAGGAATGCCACCGTCCAGATGGTGTCTTCGCTGCTGGCCAGGTAGACTCTGCTTCCTTCAAACTGCTTCCTTTGTTTCAACCACTTTCTTCTTATAGCCTATTATTAATATGTACATATTTTTTTTCTCTGCTAGACTCTAATTCAAATCGGGATCCACAAATGACTTCTTTTTTTGCTTCCCATACATGAACACAACATAGGAGATGCTCATAACAGTTGGATGAATGAATGAGATGCACACAATACAACACGACATAACACAGTAGATGCCGAATAGCGGGTGAATGAAGGAGTGAAACGTGTGTATAGATGCAGAACTGGTCCTTCGCCTGGAGAGATTCCCATGAAAAGATTGTGCATCTAGGAATGTAACTAAGAGAGTGACATGCTTTGGGAATATGGGTCATGGTTACAGCCAGAAGAAAACATTAGCCAACTTTTATTCAGGAGGGTAACCTGGGAGGAATACGTACCTTTCTGCTGTTATGCTGACGTTCTGTAAAGCAGCATACCAGGTAGGCCCCATTTAACACCCTACATTGGAAGTGGAAAGATTTCCGATGTCTGCAGCAAGATCACCAGGTGGCCGTGATCAGTAAGAGTCAACTGGGCCTCTGCCACAGCCCATCAGATTATAATTATTTTTCTCTTGAAAGTCGTGCACGTCTACCATCATTTTATTTCTTCCGACGGTAAATAGACACGTTGCTTCCTGAAGTATTTGCCACAGATGGGAAGTTCTCAGAATGTGTCTTTAATGACAGCCCTCGAAGGAAGTTGACACCCAACACCTGGACAGCCGACTCTCGTCCACACTTAGCATTACCTTGTTTTCCAGTTTTCGGAAAGTTGTTCCTTGTTTTCATTTGCTTTTTCTTCCATTTGATAGGAAACTTGTTACTTTTTAAAAGGACCCGAATTCAAATCAAATGATCACTCAATATGTCAACATCTGTTATTTCATTAAATTATAGTACTCCGACTATAATCCTGAACTATGATCTTTGAAATATAGTTTTCCAACGTCGGTTACAGTGAAATGGGTATTAGTTGGCCCTAGACTTGTCACAGAGATAATGCCAAAATATAAGACTTAGAGCAGAAACTCTTTGCTTCCTCTGAAACTAACACCACAAGGTGAGAGGACAGATTTGTATTATCTCACAAGGGCATTTTTAGGACAGACTTAATTTTACCTAATTTGAGGATTACGTGATGGTATTACAATGCAAACTAGTTTCTTCATTTCTACCCTCACGTCTTACACCCAGAGAGAATGACATTTTATATCTGTGTTAATGGCTCTGTGCATCTTTTAATTACACAAAAGACTATCAGATCTTTGTCAGCTGCAAGGCAGGCCCAATGACAGTCTCAGCCCATTTTAAGGAGTTAGAATAGCGCATCAGACTTGTCCTGAGTTTGGCGAGATGGCCAGCCTTCGTACCCCTGAACCAATCTAGATATGGGCTGCCCCAGGAATGGGCATGACCTTGGACAAGACTGTTTTCCATAAATGAGACACGCCCTGAAGAGGGTGACAGCTGAAGGCTGTCTGCTGACAGTGTTCCCAGCAGCTGGGGCAGCAAATCTTTCATGAAGGGAGGACTGGATAGTGCAACACAGAGCCCACCACAAATGTACAGTCCAGCTGGGAGACACACACAAGTACACAGGGAATTAGAATATATCATGATAGGAATAGGATAGAGTTAAGTATAGGGCTCTATGAGGACATTTGAGAAATTGGTAAATTATGTCGAGGTTTATGGCAAGGGTAGCAAGTGTTTCCTGTTTTCCCTAACTGCATTCTGAACTGACTCAGAGATACATAAGGGAGTAGGTGGTTGGAAAACTGACGACTACCTTCATTATTGATAAAGCTGACAACCAGTGCTGTGGTTCAGGTGCGTGGTGGTAATGAGCTACCCAGTACTGAAACGTGGCCTCCTAACTCACCCAGGCACAGGCAGTACTAGATCACGTGGGCCTCCCCATGCAGGAGCATCGATGAGGAATAGGGCACAATGCGAGCTCCCTGAAGCAGCTGCTCCCAAAGGAAAAAAGGGAGCAGCAAGACTCAGCCTGGCCGGTCCCTTCTTTCAAAGTCACTAGTCAGGAAGGTCAGCTCACATGAAAGGAGACATTGGGACTGGGGAATAAACATACTCTCAACCCTCCTATTCACACCCATGCATTTGAGGACTGGAAAGTGTCTGTTGGGTGATAGCGAGCTCCATGGGGTGATGGGGAGAACAGCCAGACTGCCACAGGCTGAGGGGCAAACGGGAGGTGAGGAATTGAAGACAGCCAGGCCACACAACTCTCTCGAGTTTGTCACCATGACTACTCCAGTGGAGTAGGGCTAGTGTCTGTAGAGTTTAATTTAATTTCATAAGTGCATTTTAGGATAACCCAAGCTTGAGGAGCTATAATAAGGTCTTGATAAACTTCCTAGGGAAAGCTATAAAAAGTAAAGACATGAAAATGTGTTTTGTGAGGTTTGGGGCCTGTAGACTTACAAGGACACTACCTGGACTCAGCCAACGGAAAGAAGAGCCAACGGAAAAGTGGGAAAGAGCATCAGTGTCTAAGGCTTGGGCATTTCTTTTCAAGGTCATTCATTGAGTCAGATTCGTAAAATGGAGTAAAAGATGCAGTGCTCTTTGGAAAAAAGTTAAGCCAACCAACCAATGAACACCACTAAATTAAAGAAAGAATGTATATTACTCAAAGTCTTCGCTAATAAATAGAGCCCCACGTTTCAAAGGCTGCCCAAAAGCGAGAGTATATTTCATCCGCGTCCTGGTCAATCATAGGTTGGTGGCTCTGCTTCACCTTGTATGTTCACCATGTAATACATGTGGCCTCCAAGGCTGACGTGGATGGACCGTGGTGAATAGAAGTTCACAAACATATCCCACTGGACGGCCCTATCTAACTGCAAGGAACTCTGGGAGTTGTAGTCTCTGAGACTTCAAAGAGAGAAAAATGGACACTTCTGAGCTCCAGCAGCATCCATCACAGAATGAAATCTCACCTAAGTATGGTGATTCCTCACTAACCTGGAAGAAGCTTTTTTTTCAACAGGCACAAATGTTTAAATTAAAGAAATAAACCCCACTGAAAAGGAAATTATGTTCCACAACATAAAATCATCAGTGGCACAATACCTAGCACAGAAGAGGGCTCAATACACATATTAATCAATTTAGCTAATGCCTGATAAGTCTTGAAATTTAAAAGAGAAAGAAGACAAACAGCAATGCCAACATCAAAAGGCTTTTTTCTCCCTAAAGGCTGAAAACATTCTGGGTTTACTCTCTTACTCAAGTTTTCCCACATCCTATATTTTTGGCTGCTGGTTTGGAGGCCATAATCAGGGGTAAGGGAAAGAGAGATGCTAAGAAAAGCAGAATGGTTGGGCTGGGGAAAACCGGCCACTCAAAAGTCTGGGTCTGGTAGATTTTACTTTGCTCTTTCCTCTTTTTCCGAGGGGAACATTAGGAAAGGACGGGCGCTCTAGGACGCTGGTGCGATTGCCATGGCCTCGGGCCTCCGAGGCCCCCCCAAACCTCCTCGGTGCCTGCCAGTGTGGGAAACCTCTTTAAAACATTCAGTTTCCTACTTGGAGAAACATAATTGGAGAAAAGGTTCAGATTGTCTTGCGGGAGGCAATAGCTTGACTAATACTCCTACTTAAAAGTAAGTGAAGAAAGTCAGATTCTGCAATTCGTTACTTCAGTAGTCATGTTTTGAACGTTTACTGAAGCTGTGAAGCAGTGTAGCAAAAATACAGTGACGGGCACAAAGAAGGAATGGGCTGGTCTCAAGGAACTAGTGAGAAAGACAGTCATTAAATGTCCCATTGGATTACGTGGAGAAATTATTCTGAATAGTGATGAGAAAGTCTGAAGTTGGTGGGTGGGGTGCTTAGAGTATGAAGAAGGACCATCCAGAGCTAAGGCCCCGTGAGAGCACAAGTTTGGCGGACGACTGTGGGACGATGGGAGCTCTCTCGCTATACCCCACCAGTCCCCTATGTGGCTGAAGTCCTAGCCGGACTGGGTCCTGGAATTCCAGTGGCCTTCCTGCCTAGATCCTACACCAGGTATAGATGTCAGGGCCCTGGAAATGTGGGGACCCTGGGATACCCTGGGACATTCTGCTTGGAGCTGGCGCCAAAACGTAGAATTAAAGTAAAGGCTCTAAGACACTCTGAGGTGTAGGATACTAACCAGGTGGATCTTTGATGTCATTCAAGGAGTCTGAAGAGCATTCTAAAGGGCAGGGGGTAAATCAAAGTGTTTTGAGGAGGGGCACAGCCCCACCCTGTGCTGTGGGAAGGTCACTGGAGTTATGGTCAAAGGAGCAATGATTGGGATGACACTGGAGTGTGGAGAAGGCCCAGAGGAAGAGCCCTTCCCTGAGACAGACCCCCCTCTCCCAGTTGTTGTACCCCTTTGTTACCTTCCCCCAGAATTCCCTAGCCTCAGGCGCCTGCAGGGACACGTAACATCCCACTGTCGTGAATATCCACTTCCCCTGGTCTGTTAAGTCTCCACTATAACACAGGGTCTTAAATAAGCGCATAAGTTAATTCCGAGCATCTTGACTTCCAAGGAATAAAAAGGAACATGGCAAGTTCCATAGTCTGCAATAGCTCATAAATGGAAGCACGACCATCTGTCAGAGACGAACGCTCCTAATGCCACATTCTAAAACAGCTAGCACGCGGGGCTTTGTTTATTAAAGGAAAACGAAATAACGTAAGACCAGCATCTACAAATGCAGATGGGTCCCAGGAAAGGCAGAGCACGTAAAGTAAAATCTTTATTATTTCTGTAGGGCTCCAGGGTGAAATAATCTGGACATACTCTGTCTAAAGTACTTCTTAAAGTTCTGGATTGGGGAGGTCCAGGGACGCGTGACTTACTGCTCCCCTGTACTTCGGTATAGTCTCACCTTCAATGTCATTGGCTTAGCTATACAGGGACACCAATTAGATAATGTTGAAGGGAGAGGAAGAGACAAGAAGCCAAGAAGATCAGGGCTCTGAGATGTCACCAATGTGGGGACTGAGAGGGGAGTGAATGAATGAAAGAGTATGACATTTAAGTGGCTTCAAATATCTGTCCCACTGCCTTGGAAGAATTCACATAATATATTTCAAGCAATAGGTATTAGTTCCTTTCCTTGCTTCCCCGAGGTCGTGAAGAGCCGGAGCTAATTTCCTTTCCAGTGAGGAGATTTTTGACTAGAGACTCTCCGCTTCCCCGACAGGTGATCCCAGGAAGAGGGTTCATTGTAGGAAGCGAGTGGAAGGGGCGGCTACACGGGCCGGAATCAGGGCGGCGCTCCAGGCGGGCCCTCTCTCCCATCCAGCCCGCATCGGCCCCTTCCTCCAAGTGTCCTAATTCAGGTAGAAATGAGTTTCTCTGGCTTGTCCCAGGTGCTCTCTTACCCCCATACGAAGGGAGGTCAGGACGGAGGAGGGAGCAGACGGGGGCTACCTGGTACAAGCGATGACTGATGACTGCGTATGGAATCTCCCCCAGGCAGGAACACATGCCAAGTGGTTCCCGGGGGCCAGGGTCAGGCGGGCAGCGTTCATTTCTCGATTGCACAGCTCGTCAGTGTCCACGCTGGCACTGAAAACCGGCTCTTACGGGGGCTTCCTTTCCCTCTGTGATGCTATCACCCTGGTCATCTCGAGAAGAAGACAGTTCTCTAGAAGAAGATGGTTCTGAAAAGAAATCCAATGCTTGGATTGGAGTTCCTTGTTGCTTTGTGTAGATTTCACCCAGAGGCCAGAGATAAAGAAACAGGAAGTGAAAAGAGGCCGGGGTATTCTCTAAGAAGCGGTTTTCTTGTTGTGTCTTTTCTAGTCTCTAAGTCTCTAAGTCCCTAAGACCAGGCAAGTGGGTGGGAGGAGATGCAAGTTCGTGGGCAGGACCCCTGGGCTTGTGGGGGAAGAAATCCTCGGTGTGGCTGCAGAACCCATCTGGTCAACGTGTGGGGAGCAGCAATGACCGGTCCCATCGCCCCAGCTTTCCCTGTGCAGGTGGGTGTCCTCACGCTTCTAGCCAGCTCTGCCGGGCCATGGGTCCCATTAGTTAGTGCCCATGGCCCTCGAGAATCTTCCAGAGTGCTCACAGCAGTCGATGACAGACGCTGGCTTCTCGTTAAGCCTCTCTCCACGACCGTCTTTTACAAAGCTTTTTACAAACTTCTGCTTTATTTCCTAACATTCCGATGAGTCCACATAATCTCCCACTTTCAACGCTAGATCACTTAGAATCTTTTCGCACACAATCCACACCTGCCATCTCATTCTCAGTAAAAGGCAGAGTCCTCACAAAGCACCCAGGAGGTTTTACGTGAGGAGGTTCCTGTACTTCACCAACTGTACCTCCTGTTCCGCTGCCCCCCATCCCCCTGTCTCCCCCCTCTCCCCACACTCCACCACAGTGCCCTCCCCCCTCTTCTTCATGTGGCCTAGCCCGCTGGACTGCCTCTGGGCCTTTGCACTTGCCGTTTCTGCCCCTGTCCCTCAGATATCCACGTGGTTCATTCTCTCATTCTGATCTTTGCCCAAATTTCACATCTAATGTTGCCCACTGCTCCCCACCCCAACCTTCTCCTGTTTCTTAACTCTTCTCCATTGTACTTATTATCATTGGACCATTATGCGAGTCACTTATTTGTTTATTGTCTTTCTGCCCACCCCACCAGAAAGTAAGCTCTGCAGGGGTAAGGATTTTTCTTGTTTTGGTCACTGTCATTTAAAAGTGTCTGCTATATAGTAGAGGCTCAATAAATGTTTATTGCATCAATAAATCAAGATTTCTAGAACTGCCCCAAACTGGACACGAAGTCTCTAGACGGCTTTCTGTGTGTGATGGGAGGCCTTCAGTGAGTAATCGATGACCCCGAACTATGAAAATGTTCACCATCCCTGCAGATGAAACAGGTCAGTACTTTCTCAGGGTCCACACAAGACAGAAGCAATAAAACCAGCTCTATGCAAAAGCAGACGCTTTTTTTTTATTGATGCCTTCCCTTACACTTTTTCCTTTTTTTAATCCTTCATTACTCCAGGCCAACCCTGGGCTAATCCACTAATCCTCTCTATAAGGCATTAAGAGATAAAGATTTAAGGAGTTAGCACTCTCGGGAGTATTTATCCTTTGAAAAGAAATCTTGAAGACCAAAAGTTGGCCAGGATCAGAAGGAATGAATCTCACCTGGTAGAATTTCAGATTCTGTATATTTTGGGCTGGGGGCTCAATTTGGAATTCTTCGAGTTGCTGGCCAGGAACAGAAAGTCAGCAGTTATTAAACAATGAGCTTATAACGTTGATCGATTTGAAGCCAAGGTAGCAAATATAGATATTATCACTTCTATATACCTTCTCATTTACTTACCAGGAATAATAAAACCTTGCCGCCTCCAAATCTGAGCTCATTTCAAAGCTAACTCTGCCTTTATCTTTTCTTTTCGTATTATTGGGTTTCCCCACTATAAGATCAGAATCTTCATCAAATCCTAGCCCAGATGCAGGCAGGCATAAGCGTCTGCAGACATGTATGTGCATGTATGCACACACACACACACACACTTTCGCCCCTCGTAAACCTTATAATGCTCCCAAATTCCATCTCTGTTCCTTTTTCAGGCTCATTCCAACTAATTTCCTCTCCCCCCTCCCACTTGGGGCCCCTTTGCTTGATTTGTATATTCAATGGTATCTCAATGACTAGAAAAAGTACCACCGTGAATGGGCTCAAAAGACTCTTACCAATCGACTCCCAAGGCCGTTCAGCCATTCCTGGGGTCCGCACCTCTGAATATGGGTTCAGGGCAGGGTGAGCAGAGTTGGACCTTCCTGGCTTAGAAGATTAGTAGAGGTCACTCCCAGTCAAAGGAATCTGAGACGCTGGGTTCACTTGGAGTCATTCGTGAGCAGCTTTAGCGTGGCCTGGGATAAATTAGGTGCCCTGGCCCCTGTGGATTTGTTCTTCTCCATCCACATGCTTCTGAATCTGCCCCAGGACTGACTGGGGATTCTCAGGGCAACGCCAGTCACATCTCCACTCAGAGTTCCCCACCGTATGGCATAAAAACCATGCCCTACTCATTTTTACACTCATCTTTTTAGTGAACTGGTCTAGTCTAGAAGCTTCAGGTATCTTTATGCTCTTGAGCTCAAATTTAGAGTTAGAGTTCCAACTCTAGCCAGAGGTCAGGCCCCATATCTCAAGTTTTCATCCGGATGTGCCCATAGTATGTCCACATTAACATCAATTTACCCCCATAGCCCTCAAGTTGAAACTCTCCACGGTCCTCTGGATTCTTTATCTTAAGCACCTATCAAATATTCTTTGTCTACGGCCAAGCCACCCTGAACAAGTCCAATCCTGTCTGATCTCGGAAGCTAAGCAGGGTCGGGCCTGGTTAGTACTTGGATGGGAGACCACCTAGGAAGACCAGGTGCTGTAGGCTTAAAAAAAAAAATAAAAAATAAGGGATTGTAAGCTGACAAGGACCTTGCAATCTGCGAGGTCGACCAAGGGTTACCTCGCTTAAAAAAAAAAAAAAAAGAAAAAAAAAAGAAAGAAAAGAGGAAAAATATATTATCTATTAAATCAATATATAAGTCTCTCTCTAGAATGATGGTTTCATTAAAAAATGTGGAGGACTGCACCACGGATTAGCTCGTGCATTTCCTAAGGCTGCCATAACCATAAGTACCATGCACCTGTGGCTTAGAATAGTAGATGCTTACTGCCTCACTTCTGGAGGTTAGAAGTCTGAAGCCAAGGTGTGGCAGGGCCGTGCTTCATCTGACACCTGTAAGGCGAGCCTTCTTTGCCTCCCTCCCAGCTTCTGGTGGTTCTCCGGCCATCTTTGCCATTCCTTGGCTTGTAGATGCATCACTCCAATTCTACATCTCCACACGGCATTCTCCCTGTGTGTTTCTGTCCCAGATGGCTAACTTCTTATAAGGACATCAGACACATTGGATTAGGGGCCCACTCTACTCCAGGATGACTTCTTCATAGCTAATTATACCTGCAATGACTCTACTTCTAAATAAGGTTACATTTTAAGGTACTTGGAGTTAATATCTCAACGTATCTCTTTTTTTGAGGCGGGGAGGGAGTACACAATTCAACTCAAAACAACTAGTAAATGAGTTAAGACATTATTATATATTAAAATAAATACAGATGTATAAGGAGAAGGAAAAATTCCTATGCAATTCTAAGAAAAAGCCAGCAACTTTAAAGGCATGTTCATCTTCTAGTGGCTGCTTGGGTTTCCCTCCCAGACCCTTAAGGATACGACTTGCAACTGCCTCTTCACCCTCCTCCATCTTCAGGGGTTTTTGGTGGGAAAGTTTGAGAAACACTGATAAAGAACCATGACTGCTGTGTTAAGAGCTGGTTTGTCGGCACAAAACTGAACACCCAACTTACAGCCGCTTAACTAAATCAGGGCCTTCGTTTTCTTGTATGTTTCTATGGAACAGGAATTTCAGAGGGGGGCAGCTCGCTCAGCCATCTGCACCATGCACTTCTGTCCTGGTGTTCACCCTCTCAGAGTCGCACAGTGGCCTCTTCACCTCCAGCATCTTGTCTGTGTTCTGGAGAACAGAGGACAAAGGGCAAAGGGCGAAGAGTCTGAACTCTTTTTTGTGAGCCCTATCTGGTCCTTTCCACTTATATCTCATCGGCCAGCACCCTGCACGTGGCTGCCACAGCTAGGAAATGGAATGTTTTAGCTGCATATGGGTTCTACTAAAAAGGAGAGAAAGGATGTTGAGTAGATAACTTGCGGTGTCTGTCCCAGCTGGTTTTCGCCATTTCTTTTGCTTTATGCCTTCAGGCCTGGTACGGTCCTAGGCACACAGGAGACATGCTGAAGCTTGCGTACTGATTGCAAAGGCTCTCCTCATCTTGTAGGCAGGACGGTACACACGAATGATGTGAACAGCGTAATGCAGCACATGACCGAAAGCCAGAACCACCGGCCCTGCAGAGTACAGGGAAGGGAGAGATCGGTTTGAGTTCTGTAGGAGCATCATGAAAGGGGATGAAATTCGATCTGAGTTTTGAAGGTTGGGTAGGATCAACAGCAGCTGTCATGAAACCCTGTTTAGATCCCTCTCCACATGCTCAGATGGCAGAAGGGGGAAAAAAAAAAACCCGTGTGCAGCCTCTTTCTCTTATTGCAATCCGGGGAGCCTTCGTGCGTGTCCTGTACTCAGACACAAGTCTTCTACACCTCTTTCCTGGAACTGACTCTACCTGACATAGAAGAATTGGTCAATATCTGGATCTCGACCCTAGAGAGGGCTTCATACCCAAATACACACAAACCATGCTGTGCCCATCCTGATCTCTGACACCTTTAGCAGTCACTACTCAGCCACCTTCCCTTCCCAGCCAGTTCCCAACACCCAGAACTTGCCTCCGCCTGAGGACCCTCCCACACAAGTTAGCCTTTGCCAGTCGTTACTTCCCAAGTACCACCATGGGACTGCCGATCTTTCTATGGCTGCGTGATATCCAACCTGTCCCCCCGTGCCGGCCGTGTTCTCTACTATTTAGGTAGCAGAAGGGGCCTCTGTATTCGCTACCTTCAGGGGAGGGTTACTAGGTGAGGGATGCAAAAGGAAAGAAAGAAGTCAGCACTTGGTTTCTGAATTTCAAGACACTCCTGAAACCCATGGGAATAATTGGAAGAAAAGGGATTTTGAATACTGAAACTGAGTCTCCTAGGAACACAAAGGCTATGCTCAAAATAACAGATTTGGAAGAAAGCCTGATGGAATTGGGGTGAGGTTTTCTTCCTGCAAAAGAAATAATTCTGCAATTTTGGGGGGAGAGGTGATAGGTTGCAGTAGACCCTGATGTGAGTCTCTAAGGAAAGAAGTTTGTGCCCAGGTTACCTTGAGGAACTTGGGAGCAAAGAGAACTTTGGCTTCACTTTCTGGGATGGGGGAAGGAAGGGCTCAAGCACGTCTGTGTGCAGCTGAACGTTTTCCTGAGTGGTTGGGAGCAGCTCAGGAGAGGTCCTGACGCCAGCAGACCTCGAGAGGCCCTGTGGTTGGGTGAGCAGGACACGCCAGCAGAAAGCAGCAAGGTCACGGCAATGCCTGCAGTCCAGGCAGGAATGTCAGGGGACAGACATGGGACACACATCTACATTGGTGGCAGCATAAACCCATGATGACCAAGGAAAGCATGCAACCTCTCCATCCTCACCTGTGCTGTGATATCAACATCTCTGGGAACTCAGGCTGCAACCTTGGGGAGAAGACAGTAGGGGGCAAATGCTCAAGTGACAGAGAGAAGTCCTGGAGATGGAGTTTGCCCTGAACGAGGATTAAGCTTTCTGCCACGAGGAGGAATGGGAGCTGGAGATAGGAGTTACTCAAGAGAAAAATAAGGAAAAGAAACATTGTCAGCACACCTGAGCGAGTGGCCTATGAAATTTGTACCTACTGCATTTTTTCTTTTTGAGATAGCAGGCACTTAAATTTTTTTAAATAAACTTATTTTAGAATAGATTTAGATTTATGAAAAGGTTGCGAAGGTAGTACAGAGTTTCCGTATACCTCACTCACAATTAATGAATCGGTATTGGTTCATTATTATTAACTAAAGTTCATATATTATTTATATTTTCTTAGTTTTCCCCTAATGTCCTATTTTGGTTCCAGGATCCCACTAAGACTCTATTACATTCAGTGGCCATGTGTACTTGGATGCCCTTGGCTGTACCAGTTTTTCTGATTTCCTTATTTTTGATGACACTGAGAGTTTGGAAGAATACCAGTTAGGCAGTTTGTAGAATGTCCTTCAGCTGGGATTTGTAGGATGTTTTTCTCATGATGAGACGGGGCTTTATGTGTTTTTGTAAGACCACAGATGAAGAGTGCCATTCTCATCACATTGTGTCAAGGGTACACACCATCCACGTGATGTATCACTGTGCATGTTAACCTTGATCGCCAGGCCAAAGTAGCGTTCGGTTTCTCCGTTGTAAAGTTACTCCCCACCCCCTTTCCATTTTTCAGAAGGAAGTCACTACCTGCAGCCCACAACTAAGGTGAGGTGAGTTCTATTGCATCTCATTGAGAGCAGAGTACCTACATGAACAAATTTGAATCCCTCTGCATGGGAGATTAGTCTCCTTTCCTCCATTCATTTACTTATTAGACCATTTGTTTGTATCAGTATGAACTCGTGGATATTCATTTTATACTTTGGGTTATAAACAAGTATTGTTTTATTTATTTTCTTGTTCAGATTGTTCCAGCTTTTTCAATTGCCTCCTGTGTCCCTTTGACAGACCCCCTTCATTGTGTTTGTTGGCTAAATTTTTGTTTGTTTTGAGCACTTGCTCACCTTCTGGCAAAACAAGATGCTCTTGGCTTGGCTTGTGTATTTTTTGCTCCAGTCCTAGAATCGGCCATTTTCCCAAGGAGACCTTGTTCCTTTTATTGGAGAATGGTGTTAGAAACAAGATTTGAGTGCCAGGTGTGCTCATTGCTGCTAGAGTGTTATTTCTAAGCCCACTTAGCTGACGGAGCAAGGAAATCTGTGTGTGTACTAACCCATGTATCTACACATTAGTAAATCTTTTACACATCCATCTGTATGTAGATTAAACTAAACATGAGTTCAGACTGTCTCCAACTCTAATCCAGTACCACATGGATCACTCCAGTTTCCTCCCTTGCTTATTTGTAACCTCCCTCTGCAACAGTGAAAGCCTGGTATCCACCATCTACCATTCATTCATTCATTCATTTGTTCACTTCCACTACAGTGGTTTTATCACCCAGTTTTTTTAAAAATCAAAAAAAATCTTGTTTCTGTTTCTCCTTGTTTTCAGCAGCGTTAGATCCTTCAACCTCTGACGCCCATCTTTCTGTTCACCTCTCTTATTAGCCACGTCTTAGGCGTTTTGTGCTTGAATATTTGTCAAGTGCGGCTTTGACACGGACCCTCTGTAAAGCTGGATGTGGGTTACCCCTTATTTCCTTTGGTCTCCCCAGTCCCGTCACCTTCCCATTCTTCGCATTTTGATGGAGTGAGCCTGGAATCTTATTTTACAGACAAGGAGACTTCCTCCAGGAGCTCAGAAGCTTGCCTCGCCCGCCTCCCGAACTGCAGTAGAGAACCTGTTTTCACGCTCTTTCTCTCTCCATTCAACAACTATTAACGGAGTCCCGATTAAACGCGCCGGCCCTGTGCCCGGGTCACCCAGCCCCGCCGGTGAGATCCGTGAGGAACAGTCAAGCGCTGGGAAAACGGTGCTGGCGCTGAGAGTGAACGAACGCCCGGCGGGGGGCGCAACGCTGGGCCTGGAGAGGCCCGCTCGGGCTGGTCGGAGCGCTCCTGCTCTTTCCGAGGCCTGGAGCTGCCCGCGAGGAGAAGGAGCCCCGGATCTCCGGCAGCCGCCACCGGCTCTCCGGGTGCCCGGCCGCCGGCGTGCGCCCGCCCCTCCCGCAGGCCCCGCCCACGTCAGGCCCCGCCCTCCCGCCGCCAGGCCCCGCCCCCCGCCGAGCCCACGCTCGGGCCCCTGACGATGTTCGCCGGAAATTACCGAAGCCCCTCTTTTTTCCTTCCTCTCCCTTCCCTGCGCTCCCTTTTCCTTTCACCCGGGTTCCCTCGGCTGTGATTTCCCCCCGCCCCCTCCTTCCTTCCCCATTGGAAATCAAGATGGAGGCTCGCGGCTGCCGCCGGCGCCCGTGATCCCGGAGCTCCCGCCGGCCCGGGCCCCCGCCCTCGCCCTCGCGACTGCGTGTCCGGCGCGGCGCGCGCCGCTGCCCGTGCTCCCGCCCCGCGGCCGGCTCGCGGCTCCCGGGCGGCGTCCTCGTCTATGTGGGCGCGCTCCTCGGGCCGGGCCGCCGCCCGCCGCCCCGGGGCTCTGCGTCCGCGCGCCGGGTGCGGGCAGCCGGGCGCTCGGCGCCGCCAGGCCCAGCGCGGAGCGGGCGGCGCGCGGCGCTAGGGGCGCGGGGGCCCGAGCCGGGCGCGGCCGCGGGCGGCGCCGCAACCATGAGCGGCAGCAGCGGCGGCGCCGCCGCCCCCGCCGCGTCCTCCGGCCCCGCGGCCACGAGCAGCGCGGCGGGCTCGGGCTGCGGGGGCGGCGCCGGCGAGGGGCCGGAGGAGGCGGCCAAGGACCTGGCCGACATCGCGGCCTTCTTCCGATCCGGTGAGTGCGGCTGCGGCGCTGCCCGTGCGCTCGGCCGGCCGCGCGGCGGAGGCGCGGTCCGCGGGCCCCGGCGCGCCCGCTGCTCGCCCGCCCGTCGGGCCCGGCGCGCGCTCGCCCGGGCCACTGCGCCCCGCATCGCGGCGCCCGGACCCCCACGGCGGGTCCCGCTGCCCGCGCCGCCCCGCGCGCCGCCGCTCGGCCGGGACGCCGCGGACTCGCCCTTCCCCGCGCCCGCCCCTTGTCCCAGGGAAAAGCTCCCCGTCTCCCGTCCCCGGCGGCTGCAGCTCCACGGGTTAGGGCGCCGGCTCTTTGTCTGTTTTGCGGGAGGGCCGAGGAGGGGGCGGCGGGGACGGCGAGGGCGGAGGCTGCTGCCCCGGAGGCCAAGCAGATGGGATGGCGGGGCCCGGCCGGGAACGCGGGCTCTCTTCTGGGCGGGTCTCGGTGGCCGATTTGTACTTGGCCCCGCCTCGACCCCCCTAGCAGTCAGGTTTCTTAGCTCGGTCCTGCAGCCCGTCACCTCCCCGGCCTCGGTCTCCACTTCTGTGCAACGGGGTAGGTATGGCACCGGTTGCCCAGGCGGGTAGAGGGGACGTGGGCGAGATGAAGCGAGGCCGGCCGGGAGGCGGTGAGCCATTGTCTCCGGGGGTGGCCCAGGAGGGACATCTGGGAGCGTGGTGGCCCTGGGGCGGGCGCTCGCGGGGAACTGCCTGGGTGGCTTGGAGGTGGAGGCAGTGCCAGGTGTCTCTCTAGCGGGGAGGGGATGGCGGCGGGAGAGGCGAGCTTTGCGATCCGGAGGAGGCGCGGGGGGCGTGACGGGGCGTCCCCGGGACCCCAGAGGCAGCACCTCCTCCTGCCCGGCCCAGATCCCTCGCGAGCCGGGCCCGCGTCCCCGCGCGCAGTCCAGTCTGCTAGCGCGTCCGGGTGGCTGCAGAGGAGCTGGCGGCCGCGGCAGCCTCGGGGCCCGCAGCCCAGAGCGCATTGCCCAGCAGGCCAGGCGCGGGTCAGGGAGGATGCAGGCTCGGAGCTGGAGAGCCGTGGAGGGCGGGCCAGGTCCGGGCCGGGGCGGGCGCGCGGGAGCAGGGCGTGTGCGGGGTGCTGGTGGCGGCCACTGGGAGGACGACGGGGCCGGGGATGCTGAGGGGAGAGGCCCGCCCTGGGACGCGCGGTGGAGGTTGGCGGCTCATGTTTCTTCGTGGCCTCTTTGGAAACCAAGTCCCCAGATTCGGTGAGAGCAGTTCGGTAATACGGGTCACAAGGAGCACTTCGCCGCGGAGGGCGATGGTCTGAGGCAGAAGTTAGCAGTACCAGTAGATACTAGTGCTGTCTTCCCCTCGGTTTTTTGTGATCTTTGCCAGGCGGGGTTATTTTTGAGTCAGTTTAACAGATTGGTTGTAGCTGGAAGTGACATAATACCGAGTCTGCAGTGTCAACGTGGGGTTAATATACTTCTTAGTGTTCCCTTTCCCCGCGAGGTCTCTGCAGAAAGCAGAGGTTTAAGAAAACGTGAACTCCTTGAAATGAAAGCCTTTCTGCTTCTTTTTGTTCACCTAGCCCGATAGACCAGCCCTGTCTTAATAGAGGAACTGGGTCGTCTTCACTTAATGCCCTGAAGCTAAAGTCTAGCTGTCTTCTCCCTGACTCTGCCGCCTGTCACAAAATAATATATTCTGTGTAGAATTCAGCTCCTCTCTGTTAGAAAGCCTCCCGTAGATGGAATTTTTGGTGCTTGTGAAAACAGACTTTTTACATCTTTATTATCACTTCTTATGCTCATAAAAGGCCCCGAGGACATCAGGTTGGACTGCATGCCCACGGAAAACCTGCTCCTTGTCCATGTGGCTCTCCGTAGGGTCGTCTGGGGAGATTAATCCGTTGGTGGCCATGCCTAGGCCTGTGCTCGCCCCCAGGTCCTGCTGCTGCTGTTCATGTTCAGTTTGGGGCAGAACCAGTGAGTGCCGCTCACTGGTTTGTGCCTCTCTTCCAGCCTCCAAACACACCGCCCCGTTCGTGTGAATTGGCATCAGGAACCAGCAGATTTTAAGTAGGAAGCAGTTGTGCTGTCCCATTCCAGGGGTAGTCTGGAACATCTTTTAAAAGTGCTTTTCTCTCCTTTGGGAAACTCCGAATCCCTGACCTAGATCTTGGCTCCAGCATCTAGGGCATGATGTTTAGCAGAGGGTAGAGAGGGACCATTCAGTTGCATCGATGGGGGTGGGATGCGGGGTTCGGACAGTCAGAGCAGACCAAGCATGAGGACTGTGGGTGGAGAGCTCACCTGGTGGACTGGCTCAAGCAGCAGCGGGGTCCTGGGCAGCTTGACTGAATGTGGATGGCTGAATGGAGAGGCCGGCTCATCAGTAAAATCTCACATCCTTTCCTAAGATGTAGAAACACAGAAAAGAGGTTCTCACTGACTGGGGTGGACAGATCAGGGGGTGAACGTTTTTTTCCAGGGTGTTTTTGAGCCTGGTGCTGAAGATTGCCAACACACCTAGACAAGGCCGCCTTTCATTTCTCAGCCCTGGAACGGTTTGCTTGACCACCTTATTTTCTTTCCTTCTTTTTATTCTTTACCTGTCATGCATTAAAATTTATTTTTGTAGTCACACATTGAAAACTGGTACCCATGGTTGGGTAAAAGAAAGGGGAAGACTTCAGTATAATAGGACTTTTAAACAATTAGGACAGTCCAGGAATAGAATGGGCTGCCATGTCAGTTCTTTGATACCAGAAATGCTCAGGCAGGGGCGCTGCAGCGTCCCAGGGTTCAGAGTTGGGTGCGGGGACAGGACTCCTGCACTTGAGAGGGGACTGGGGCAGTGGCTCAGGGGCCGTTTCACTCTCTGAATCTGTGGTTCCCTCTGAGCTCCCAGCACCTGAGGGTTGTGCTCCACTTTTCTCTGGGGAGTTCAGGGCTGCAGAGCAATGCCTGCCCTTCCCCTCTGCTTCGTGGCACCCAGTGTCCACCTCACTCAAGGTCTCACCTCGTACGCTGTCATTTCATTCTCCATTCAGATCCTTGGCACAGAAACTTCCTATTCATTTTGACAATTCCGAGCCCCCTTTTATACATCTGGCACTAGGAGGCAGGTCAATTAGTGTTAAATTGGATTGAGCTGAAAAAAACGTGCTTATTGTGTTAAAGGGCAGCTGAGATTTTCTGCATATGTTAGTGAATCTCAGACCTCACTTTTCTACTTTGCACAGAGCTCAGCACCAAAAAAGATCAAGCAGATTTTAAAGCAGAATCACACACACGCGCACACAAAGCCACAGACGTGAGCTGGTACGGTTGTTTATTTTTTATTTTACAGAAGGCTTTTAGGGTGTTTGAGTGACTTTCGCGTGGAACTCTGGTAGCAGTGGGGTCAGGGCTGGGAAGTGTGCCCCCGGCTCTGGTACTCCGATGCCTCTCATGGCCGGGACTTTGCTTACATTAGTTCTCAACCCCACTGGGACCGATCACTTTTATTGCCAATCTATTTTGGGGCTCTGTTCTTGTGGCAATAAATCATTCTTTCAGAGCTCTCTATTTAACCTTGCAAGAGTGTGTGCGTGTGTGTGGGGGGGGCGGTGCTTACATAAATGCATTATTTTTAACCTGCCTGGCGTGTTTCAGGTTGGCATTAAACGAGTGTGTAGAGAATAAAGGTCTGTGGCTATCCTGGAGCATTACGGCCCGTCGTGCTGGGTTTCCTTCAGTATTGCGTCTTATTCTGGACTCCTGGCAGCGGCCCTTCTCTTTCCTATGGGATATATGAAGACAGTCGAGTCTGTTACTTAGGAAGAGAGCAGTATACGTATCTTTCTGTGTTTTGATATGATGGTTTCTTCATGGAGTATCGAGAAGCTTCTCTTCATATTTATGCTTCTCACACCACTGAAGTAGCTGGCCTCCAAGCTTGCCAGGCTACTTCTGTGTATATTTAGAGCCTGGCAGCCTGGTCTTTGTGAAGACTGGTAATAATTATTGTATTCAGAAGTCAGTCCTTGTTACCTTCAATATTTTGAAAAGGCAAGCTCAAGAAAATCTCATTTGATAGTGAATGTTGGTTTCTCCTTTTTCATTGGCACAGTGAGGCTCAGTTTTAGAAGAAAGCAAAGAGATAGCCAAAAATAATTCTATAAGGGCTTTCAAGAAATCAAAGAGCATTAAAACAGTCATTGACAGAAAGTTTTCATTGAGACCTTGTAAACTGACTTATTGACGTGTGGTATTGCATTTTTCCCTTTGCAGTTTAAGCATTCAAGATTCAAATGAAGATTTAAATGAAACCATTTTAACCATTTAAATGATTAACATTGACTAACCAAGGTTTAAATGAAGCCAGTGGTTCTGTTCAAAATGAATTGTGTGGTTTAAATATGTTCTTCAAGTGTATATTAAAACATGTGATTAATCTGGTCCTTTTAGACCTTTTAATGTAATGATAAATTTGGAGTTTGTTTCTAACTGAAAGTGAAAGATGTGTTTGAAGCTGTCATCATTTAAATCAGCTGTATCTGATATTTATGTACTTGACTCCTCTACTGAGAAAATAAAATTTTATCTTATATCCTTGGCAGAATTCCAGCGAAAAGTCAAATTCTTAATCAATAGCCCCGCTTTACTGCCTAGTAAAATCACTCATGTTGATAGGGATGAATTGTGCCTTACTATAAAAAGCAGTCTTAACATCCCCCTTCATCCCTCCTCAATTCTGTAATGAATTGGTTTTTATTTCCTTAAGTGCGTTGTCTGGACAGATTTTTAGTAGCACCCCTGACAGGACCAGCATCTACTGCAGGGACAGTGAAGAGACGGGTTAGCGCGAGGAGCCCGCTGTGTTCCGGGGGAAGGCAGTGGCATGCTCTGCCTCCCTTCCCGTTTCAGTCCTGAGGGTCCAGCCGAGTGGACTCGGGGGACCTGACAGGGGCAACCGCGTTATTTGTCTTGTGGATGGAGATGCCGCCTTTTGTATCCTCTCCATGCTTCTCAGCCCCATTTAAGCGGACTGCCGGCAGTGACCAGGATTGGAGAAGGGGGCGAGCGGGGTCAGGTGGCACAGGACAGGCTCTCTCGTCCTACTGCGGACCCGCTGATGGGCATCAGCAGAGCGGTGGGCAGGGAGTGGGCCCGGATGGGGGGTCTTCTCAGTGTCCCCTGCACTTAGGAATGCTGGCTGGTGATGCTTCAGCTGGAGCCATCCTGGAATTCCTTTGCTGTACCTTCGAAATGAAGGGAAAGCAGCAAAAGGAGGAAAAGAGGTAGGGACTTGGACAAGGCCCGCACGGTGCTGGTTTCTGCCCTCCCCCCGCTGTGCCCACAGTGCGGGCGCTGCCTCTGGGGCGGGGGGCTTTACCTCCCCGCTGGTCACGGTGCCCATCCCCTGCCAGCCCCCGGTTTCCCTCTCCCTCTGCCAGTTTACAAAGAGGAAACATATCTGGCTCAAATTTCCAATGTGGCCTCCCAACCTTTGACGTCGTAAAGCCTTACATGCGGACAGACATTCTCATTTGAGGGAAGTCTTGTTCTCATATTTAATGGCTATCAAGTGCATAAATACTCATTTTCAATTCTCATCCACTGATGAAAGCACCGTTTGCTTACTGAATAGTCGTTACCCTAATTTCCTCTTTTTTGTTCCTTCTCCACTTAAGGAAGCCCCTTGAAGCCCATTTTATGACTCACCTGCCCTCTGGGAAAGGTTATGTGTCAGGATCGAGAGCAGAGCACAGTGTGCTGTGCTGGCTTTGGAGCGGGAGTTGGCGGGGGGATGAGGTGGGGTAGGAGGTGGAGTTGGAGGGTGGGCTCGGCTTCTGGGGCTTCTTCGCAGTGAGTCTGGGATGTTTGGGCCACTACTACATGTTCTGTGGAACAATAGAACCTCATTTTGGTGAAAAATAAACTCGAGTTTTAGAGGACTGACGATTTGAATTAGCCACGTATCTACTCCTGTCTGGCTGGGGAGGGTCGGGCCATCTCGTATTTTGGAAGCATCACCCTGTTTGGGCTTTGTCATAAATTAGTACACTTTACAGTTAAATTGACAGAGGGAATTTTAATGAAAACGTTGTCAACAAAAAGAATAGGGTCTAGGTCTAGGGTACTTCGGGTTTGTAGTGTCCCTGTGAGTCAGTCAGGCTTATTTTCTTGGTGTGTGTTGTCCTGTTGTGGTTAGTGATGGATTGCACTTGCTTTCCCTTTGTGGGTGGGGTTTCTGCACTGTCCTGGCAGCTGTGTGGACCCTCCCGTCTTTCCCTTCAACCAGGAAAGAGGTACCTGGTATGCTGCACCTTCATTGTCCTGCTGCTGAGAAGGGCTGGGGGCCCTTTGCCACCTGGTGATGATGTTAGCATTGAAACAGTGTAGCTAGGAACAGATAAACAAACTGTTACATCCATTGGGTTACTGCTAAGTGACAGAAGGCAGTCTCAAAAGGCTACACAAACTGTATCAATCCACCTAGGTGACATTCTGAAAAAGACCTAACAGCAATGAGAAAAGATTGGTTGATCGCCAGGAGTTAGGGATGGGAGGGTGTGACTCCAGGGGCAGTATGAAGGGCATTTTGGGAGATGATGGAACTGTACGTTTTGTAGTCTGGTTGTGGTGATGATTATATATATCAAAATTCATAGACCTGTAAACCAATAAAAATTCAGCTTTACTGTATGTTAACTTAAAAGATAACATAAAAATGCTAACAACAATCTGGAAATAAACATTTATTACAAATCGGAGAAATATATACATAATGAAAAAGAGCCTCCTCAAATCAATAAGAAAAGACAATCCAAAAGGGAAACAGGCACATAGTACAAGCGGCCAACAAGTAAATATTCAGCCTCACGAGCAGTCAAGGAACTGCAAATAAAAACCACGAGATCCCAACAAAACCCAAATCCAATATAAGTCATTTCTTTAGGTAAACTGAACCAAAAACAGTAACAGTGATTCTGGAAAGGTCTAAAGATAGTGGTGGTCACTCTGACGGAGGGCATGAGACTTTCCGCAATTCTGGGGGTAGTCTAGGGAAACTTGAAAGATAGTTGTGAGGACCTAGAGATCCACTTCTTGTGTTCTGTAAGAAGCGTTAACTTAGGAGAATCCATCTGGCATGTAAATCGCATGGGCTGACTTCAAAACAAAACTATCTTTGGATATGAACAGTCACCATTTTTCCTGCTTCAAATTTTCCCACTTCAACGAATTTTGCTGCTGTCTAGATAGACGATAGAAAAAGAGTAGTTCATGCAGGATGATCTGCAATGTCTCAGCATTTCTTGGTGTTACAGAAGGAATTTCTGGGGGTAGGTTGCATTTGGAGAAGTGGGAGTTCCTAAATTAGCATCTATGTGAATATCTTTTTGCCTCTGTTCTTGGGCCTTCACCTATTTAATTGACGTTGCAGCTACCTGTTTCTCAGTATTGTTAGTTAATGTATGAATTTACAAAGTGTTAGTCCCTGCACAGAACTTTCATAACCATAAAATAAAGCGAGTCTTGAACTTGAGGAAAACGCAATTCAAATTTAAAAGTATAGTCCTTGAATATTTTAGATAGTGTTTCTTGCTGTCTTTTTTCCCCAAGTATGCGTAGGTATGTATAGATCTTGGGGAAGTCATAAAACACCCTGCTTTGGAATTCTGTGGAATAGGTAGTTTGAGTACAAGAAAGAATAAATGACTATATCAGAGGCTAATATTTGGAATGTACTTTAAAAGAACCCATGTCTTCTAATCATATGCAGTCATATGTATGACATGTATGCTTTAGGGCAAAATGTTTTATTTTGAAAATTTTGCATGTGGAATGCCTGTAAGAAGTTGGTCAAAACAATATGTGTATAAAATCATTTATTCCTTTTGCTTCGCTTTGTCTTCTCACATGCCGCTGTTTTGAACACCATCACTGCAGAACCCATGGCGGGGGCCGCTCCTGGGTAATTTAGAATCTGAAAGTTGTACGTTTTCTTGCATTTCTTTTTAGTCAGCCTTTGTTCTGCACAGCAGATGTGTTACGATCTGCAGGACTAACATAAATTTTATTAGTTTTTGGATAACTTTATTAGTTTAACTGTGCAATGACAAGGGCCAAAGTACAGTTCCTCTGTTATTCTGAAGGTACACGCAATCTTTGGGAAACAATACGTTGACTAGAATGTTGTTATAAATATTTCTACTTAACTACTCTCACACAATAAGATATTTAAAGTTTAAGTTGTTTAATATTTTGTCATCCAGATAATTGAGATAAACTCCTCATTAGTCTAATACTAAACGAGTAGTGTTTTTTTGTTTGTAGGTAGCTTTTTAAAAAAATTCATGGTTCTAAGAAATTTTTTCCATCCCTCACTGCCCTTTCTAGTACCGCAGTAATGATAGCTGCCGTGGAAAGGGATCAATTCTAGCTCAAAAAAACCAGAGTGCATAGAGACAATATATTTCACACATTCAGAGTTATTTCCATTTTCTTGCGCTTGTCCTAATAAATCTTGGGTTCAGGAGCCTTAAGAACCGGTGCTAATTTGATGGTTTCCAGGCTATACATTTTCTTCATGTGACAGTTCAAGGGTCCCCTGGTAGGTGGCCTGCGTGAGAGCAGTTCCTCCTGGGAGAGGCTTCATGGTGGAGTCGTTATGTTAGCTGCTCTGTATTCCTGTTTCTTTCCCCTGAACCAAATTGCTGGAAACCTTTGACTGTAAACCTTTGGCAAGATTGAGAGGCGCGCTCTGTAAACTTCCTGTGACAACTTGCAGTGTGGACATGGGGTCGTTTCGGGGGAGACGAGGACGGCAGGTGGTCTCGCAGTGTCTGCAGCTCTCCTGTGCTCCATGCTCTCGCTGGAATCTCACTCCTCAGCCGCTGCTTCCAGAGCAGAGCGAGCGGCCAGGACGCCCAGTTGTCAGGGGTCAGATAACACCTTTGGAATTAAAATAAGTGCGTCCAGAAAGCAATAACCTGCTTGTAAGGTCATAGGATGATATGTAAAGTATCTTCTTTATTTTCTCCAAATGCCATTAATCCCAGTCCTATCCTCCAAGAAAACCTGGTAAAGTCCTCTTAACTTATCTCCACTGCTGATGCCATTGGCTACCATCTGAGTGCCTGTGACTCTCGATGCTTCTTGTGTAAATTCACATCCCCGCTTCTAGCTGGGATTTGCTGTTTTGTATTAGGATGAAGGTCTCAGCCTCTGGTGAGGCTGAGTGACCCACCCCAGGTGCCTGAGCAGGACTTTGACCCCAAGGCTGCCAGACCACAGAGCCCTAATGGAGGGAGAAGAGAAATGACCCTCAGCATCCCACAAAGTCCTAATGTTGTAATTTTCAAATCTTCAAAATTGGATATGTATATCTTCGTGTGTTGAGGATCGAAGCTATGATTTTTCAGTCTCACGCCAAACGAAACTCGAGTGGAAGATTCCAAGGCACAGCAAGCATTTTTCTCGTGTTGGTCCTGGCCCTATAATTTCATTTCTACGCCTTCCCTCTTCTCACCTAATTCAAACTGCTACTCCTTTTTACATAAAGAGCCCTCGTCATCTCATCTCGGCTGTCTGTCTGAGGCATGAGGCTGTATTAGCTTTCTTCGGCCCCCGATCCCCACCCCCAACAGGATAGGAAATCTCTGTAGCGGTCAAGGTTGGCAGAGGGAAGTTTGGGTAGGTGGGGAGAGGCTGGGCAGGGAGAGACGTTTTTTAGCTGGTTGCTGTGTGACACATAAGGATTACCAGACTTCCTTTCTAATTTAGGAAGGCACCAGGCTAGGGAGTGGGGAGAGGCTGGAGGCTGCTAAGATGTTCTTTTGGGGACAGTTTTATGAGGCGGGTGTGCCAACCCCTGGGTTCTCTATATATAGCTGTTTTGTTGGACTCACTCATTTTTTCACTCTTATTCATCGAAACATAGTTGATGATGTGTTGTGGTTGTGGGGAGTGGGGTTATTTGTCACCGTCCTCTTTTAGAAAGATAACCAACTCTTGGGCCGGTGTTCTAGGCTTTTCTGTTTGTGGGGTGCGTTTCCAGCAGTCACCCCTCATCTGGCCCCCCTCGCCACGGCAGCTTGATTTACGGGGTGCTCGCTCAGGTTTGTCCCCACCTGAACCTCGCAGCATCGCTTCCTCGTGGGGGCGTGGTCCGCGGCCGCGTGTCTCTGAGGAGCTCGAGTCTGCCTTGGACTTTTAGTACTGTAGTCAGAGGATGATTGACATGCTGGCGTCTCGGGTGCAGACGCCAGCGTTTATAACCCGAAGGTTTACTGCACTCTAAAAATCTACACTTTTCGTTTTCACCTGGTTGGTTCAAGAAGTTTTTGTAAGTTTTAAGGTTTTTTTGTTGTGTTAAATTCTTGCTTTTTAAAAATTTCTGGAATTAAAAACATAGGATTGGCCTGTGTTTCATGTGAGATTATGGGTTGCTTTTGACATAAAATTTTAGTTTATCTTTGATTTTAAACTGTCAAAGGAGTACAGAGCTCAAATTCATATTGGTCGAACTGAGATTTCACCGTATTATTTTGGCTGCTGTGTTGGTTCACGTCTTCATTGCTGATTACATTTCAAGTTCGTTGGGTGCTTTTTGTTTGTTTGTTTGTTTTGGGGGGGGCAGGTAAGTTTGTTTTGAAAGCCAGCACTCTGTTCAGAGAAGCAGGACTCCGGCTCGTTCCTCAGTCACTACTGTTCCACCACACGTGGTCCCCCCACCGTCCCCACGCACTTGAGCGCACGCACGTGCGCACACGCGCATGTATGTGTATGGGTTTGTATATCTTACATGTATAGAATTTACATTTTTTTTGTGTTTCTGAACCATTCAAGAGTAAGTTGCAGAGGCGGTTCAGTATGTGTTTTCTGAGAGCGAGGACATTCTCTTACATAGTGATCCAAATCAGGAAAGTCATTTTGGTACAATATTATTATCTAAATCTATCGACTTTAATAAAATTTTACCAGTTGTTCTAGAAACATCTTTTTTGGCAATTAAAAAAGTACTTGTGGTCCAAGATTCCATCCGGGACCGCATATTACCTTTAGCTGCTACGACTCTGGTTTTCGTTGGTTTGAGACATTTTTCCCCTTCTCTGTCTCGTCACCTCGATATTTTCGAAGGTAACAGTCAGTGTTTTGGAAGCCCGTCCCCCAGGCTGGGTGTGTGACCCTCACGACTGGGTTCAGGATGCTTCGTCCTCCCCAGAGTCCCCGTCCGGGACACAGCTGTCAGCTTTCCCACTGGGGGACGCTCACGGTGGTCATTCGGTTCAGGTGGTGACTGCCAGGTTTCTCCACTGTATTTTCCCCTTGTAAAGTAGTCAGTGTTTTGTGGGGAGATAATTTGAGACTTTGGAAAATCCTGTTCCCTTCCCAACTTTCATTTGCAGATGTAGCATGGGTGATTTTTGCCTGAATCAGTGATTACGCTGATGGTTGCAAATGGGGATTTTTATAACTTCATTGTTCCTTCTACGTTTTGCTGGCTTTCTTTCTATAAGAAAGCTTTTCCTTCTACCACACTTGCTGATAAAAGTGTGGCCTCATGGATTCCTGTTTTACTGAGTGGGTTATTTTTTGCTGTTATTACTACGTTTGATGCTCAGTTGTCCAGGATTTGGCCAGTGGGAGTCCTGTCAGCCTCACTCTTTTGTCTTTTGCGACCTGTCCCCATCATTTCCGAGCACTTTTTTATGTTCTGACACATAAGATGTTCTAGGCTTCTGTGGTACTTTTCTTGCTCCAGCCCTGGAATCGGCCATTTCTCCAAGGAGCCCTGGTTCAATTAGCACAGAACAATATTTAGAAACACAATCTGGGTTCATCGCTGCAAAGATGTCATTTCTTCTAGAATCTCTCAGTGGGTGGAATTAGCAAGTGTGGTGGGCGTCTGTGTACACGTGCATATGTGCACACGCGCATACTTAATTTCACATGTGAACACGTAGCACTGTCTTCTTCTTCCCTGTCAATAATCAAACCTGTGAGTTTACACTCAGGCCTTCAATTCCACTCCAAACCACAGAGTGCATTTTAATCGTCCCTTTTCCACATTTGTAACTCTCTCGCCTGACAGTGAAGGCTCCCTTTATCCGCAATGTCTTCACGGATTTGCTCAGTCCCAGAATGTGCAGAAAGCAGTTTCAGAATGCTGACCCAGACCGCTGCGGCAGACGAACCCACTTCAAGTGTGAACTGTTCGAGTCGGCAGTTAGTGGTCAGCTTCTGTTCAGCCCAGGGCCCTGTCAGTCAGTCAGCTGCCAGACTCCACCGGCGGCTCGCTTGCTGCTGCTGTCGAAGCTCACTTTGGAAAAATCAGGAGTCGCTAAGAAAAAACGGTTCACTTCTAACAAGCGCAGCTTGCAAACATGACACCTGATATGGGAAGAAGTTCGTCAGTCTCATCTGAAGGCACTAGTTTCTGGAAGAGAGGAAGGAAAAGCAAGCGTCGCGATGCTACACGCGGACGACGAGATGTGGGAGACGGAACGGAAATGGGCGTGTGTGGGACGGGGACGGGCGGGCCAGGCTTTTCTCGAGAATCCGTGGCATTCCGGGAGCCCAGAAGGAGCTAACGAGTTCGTGTGTTGGAGTAAGTCCTGAGTCATGACTTGAGAGACTCGTGCTCGCTGCCTTTCATTGACTAAATGTTTCTTCCCAGAAACCACCTGCACTAAATTTGGCGTAGCCGTGTAGTTTCTGTGTTGCTGTGGGGTTTCTGGGAAGTGTGTGTGTCTAGGAGTCATGACGCAGTGCGCGCTGATCTTACGTCACAGGTAAAGGGAGTATTTGCTGTTGAGTGTTTTTTGATACTAAATGATGACAGAGAACGTAGGCCCTTGATTCTGGGAGACAGTCTCATGTCATATATTGTGTTCCATATTTGCTGTAAATTTCCTCATGCTTGTTAGATCATGTTCTGGAAAATTTGGCCTCTACTTCTAGAAGCCCTTCTTACAACTAGACATTTTAGCAAGAAAGAAGAATTATAATTTTTCTTATTCATATTTTAAGAGGGGGAAGGCTTCGATGTTTTGGAGAGGGCAAGGTCATGGTGAAGGGGAGTGGGGGTGACTGCCAATGGACCAAGCGTTCTGGGGGAAAGGCTTAGTGAGGAAGGTGATCTGAAACCTTGTGCATATATTAAAAACCACTGAACTGTACACTTTAAAAGGTGAACTTTATAGTATGTAAGTTGTGTGTTAATAAAAAAAAAAGGCCATGGCTACATCGGCAACATATTTCAGAGTCTCGAACAGCTTCGTTTATTAAGTGCTTACTAGTACCAGCTACCAGTTTTCACAGCCCCCTGCAAGGCAGGCAGGGACGTCTAATTTACACGTGAGGAAGGGAGCTCAGAGAAGTTTCCTTTTTTCTTTAACTCGTTACAGAGCAGTAGCTGTTAGGAACAGATGCGAGGTTGCCAAGTGGACAATGGTTTTCTCCCAGAAGTGGATGTCCTGGGTGGAAACAAGACTTCTCCTGCCTCCTCCATTGCTCTGCAAATCAGACTGAGCTATTTGACCCCATTTAGGGAGCTTTCTACTTTGTTTTGGTGTCAGGGAGAGAAAAAAAAAATCACTCTGTTTGAGAAAGGGCATGTGGATAAGATCTGATTGGGCTTCAGTGGCGATATGATTGCATATTTGGCGATTTCTTAGAAAACTTCGGAATGACTGTCCCATTGAAAATTTTAGGGAGTCTCAGCTTCAAAAAGAAAAGGACAGACTTTGCTTCCCAGTAGGTAGTGTATTTGGGGACAGCAAAGGGCACAAATGAAATGGTTCAAGCTGATGCTAGTTAGTCTTCCTGATAAACATTCTGGGAAGGGTGAAGGGAGACGCAACTTTGTGCTGTCCTGCCGCTGAAAATGGCCTTGACCTTAAGAAGAGCAGCCAGGGCTCTGTCTCCTGCTAGTGTGCGTTCTGCGTTTTTGAACGTTGGAGCCAGCTCTCCTCACTCCCAAATGTGACTGAGACAGACAGAGTACGAGTTAGACTCTAAGACAGAAACTATATTGATTTGCATAAAATCACATATGCTCTGTTGCAAGAATTTTCATTGTGCCTGTTTTAGAATCGAGTTGACACTTCATACAGAGTATTTTAGCTTCGTTTAAAAGGAGACTTCTCAGAAAGAAGAATTTCTGGGGCTTCGAAGTGACTTTTGGGCACGGTCCCTGAAAGAAATGAACCACTGAAGACTTTTGTTCTTTTTAGCATTTTGAAACCTCTCCCCCGATTATATATATTAAAAGCACGTAAAGCAGGTTGGGGTTTTGTCTGCTGTGGAGCATGCCTGCAGAGGGACCGAGAGCCTTCCTGCTGGGCGGTGACCTTTTTATGATGTTGGGTCTGTCTTTGTTTCTCAGTTCAAATGCCCAGCTCAGAATTACTTAGCACTTGAAGTGGTTTTCATCTTCAAAGGATTTTATGGGCATTATTTAACATACATGGCACTGTGTAATGAATGAGCTGTTTACCCTTTGAGCAGCGTCAGTATACCAGGTGACTTATAGCTGGGGAAGACAAAAATAATATTCTGGCCAGTGGGAGTTTATAGTCTAAAGAGACAAGATGATTAGGCTGATTCTCTGTTTTGGCCTCTTTTAAAAATGTGCTGGGGAATAATGTAGAAATTAAAATTATAAGAGGTGATTCATTAGCTCAAGTCCACCTCATTGAAATTGATCTCAAGGTGAAAACAAAACGAGATGCTCTTGAAAAGACATAATATATTAGCTCTCATTTATCACCCATTTATTGATACATGTAGTATTTTTCCAGTGTCACAGATGAAGATTTTGGTAAAGACTAGGACAGAGCCATTTTCAGTTTTCTACCACCCCCAAATCCTTTTCTTTTTTTGAGTGATGCTTTGTAACCAAGGCCACGTCTGAGTCACAAGCGTGAATTTCTGAATTTCAGACCGGTCAGTTTATCTGCCTTAGCTGGGCTGGCCTCAGTTGAGGGAAGCTTCTGGACTTGCTTTCTCGGCATCTCGGGCCCCCATCACACACCCAGCTCTGTGCACGTGCTCTCGAACCTGTGTTCGTTCGTGTTGGGGTCCCCTCCTCTTCTTGGTTTCCCTGACTCAGCTCAGACACCGATGCTTGACCATGCTCTTGTCTGTCCTCTCCCAGCCTCGCTGGCCATCAGTGTTGGCAGGGCACCTCGTGTAAACTGCATTCTGGTTCTGCTTCCTTTGGGTTGTGATTGTTCTTTGTGAATGTGAGCCTCTGGGCCACTAGCCCAGAGCAGGTGCCGAGTAGACACATGGCAGACACTTGTTGTGGTACACACCTGTGGTTCCTTAACCCAGGTTGTGTGAATTGCCTGGAAAGTTTTTAAAAATTACAGAATCTCCAGAGATTCTGACTTGGTAGCTAGATTTTGACTTGGTAGCTGTATTTTGAAAGCCTGCTGAGAGTTCAGCTGCACAGCAGAGTTTAGGAACCTGGGTTCTGTCAAGACGCACATACTGGTCGTGGGTTACGGGACCACAGCCAGGCTGTATAAGATCTGAGATGTGCAGTTTGCAGAATCATCTCATCTACATATTGGGAGGGAACGGAGAAAGTGAATTCGGTCCGTTTACGATGGGGACATTCTTTTTGTAGGAGAAGATCCTGGCTCATTGAGGAGCTCACCAACCAGTCTGGCTTTCTCAGTCCGAACAGACCGAAGGCACGACTGGCCCTCCCAACTCACATTCGAAGTCACTGTGTTGCCATAGAGATGCTGTGTAGTGTTGAAGGAGATGAGAGAAAGCACAGATGGCTTGTAATTTAACACTCTCCTAGCCCATGTTCTTTGTACTGGTACTTGAGAATATTTTCAATAATCTGTGCTTACTTTGTTCTTTCAGCTGTAAAAGTGCCCAAGTTCACGTAAGATTTAAAATGGCATCGTACGTGCCATGCACGCGGCAGACAATGGCAGAGATGGAAGGCGGGGGCTGTTGGAGCATTTTAGGGGTGGCCTCCTTACCGCTGCTTTTAGGACTCACTTGCACTTTGCTACTTTTTTTTTAGTTCCACATATAGATCCCATACTGTCCTTTATTAATTTGATAGCACCAGCGTGGGGTAATTTTTATCTCCCAGCTTGGTAGTAATTGAGACGTGATCCTGGAGCTTTGTCACAAAGGAGTTAAAAGATCATGTAGAATCAGTCACTGTCAAGGCGGTGCATATGTGATCAGCCATGTAAAAGGCATTTTCTTTAAGAGGGCCTGATTGAAATTTTTTCCCTTTTGCTGTTCTAGTCCGCGGACTGATGTGCGACTCTTAAAGATTGTCCCTCTCATTAAGGACAAGTGTTCTTTGCCTCTTGCAGAGAATTGCATCTTGACTTGAGATCTGGCAGGTGCGCGCGCACACACACGTGCGCGCGCGCGCACACACACACACACACACACACACACACACAGTTGCTTATAATTTACATGTGTAAGTGACTAGACCAGATACAGATCCAAACCACTTCAAATTAAGGAAATGATAATCCTATTAGTATAATTTAAAAATTCAGTAAAACTGACCGTGTTTTTTGGGTACTTGTAGTAAAACATGTTTAAGATTTTTATTCCTGCACATTCTTTAAGAATCGTAACAAGCTGCCCCTACACCCATTTTCACGGCTCCTTTCTCAGGTGCCACACATTAAGTTACTCGCAAAGGAAATCAACAAGTAAGTTTTCTAGTCCCCAGACAGTTCCTGAGTTGCCTGCATGTGAACGCTGTTGAAACTGAGTCCAGAAGTGACCAGTACAGGGCCCTTCACTTGGAACGCTTCTCTGCCTGGAGCAGTGCTTTTCACTTACTCGTGCAGCTTGCGTCGATGGGGGCGGAGCAGGTATGTCGGCTGGGAAGCTGACTCCATCGGATGTAGTCATTCCTCCTTCGGGATGAATCAGAGATGACTTACGTCCTTTGACACCTCTGTGTCAGTGCTAGAAAACTTTTTAAAAAGTGCTCGGTAATTCCATCAATAAACATCTGAAAAAACGATCTCATCGGAGGGCCCAGAGCCAGTATAGGAGCGAGGGAACAAGTGCGGAGTGGAGCCCTAGTTTCTTTGATAAGCGTGGACACCCTTTGGCAAGGCGCGCTCAGCTTCTTGGGAACTGTCCTGCGGCAGAGTCCGTTAGCACTGGCCTGAGTGAATCAGGATGAAACTGCCCAGCTGGTGAAATGCATGGCTTGTGGGGAGGCGAGGTGGTTCTGTAAAACCACCTGTGATGGTAACGAGGCGAGATTGACAGCAGGGCTCGGTGTGCATCAAGGGCAGAAAGGTCCAAGGCCGGGGCCTCGTTTTCCTCGGACCGTTTTGGGAGGATCTGGACGTTGACCTCCCAGCCAGCTGGGTTTGAGGGACCACTGGGTCGCTTTCGCAAATTGTCTCTCGTCAGCAGGGACGTCTGATCTTTGCCTTTGGTCAGAGTTGGAATGAATCCTGTTTTGTCCTTCTCAGCTGGCCCACTGGTGTTGAGGCCAGTGTCTTTTCCCTCTTGATACCTTATTTTCTAAGCTGTCGTTTACATTGAGGTTAGGTCTTGCTCATGTTTTTATCCACGGTGCCCAGCACACAGTCGGTGCTTACTGAATGCTTGCCAGGTGAATGATCAGATGCCTGCTGATTCCCCATGTCCCCTGGCAGGAGGCCGCAAACGTGGGCGAGAGGCCCAGACATTTTTAGGGTAAAATTGTGACCGTGCCATGTGCGTGACCGTGCCATGTGCATGTCGGGTACGGGCAGAGGCGGGCCTGCAGAGGGGAGGCCGGAGTGGAAGTGGCCGTCCCTTCTTGTTGCGTTCAGGTGGCTGCCATCGCTTGACCATTCTTTACTGTTAACTGACCCTCAGGACCCCCACCTCTTGCGCTTGGCCTCGTGTCCCCTGTGAAACCGTCGTCTCTGCACTGGCCAGGCCCACTGCACACCCTCCTCAGGGTTTGCCGACTGATGACTGCGTTCGATCAGTCACAGTGGAGGGCGAAGAACCTTCTTTATTAGATTTTCTTGGAGGTGTAAGGTCTAGGCGCCCTTGATTCTTTTTGTTTTTGAGGCGGCGTTTCCCACTGCGAAGAGGCCACACTAGGGAAAGACAGCGTGGGTAGGACTTTCCTCTTGGGAGTGTTTTTGTAGGCGAGCTTTCCATGAGCCCGTTAAGACTGTTTCAGGCCCTTCTGGGTTCTTCTCTGTTTTTCCCCGAACTTCACTTTCATTTCTGAGACTTCTCAACCCCTCCCCCGCCAACCCCTCAGCCCCTTTTAAGGCTTTATTTACATGAATCTGAAAGCGGGCCACAGGGCCTTTTAAAATTATACACATCAATACGAGGCTAACCCAGTTTCTCATAAATAGGTCAAGATGTTTCTGCAGAGGAAGATTTCAGAAACCCTCTGTCCTTTGAAGAAACAGGTATTTTAGGAAAAGATGACCAGTGTTCAAAGCCTGACCTCTGGCCGGTTCTGAGAACTCTAGCCCCCAGGAGACGCCGGCCCTGGAGGATTAGTGATTCTGCCAGGTGCTTCAGACCTGAAGGGAGAGCCTCCTGTGGGCCGGTCAGGTGTGAGGCCCGGGATGGGCGTGAGAGGGAAGGGCCACGTGCAGACCCGCAAGGCCCTCCTGGTCCTGGAGAAGCACCTTGCGAGAAGCACCTTGATTCCGGATGCACCCAAGGAGCCCTTCGCAGCGGCATGTAACCTGAGGAGGGTAACTTAGGGTTTTGTTTTTTTTCTGTCGAACAGGTGCTTTTGCTTTGCTTAACTACTCAACATTCATTTCTTACTTAATAGTGAGCTACTTAAATCTCTCCCCTAAGTTCTTTTGGATAATGGATGATTGTGGTTTTTATCTGTCAGAATCAACTGATGATGGTGTGATATTGGGAACGTATTTGAACCTCAGCAAATCAGCAGGGGAAGAGAGTATGATGGGGTTCACAAGGCTGTAACTTCGCATTTATCTGGGAATAAGTGCCCTTAAAGAATGGTGATAATGTCTGGCACGATCATTGGAAAAGTGTCCAGGACTCTGTCTCAGGCTTGGAAGAGGAAAAGAAGCCTGAATAGCTGTGCGAGCGGGCTGTTTTCGCAGGGGCAGACATGGCAGCCTCACGCACAAGATGTCACTCTGAAGTCAGGACAACGCTTTGTCGCCGATTTCGTGGCCCTTGTCTTCTACTGAGCATGCACGTGCCACGTGTTTAATTCACGGCCAGGTTTTCTATGCTGTTAGCATAGCTTAATTCAGGAGATACGCTTAGAATTTACCTGGAAGTCTCCGGAATAGGAAGGTCTTACATAGGCAAACTAAGTAGAGACTCTCTCCAAATCAGTTATTCATCATATTTTGAAAATAGTAGATCCTCCAGTGAATCTAAATATTTGCTAACAGAATGTGCCTTATGTATAAATTTGTTCGTTTTTTTCCTTGCAGTTGATTTTCAAGAGGGTTGGTTTCCAGTTTACTGCGGTAGAATGACTTGCTTTTGTGTGGCTTTGGGTCCTGTTCTCCAGCCCGGAAGTGCGTGGGCGTGCACACCTCCTGCTCCTGGTTCCCGGTGCTGCCGTTGGAGCCAGCCTTCTGCTTGATTTACTTGGCTTCTTTGACTTGGTGGTGGTGCCAGGGCTTGGGAGGTCATGCTGCCATCGAAATGTTTAAATTCATGTTATTCTGTGTCTCTCGTTTTCACTTTCATTACTCATCTATGCTTCAGCCTGAGTTTTTTTGGAATAATCTGTGTTGAAATGCAAATTTATTATTAGAAGCGTGACCATGGAACCCACGTCTTTCTGGAGTGCCTCTCCTGGGGCAGGCCTGGCCTTCGTGCCCAGGGTGGGAAGAGAGCCTGGAAGCAGAGCAGGAAGCCTTGGCAAGCTTCCCACCCAGATCTGACAGCTAATGCTGGTGGTCTCTAGGTGACCTCTGACCTCTGCAGTCAGTGTCCTCAGGGACAGTCTTCGAGGGTGAGATTTTTGAGCCCCGTTTGATTTGTACTTTTTAATGAGGTTATTCGAGGTGAACGCATGGATTAAGTTTCTTGTTCTTTGTGCAGGAAAGAATTAAAGGGAAACCTAAGACATCCTGGCCGGCTTCTGTTCCTCACCTCTCTCTCCTTTGTTCTTAATGGGTATCGACTGCCGCTTTTCATTCCTTTTTCTCTTGAAGAGGGGAAGGTCCCTATTTTTATTTACATCATGGTCTTCCTCACGGTTTTATTTGACAGTACAAGAGTTGTGTTTTTAAGAAAATGTTCCTACATTTCCACGTCCTTTACTTTTGTAGGACGGTGTCATTTCTGATGGTCACTAATTGTTATGTCTGACTATCCCCCCTTTGATTGCAGGTTTTATTTATAGTGACCAAAATGAGCTATTTTGTTTCAAAGGTGAAAAATTTGGGTCAGTGCTCTAACTTTATCACTGAGTCCCAGGAAAACTTACTCTTGTTTTATAAATTCTTTATATGTTGGCTTATTAAATCTATTATGTTTTTTGTTTCATTCAGCTGGAGTGGTTGAGATATCATAAAATGCCTATCTGCGAAAAGCAGTGTAACTTATGTTTATTTTGTATAGTGATCGTGATAAAATTGTTTTCTAAACTTCTCAATTATGATTTCTGATATTGGATTCATAGTGAGCTCTTAAAAAAAGTATCCCCTCCCCCTGCCCCCAAGTAGATTCAAGGTTACTTTTGGAAAATTAAAAGTGATAAGTACTTAATGGTATTTTAGAATTAGCTTGAAAATATCTAAGTTGATAATACTTGGATCATACCATTGTGTTGTCACCAGCTGTAGAGTGATTTGGTAATTAGACAAAGAATTTTAGACAGGGCTTATTACTAAAAGCAAATGCTAGCTGTTTTTTAATAGGCAAAAGAGAAAGTCGTTGAGAGAAGTAGAGTTCCAGGTGATTAAATGGCAAACATAGGGAAGTTGGAGAGGGAAAGGGATGATGGGAAATCAGGCCATGTGTTAGGGACTTAGGGAAATACCTTAGAGCAGGGGTCCTCAAGCCTGGGGCTGCAGACAGGTACTAGTCTGTGACCTGTTAGGTACCCGCCCGCACAGCAGGAGGTGACAGGTGGGCAGGGGAGCCAAGCTTCATCTGTATCTGCAGCCGCTCCCCAGCGCCAGCATCACCCCTCAGCCCCGCCTCGGATCATCAGGCGTTAGTTAGATTCTTGCAGGTGCCAGAAAGGTGGGGCACCGCTGCCTTAACCTTCATTTATACTCCTGGGTGCATTTTTTGTATTTTACCGAACTGGAGATTCCTGTTGTTGTAACATGTTTTTGGAAGTTTTTTTTTAAGTTTCATATTAACCAGAGAGGAAAAAAGTTCTTGTGATAGCTTTATGATATAGATAATAGTTAACTTTTTCCATTTTAACTAAAAACACGTTCGGTGGAGAGAGTAGTAGTTTGTATATACTGTGGTTAGAAAGTTTTGGTTTTATTTAAAATTTTGATATATGCTTTTGTTAATCTTTAGCCAGTTGCTAAACTCTTCACCCTTCAGTTTCGCCATCATTTAAAACAGTCATCAATGCTCATTCATTCATTCAGGCGTCATTTATTGAGCTTCTGCTATGTGCTAAGCAGTTAGTAAAAGGAAAACTTCTTTAAGTTAATTTGAAGTTTTTGAAGGAGAATATCACATAGAAATATATTTTATCACTTTTCAACCACTTTCATTAAAAATATTAAAACAAAATTTAAAAACCTCAGTTTTTAACTTGACATACAATTTCAGTATTGGGCGAACTGAAGGTGGAATATGGGCAATTTGTAATACTGAGAACTTGACCCTCTTTCAGCGTTCCAGTTCTTAAATTCTATCCGGCCTTGCCCTAAAATCAAATATCATGAAGATACTTTATGGAAAGATGCGAAGTGCTTAAAATCCTATAGTGATAAGTAAAACAGTGAAAACCCCGGAAGACCCAGCCAATCCTGATTTGCCCCCCAAAATAAGTAAGTCAGACATCTTGTTTGTTACTAACTTCAATTTGCTTGACCGCAAGGAAAGAGCTGATTTATGTTTAGCAGAAACTGTACACACAGTAAATTACTATACTGTTGTAAAAGAGAGAAAACATTTTATAATTGTTTGCCAGAAATATGGTGCCATTATAAGAAAAGCTTGTTGGCTAAGTCTCATTGGTCACTGTAAGTATTCATATCTCTGACTAAAAAAACTACAGGAATGCTGATCTAATTTTTTTAGGATTTCGAAAGACTCTAAAATTGCACCATTTAAAGTAGTGCTGCCTAGCTGAATTTTGCAACATTTGGATGTAAACTATAAGCTGAAAAGCCTGAGGTCAAAACTAGACCATCTAAATTATTCAGGATAATGAGGGACAAAGGCTGTAGGTTTAGGCAGTAGCTATTCTTAAATCTGTCTTATCACTTGGTAGAGCGCAGATAGCAATCTGCAGAGATAAAGAGGTTGCATCAGAATAATTTTTTAGTAGACCATAGTATGTCTGAAACCTGACTATGTTCAGGGACTAGTTCATTGCTGTTGCTGCATATTTCTCAGTCTGAAATTTCTTCCTTGTACTAATGTTAGCAAGAAAAAGTAGCATATTGCTAATTAAAAACAGAAACACTGGCATCAAGGCACAGAGGTTTTGCTTTCCACATATAATGAGCAGTGTCTGACTCTGTGACTCTTGTCCTCTTGTAGTGGTCAATATAAATATAGAGCCACATGCTCTCTCTACGTCTTGGCTGTCCTCTGCAAATACAGTATGATGCTACGAAAATAACCAGCAGCAAACACCAAGGACAGGTAAGCTTAGGTCAGGCTGCTGCAGGAAGTGTGAGAACTGTGTCTGCTGACACTTGAGCATCACTAAGGCATAGATAGATACCTTACGTACTTTTTAGAAAGACCCACTCGATAGTGCTGCTGGGTCGTGGGAGAGTTTGCCTTAGTCGCCAGCAGTCCGTACTGCCGTAACGCTCTGTGACTCTGGTGTTTAGGAGTTTGTACGCAAGTAGCCACGTGAACAGTGTGGCATGTATTTTCAGGGCCTGACTTTAAGGCTTTTTCAGCTGTTGGAGCCAAGAAAAGGGAATTGATCATATGTGTTTGAGAGCCTCTCAGTTAGCTGGGGAAGGCAGGTGGTGTGGCCTCACCTCCCCCCGAGGAGCTGCTGGATCAGAGCTGGAGAGCTCGGAAATAGCTGCTTTAAGCGTGTCCCTGTTTCCTGCTTCTCTCTCATGTCTGCTTCATGTGCGCTTGTCTGTCCACCCAGCCAGCTTAACCTCACTTTCGTAGTTCCGTAAGGGGTCGATCAGCAACTCTGCGAAGCTGGTCACAGCACACACAAGGCCGCCACCCGGACCCGCTCCGGAGAAGAGAAGATTCTGCTGCCGAGTGTGTGTGTGGTCCTCTGGTTCAGAATCTCTTCCTAAGACATTCTGTCCAAAGGTAGAGCTCCAAAGCCAAATAAGTAACAAAGTGTCTAGAGTAAGAGACTTTGGTCTGTAGTCGAGAGCCATGAACTTTGATGGGAAAGCAATTAAGTGTATCTTTATCTTCCGCAGCTCTCCATCTAAATACGGTGTTTCTTTCAACTATGAATGTAATGCAGTAGTTCTCACAGTACCTGCGGCTTGTCACCAGGGATATCAGACATTTTCAGATGACATTACAGTTATTACAGATCTCTCAAAGTGTCGTTCATGCTCACCACCACTTCAAACGGCCGTAGTTGCTACACTCCCTCCATTAAACATTTTTGTTTAATGTGTAGTAAAGTAGCACATAATACTTCACAATATTTTGATAACTTTAAACAATGTAATTCTCAGAATATTGTTTTAAGATGTGTATTCTGAGAAGAGGTTCATTAAGTTTCATCAGACTGCACTAGCTGGAAATACACTGCTCCCAAAAAATTGCTAGTTGGAGTTGAGACCACAGTTTTATCTTTATAGCTGTCAGGATTGATATGTTTTCTAGTTTTCTAGGCGTTTTCCAATTTTCCCCACTCTTAACTCCTCTCCCTTTCCACAGTTCTTACCTCCTTTTATCTCTCAAGGTCTAGCGATGAATTTCATTTTTTGTTTGTCCTTTGCATAAATTGTATATTCTTTGGAGCTGAAGATTATAGGTGATTATAGTTTTAAAGTTTAGAGATACACCAGGACAAAATAGATCTTGGAGCACAGCCTCAGGATGTGGAAGCAAGATATGTTTTACAAGCCTGTGTTTCTCAAGGTTAAATTTACCTGGGAATTTTGAATAAAACCGATTTTATCACATGGAAGATTACATGATTATATTGGAAACTCCTCGTATGATGAAGTTGCCTGTCTCTCATGTAGGATACTGTCAGTCCATTTACTGTGAGCTCAGCACACTTAATGAGTCATGAAAATTTATAGGATATGTAGGTACATAGACTCCTGTGTTGGGAGAGACACAGATTATGAAAGAAGAGTTCACAAAATATGTTACAGTAAAAAATGTGTCTCTATATTGGAAATGCTGATTTGTGAAGAATATCTGGAGGTTAATGCGTTTCGGAATAACAAATGTCAAGCATACTTCTTATTTAAAAACACATTTTATGCCAATTTTTTATAAAATAAGGCTTAAAAATTCCAATTCATGCTTTTAAAGATGATTTTAAAATTTGGGTACATTGGACCTTTCAAAAATAAAATTTTTACTTAATGTCAAGTGGAGGTGGCCAAAACATTTAATTCTACTTTAAAGTATAGTCACTTGAAAATTGGGTTTTAAGTCCCATTTTTATGGCTATGGAATATTTGATGCACATATTTACACAGTTGATGTTAGATATTTTCATTTCAGAAATGCAGTGGTTTTCTGAAGCCCTTGTTGACCAGTAAATTTAATTTTTACAGAGTACTTTTGGATAAGCACAAACAGCCCATTTAAGATGCTGTGTTTCTCTGCACTGCATTCCCTACTAGATTTGTCCCAGGATGCTGCCCCGAGCTTTGAGGGGGAAGACGCTCAGTGTGTCTGTGAGTGAGCACACAAGAACGCCCTGTTGCACATGTGACTTCTTCTGGAACCTGTCTGAGCGTCGAAAACAATATCCATCTATTTAAAACTTGTTTAAATAAATTGCCCCATTTACATTTTGTTTTCAGTAGCTTATCTTTCACAAGTTTCAAGGTTTCCAGGTGCGAAGGTCACCTTTGAACTTTTTTGATAACTGGCAAATGAGGAGATACCTTTTACAAAAACATTTTTTATTATGGAAAATTTCAAACACAGATCTTTTTAATGCCAGGCATTTCTGGCCTTTGTGTGAATTTCATGTTAATTTCCAGTGTCCGCCTGCCCTGAAGCATGCCTCCCTAGCCTGCCCCTTCTATGCTGGAGCTCCTGGAGATTTAGAAAGCGAGGATGCTGACATTTTTAAGCTTGCTGCCTATGGTTTACTAGCAAATAGGAAATTAAAAAATAAAAATGGAAAAGATATCTGGCAGAGAGAAGGAGGGGGAGAAAGAAAGAGGGTTAGCGTTGCTGCACTCACTGGCTTCCTGCCTTGTGGGACCCAGGACCCGGGACCTCTTGGAGAGGAAGAATTGCTCCCCACTCTGCCCAGAGCTCTCCCGCTTCTGCAGTCCCTGGGGTGAGGCACCTGGGCGGCACCCCTTCCTCTTGATTGCCTGCTGCTTTCTTACCTCTGCCTCGGACTGTTTCGGCTGTTTGAAGGAGGGGCTGCTTTGCATCTATGTAAATGTAAAACTTCCCCTGGAATTTCCGCCGGCCCATTATTGCACATTAAACAAACAAACAAACCAAATCAGCCCTGGCTGTCTCATGGCTTGGCTCTGTTTCTGAGCCCGCTGCGAGGATTTTACCAATGTTTGCTTTGTATTTATCTATTTTATATATATTTTTTACCATTTTGTGTCACAGGGTACTATTTATTGTGTGTGTGGCTCCTCCTCCTCCTCCTCTTCCTCCCCCCCTTCTTCCCCCTCTTCCTTTTCAAATACTCCTAACCAATGGTTTCTCCAGTTCATAGAGTAATTCTTCATTTCTCCACTTTTTAAAAACTATTCCTCCCTAAAACTCCTTGTTTTAGGGCAGAGATTTCATTTGGCCCGTACTGCTTTGTATTTGCCAAGCCGAAGCTGCCGACCTACAGTGTGGTGTTAAGACCACACAGCGAAGGGAAGGCTTTCTCTCGGTGCCAAGAGGTCATCAGGGAGGTCAGTGCAGGTGACGGTTGTCAGCACAGGGAATGCCACCGCTTAAAAGGGCAGAGAGAACGTGAACAGTGTTCTGGGTGACTGATGCAGAGTTATGGCTAACATTCAGCTTCAGAAGCCCAGGGTGATATCGCGTGCTCTGTGGTTTGGTTAGAAAGCCCAGTCCTTGCTCGCTGTTGAAAAGACCGGGTGTTGCTGTCTAATGCTGTCGCTTCCTTAGCTTGACATTCTTTACCGAGAGGCTGACCATATGATTTGTGGCCTACGCAGAGGCACTTTTGAGAGTGGAAGAAGGTGTTACTGATAATTATTCTGGAACGATAGGTGTAAACTGGAACCATCCCTATTGAACCAGGGTGTCTGGTCACCCGACTTGCTGACCGCAGTTTTGTAAGTTCTATACACAGAGGATGAGAGTCATGTGAAGATATCCATGACTCCCAGTGGTGAGTGTTTTGTGTTTACCCCAAACTGGGATAAAACAGTGTTTGATTCAGTTTTGGACACGTAAAGGCATTGACCGCTGGCCGAGAAGAGCGGTCAGTTCTCCTGTCAATAGCCGTCTGTTCAGAAACAGACCAGGAGCACATTCGGAGACCCCTGCCCCCTCCTTAGGGTTGAATCACCCATTTTGTGTGTGAGCTAAGTGTGACTTGAGCCGTGAATCAGGATTTGTCAACACTCAGGACCTGGCCTGCATCCTACCCTTCTTCCCAAGAGCTCAGAGGGGGTCTTTGTGCTGCCCCTCCCTTCGCAGTCACAGAAGGAGTGGGGTGGAAAGGCTTTTTGGCTTCAGTCCATTTTGAGACAGTGAAGAGGTCCTTTGGTCAGAGTCCTCTCCTGCTCCTGGCCAGCATCCTTCCCTGGCCCCCGGGTCCCCTGAGTGGGTCTGGCGTCCCAGAACGAGGAAGAATGTTCTTCTGCACTTCGATTCCCTGGGTAGCCCTGATGCCTTGGCCTTTAGAGGATCTCTCTGTCTTTGTTGATTGTGCCGTAATGCTAGGTTAAAATGCACTTTCAAATGAAATTTTAAAACCATCAAAATAAAATATATTCTTTTTTGCTTTTTATGCCCCCAGAGTGCTTCAGTAGTGTAAGTATTTAAAGAAACAGATAAAAAGTAATGTGTATTAAAACGTATCTTCTCACAATCTGGAATCTCATACATATTGTGTATATATTTTACATTTATTTGATGTTCGAAGGCATGTGGGGTGAAGGACCAGTTAACTGTAAGGTGTGCTCAGGCCAGTGCATTGTATTCCCAGGTTTTCAGCTACAGCCTCTTGAAATAACCTAGATAAAAAGCTGGTTACAAGATGATATTTTCAGTCTGTGTGGCCTGAATTTCCAAGCTGATCATTACATTCTGCCTGCAGGTCCTGTTCTCATTGGATTAAACGAGATTATTTCGAAGGGGCTGGGGCACGAAGGTCTGATTTTACCTTAACTGTGCTAAGAGTATTGAGCTGAATGGGAGATAACAGTGTTCTTAGCTAAATAAATTGGTTCACTTTCTTAAAAAAAAAAAAATATATATATATATATATTCCCCTAAACTGGACTTCTGTAGGAGTCTCATTTTTAGCTTAAAAAAGAGTCACAGAAGTAGGACATGTGTTAGAACTGCCTGATCTTAGAATATGAGAATAGTGTTAATTTTTTTTTTTGAAATTTATTATTTGAGTTGGCTTATTTGTCTACATCTGCAAGGATATTTTATTTTGTCCAGTGAAACCCCTCAGCAAAGAGCTAGGGTATAAAGAACATTCAAGAAAATAGCATTCATACACATTTACTTTTAGGATTTTCCTTGGTTTTGCTACATGGATTATAAGAAATATTCAACAGTGGAACATTACAGCACAGCTTTTGGGCTGATTTTTCTATCTGCTCTGTGTCTCAGCCTATGTTTTTCTAGCACATGCAGCTAACATTACAGCCTTTTTCTAAGTAATAGAGAGACATTTAAGGGGTACAGAATGAATGTGGCTATTTCCTGCAGATGCCATATTGTTCCTAGTTGCCTTAGAATGTGTGAGAGGACACTGAGAAGGAACGTCCGTCCAGGCGCTGGCCGCTGGGGATGGCGTCAGTGCCTCCCTCAAGGTTTTGGCATTCGTTGAAGCTGAAGTTGAAGCTCCACTCAACGTCTATGGACACTGCAGGACAACGAGCTGCTTCACTCGGGCACAGAGGTGTCTGGGAGCTGCTTATCTGTCCCACCAGCTGTCGTTAGGGGCCAAGAGGTCCTGGTGCTGGCCATTAGACCCTCACGGTCGTTCCGTGACCCGTCCACCCTGAGGGTCTACGACGACCCTCCCGCCAGTGGCCGTGGGCATGCCCGTGGTCGGCGGCGGGCACTTCTGGGCCAGGCGGTCCTTGAGACGGAGCGCGGGGCCACTCGCCTGGGACACATGTCTCCACTTGCCCCATGGCGATTGCATTGCAGACATTTTTGAGGCCATTTCAGTGCACTCTGAACACTCCGACTTCCCCTTCCTTGCTTTGCTTTATTGACCAATGTTGGGGCATTTCAAGACAAATTAGGAACCTTCGGCCAAGTTCAGGATCTGAGTGGATAGCGGGAGAGGTAACTGGGTGTCATGGGAAGAACAGAAATCAGCATAGGTTTCACATTCAGGCTCTGCCACGGAAGCCTTGTTAGCATGTGCTGTGGGTTGTGAAGAAACGCAGGTCTCACGTCGACGTGGAGGCCCCTCAGGTCCCTCTGACATGTGGATGCTGTCATTCTCTCCCTTCTGTAGATGCGATGGCAATAAACCAAGGCTCAGCAACATTAAGGCGCTGGTTTGCTGAAGGCCGTGAAGCCGGCCGTCGTTGAAGTCCTGGAATCTAGACCGGCCTCCGTCCGGCTCTGAAGCGCACTGTGTGCTTTTCTCGGTTTGGTTCTGTGTTGCCTCTCTTTAGTGTTACTGCTTCTTCCAGCTGAGCTCTCACAGCATGGGGCGCAGGTAGAGAGGTGTGGCCAGGGCCCGGAGCAGGCGGCGTGCGCCCGGAGGCGCCAGTCTGGTTAGGACGGCTCCGAAAGGAGTTGGTTCTGAGTATGGGGCGGATCAGGTCCGGGGAGCAGGGGCTCTGGCTGGTGAGTGGGAACAGGCCAAGGGCCTCCTGGGGTCCCTCCCCAACCAGAATGTGACTTTAATTCCCCAGGACACAGCCCATCTGCACATGGCCCTGGAGCTGAGCTGGAGGTAGGTAGGCACCAGGTGGGGACGTGGGCACATCACAGCTGACATGCTTCCTTTGTCAGTGACTTCAAGGCCTCCCACCTTGTGGCTGTGCTCACCCCGGGGCGGCCAGAGCGAGCCAGCAGTCAGCATCACAGTGCAGGTCTGAGGATGAGCCGCGCAGCACTGACGGAGAGCACCGACGTTGAAATCCGTTTTTATTCCTGATGTCTATTAGTGGTTTCTGATTTTGCCGAAGATGTATTTTGGTCCATGAACTTTGGACTGTGGATAAATTTTCGTGATTACAACATTTTAGGGAGAGTTATCCAATTTTGGCTTTGTTTTTCCGAAATGATGTGGTTTCCTTTTCCCAGTCACGTCCTTAACAGTCTTTGAGGGCTCGTGACAGTGATGTGGTGTAAATGTTTGGCACCGTGAACGCGTGAGCTTGTTGTGTGAACACAGGCCTTGGGAGGTTACCGATGGCATGGGCAGCAGAAAAGGTGAATGAATAGAAACCATCGTCAGGCTTATTTTTATAAATTGCAGTTGTTACCAGGTTTCTTGAGCCCCACGCAGAGAGCACGGTAGTGAAGTGGGGCGACCCCATCCTTCTCCTGACCCGAGGCTTGGAGCTCAGTGTTAAGAATGACTGCCACAGGCCCTAGAGACACCTCAAACTCGAAAGGGAAGAATTCCTAAATACAAGTTCCTAAATACAAACTCGAAAGGGAAGAATTCCTAAATACAAGCCTAACCTCCTACTTTTAAGTGCTTCGTCCCTTGTCTCTTTACAAGTTGAGATCTCTTTCCCTAACGCTTCAGTTTAATCCAGTTTTGGCTGTTGGTATCCAGGTGTCTAGAACTGCATGAGCCTTTGAAATGTGTGAAGGGACCGGGTCCCTCCTGGCCCCAAGCTCTTTCTTTAAACACCCGCACTTCCTCTCTCTCCCCCCCTGGTGGCTCTGCTGTGGATCATGGAACCCCAGTCTGACCTCCGTGACCCGAGCAGGACCTGCTGCTCTCACCTGCTCCTGCTGGAGCTCTTCCTGACTTGCATTCAAGGCATTAATATTTTGAATGTAAAAGTGACTATACACATATCATCAAATTTCATCTTATTACTTTCAGTTCTTTCCATTCAGATCTTTGGATAGTATTTTTTTTTTTTTTCACCTGACACAGGGATGATTTCTCTGAGCTGTGTGGTTGAGGATTTAATAAGGACTTCGCTATCTTGTTATCTAAGTCATTGCTAGCAAGCTCGAAGGAGAGGGGCCCGTCTGTGACCCGAGTAGGTGCCTGCTGTTTGTTGTGTCCTTACCCCGCGTCAGGCGCAGTGAGGGGAGGGGACGCATTCGACCAGAGTGACCCTCTTTGACTCCTGCTGGTACCATCTTTAACTGAAACAGCACCTTGGTCCCTGGGTTGCTCGATGGAGATGGTTCAACCCCAGGACAAACGTACATGTGATAGGAACTGTCGTCAGAACTTGGGTGGTTCGAATAGTGAAGTTTTCAGTGAGGAGACAGTCATTGTTTTAGAAATGCTCATCCAATAGCGTCATTTCTCGTCCATAGATGTGGCTAAAAATCTCTCTCGAAATACTAGACGTGTGATTAAATGATGGTATAAGTTCTGTCTTAATTTCGTTAAGGATTGAAGTGTAAAAATTAGTGAGAAATTTACATGTAGAAATTTACAGGGTCTGTGGGAAAATACCATTAACTAAAAAGGACAGTGTTTTACTTTGTTCCTTTTCTCTGTGATTGAATCCTATCATTTTCTACATTTTGTTTTCATCCTAAGAACTCACCTATTGGAAAGCTCACTAGCATTTAAGAATTCATTTAATTGCTTCTGACAGGTAAAGTGTTCCCTAGATATGAATTTGGAGTTCCGATGATGTTTGAAATCCTTTCCCAGTTTTCTAGAGGATTAATGAGGAAAGTGGGGCCCAAAGCTGCTGAGACCCTCACGGCGCGTTTACCCGCTCTGGAGCAGGGGTGGCGACTCTGAGCCAGGACAGGCTCCCCTTCCTTCTCACTGCCTGCAGGCAGCACTGAGGTCGATGACAGTGGCCTTAGAGTGGAGCACAGCTGTCCCCTATGACCGGGGGGCACGAGGCATCTTCTGTCAGGGTTCAGAAAGATGCCCGCTCCTTTCCATCCTGTGGCTCACCCCTCCTCACGTCCAGGTGTTACTGCTCACCTGCACTTTTACAGAGGCTACAGTCTTGGTAAAACTGTCCCCAGTTCCCCCCCAGCCGGAAGCCGTGCTGGGTGTCTGGACTCCTGCAGTTCCGCGGTGCTCGGATTGTGCACGTGTGGTCATTTTTTGTGACGTGTCTTCTCCCTCCATCAACCAGGGTGGACTGACACAGTGTTGTGTTCTCTTCCCTCCCTTCAATAGTCGGAGCCCAGGAAATATGAATACTGAAAAAAAACTTTTTGGAGATTTATTTTTCAAAACACTGTTAAAAAGGAATCCTTTTCCTAAAAAAAAGTAACGTGCCCTTTCAGAAGAATTAATGCATCCCCTAAAAAATACTAGTTTAAACAAATTACTCTTTGACAAAAAGTAAAAATAAACCCACCCTCCTCCTATCCACCACCCTGCAAACCCTAAAGAAATTTTAAATGATTAAAAGATAAAACCAATTCTCTGCTACTTAACCCTCAGCCTCTTTCCCCTGCATAATGGGACTGGTCTCAGACTCCGTGCCACGCCCCCTGCCCACCTGGTGAGGGGGTGGTGCCAGGACGGGCAGGCACAGCTGCTTGCAGTGCCGGCTGCACCTGTTTGGATCTCTAGAGGGTTTTTTTTGGTGTCCTGGGGTCCTGTGGGACACTGCCAACTATTAACCTTTGACAAACGGTGACGATTTTCTTTGAATTTATTTTTATGGTAAGCTTTTTTTTTTTCCCCTCCCCAAATATTACCCAAGAGGACATGTCTTGGAAAGGAAAGATAGATCCCAAACTTTAAAAATACATAGTTCTTCTTCCTGCACTGTGTGCTCTGTGGCTTGTTCAGGGAGACCTCTCGCTGACCTTGACTTCTGCGTTCTAAGCCTGCCTAGCAGATTTTGTCCAGTGGGGGTTCGAAGTGTTTTTGTTAGAAGAGCTTTGCCGTTCGCCTTAGCGGCAGCGGCGTTTGGAGAGTGGAAGGGAGCACTGCCCACGGTCCTTGTGTCCTTCAGCAGAAAGACAACCGGCAGCCGCTGGAAGCGCTGTGTCCCGTGGCTGCTGGGCTACCTCGCGTCACGGCCTCTGTCCCATCATCTTGTCCCGTCGTCGGCTCACCGAGCTTCCATTCTGCAAGGTGCCCTTCACTGTCCCCTGATCTACTAAAGGCCTTTGACAATGTCGTTGAGGCTTTGAACTTGTGATTTTTTGTCATGTTGAGAAACAGGGCTTTGGTGTGCTGGCATGTGTTTGCATTGGCTTAATATTAGTGCGTTATTCTGACTCAGGACATCATTGGTTTGGAGGAGTCGCATTTCCTTTGCTGTGTGTCCTCATATGATTAACACAGGGACTTTCAGAGGAAAGCTTACATGTTAACATTGTTTAAATGCTTCTGAAATGAACTTCCATTGTAAAATATTCTGACATGTTTCTTTTCAGTACACACTACATGTGGAAAACCCTTGGTGTTTCAGAAAAATACAGGTTAGTGGGGGTGAGGGCAGACGCTTTCTGGGTTCAGTTTCCGTCCTGCAGTTCGGCGCCCTTCAAGCACTGCTGAGCTTTCCCTGCGCTCCCCGTGCTTCTCTGCATCAATCGACATCTCGTTTGTTAATCACTTTTGCTGTTCTGAGTCCTAACCAAAGGTAGGACTCATCCTGTGAGCAGCCTGCTTTCATTGAGCAGTGCGACAGCGGTGCCAGGCCTGGCAGGGTTGCTGGTGCCTTGTGTGCAGGCCCCGTGGCTCATGGACAGCGCTGGTTGTAAGTGGACCTCTATACTGAGTGATGTAATTATAAGCTTTTTTTGTAATTTAAAACATTGTAACCTTTTTCGGTCACTGTTGGGTCTTAGTTTTGTCTGCATGTGATTCAAAAAAAGTACATGTATTAGATATTGTTCTGTCAGTGAGTATGGCAAAGTGAAAAACAGACATTTGGAAAAGGGAAAGACCATTTATTTAACACCATTAGTGGTAATTATTTGTAGTAGAAGTCGTCATGATTCTCATCATGATTTACATTATGAGCTGCTTCTGCCTTGTATACTTAAGTATTTTTTGCCCAGTGTTCAGTTCATAGATAGGAATTTTACACCCAGGATTCCTATACTTTAGACTTTTATGGCTCCAGCCATTGAGTCATTGCTGTGAATTCCAATATTCGTAAAACTTATTCTGAAAATTTACCAGTGCTTTTACAAGCCAAGTATCTACTGTATCAGTGTCTGAGGTGATGGGTAATTACAGATACTCTAACTTTCTGAAGTCTTTGTGTATCTTTCAACAGAGATGTTTATTTAATGTGCCATTATCTCCTCTCCCCCCAGTGAAAAACCCTTATTAAATCTTTAGTGTGTCTCGCAATCTGCAGCAGACTGAGTCAAGGAAATAAAAAATGATTTGCTGACGTGCTTAATGGAAAATGGAGCAGTTTGTTTAACCTGGCCTTGTAAATGATTCTCAGGCAGACGTTCGCTAGGCCCTGGTGTGGGGCAGGGTTGGATAGAGATGGTGTGTGTGTATGTGGAGGCGGGGATGGCCGGGGTGGGGAGGGGCCTGGGTTTCCTAAAATGTAAGTGGACTACCAGATCTCAAAGGCATTTTAGTCACTGTCAGTGGCTGAATCAGAGCACCTGTATCTATCCACTCCCCCCATAAATGTAATGTCCCCTCCCTCCCTGCTGTCTTTCCCCATCCTTTTCTCTTTCCTACCTTCCCCTTGTAAAGCCCAAAACGAAAGTTATGGAGGAAAGTTATGGAGAGCTTGGTCCTGTTTTCATCCAAATTGTATCCTGGAGACTGTTGACGTCAACTGAAAAGTAAATACATCAAAACACTGGCAGTGCGTGTCCTTTCCAGCCTTGAGTGGGATGGACATTCTGCTCATTTTGGGGCAGCTCTAACAGCTGAAAGACATGACCAGCATAAAATCATTAAACATCACAGTGAAAACAGGTGTGTTGGGCTCCGAGCAGGCTCCCAGGGCCAGATTGGCCACCGCGCCCTAGGGGAGTACTGTGTGCACCTGTTTCCCACACCATGGGCACCTGCCGCTGTGTGTGGATGCAGAGAAGGCTTCCTGGCCGAGGAGCAGGGAGGAATTGGGGGTATTGCTGTTCTCATGCCAAACAGGAAAGGTGAGGAAGAACCCCCAAAATAAGTGGAAATCATGACTGGGAGAAGACCAAGCAGAGAAAGAACAAGTTGTTGAGAAGGTGGCGGATGAGTGACTTCCTGGGCACATGGGGAAGAATCAAAATATTTTGAAGCTGGTTTAATTGATAACGGGAAGGCTTGCCTGAATTTGGTTAAGACATGTTTTTTTTTTTCATAATAAATTTGAATGAAGCACTTTCTTAATGCCAACTGAAGAAAAAAGCATTTGCCTGTTTATTCAGTCTTAACTTTCGCCAGGTAAGTTTTTCAGCCTTGCGTTTAACATCACTAATGTTTGATGTTGCCTTGCCTGAAATTATGAGCACATGTTGAACAGTTTGTGGCCAGTGATAGAACCTTTAACAAGAGATGCAATCATCTCTGATACTTATTCGACGGCATGGGGCCGGTCCATAGTTGTTCTTCAGATTGCTTTTGGCTTCAGGCGATTTGTCAGTGTCGCATTTCTGTTTGGCATTCTGTAGTTGTGATGCCGTGACAGAGGAAACCAAACTGGACAGCACAGTCTGCGTATGTATCTGTAGAAAATCTAACTGCAATATGTGTATCTGTTGTGTTTCTTTTACAAATGGCACTATTTCTCTCTCACTTGCAAAGTGATATAGACGGCTTTACCTCCTTGCTCGGTGATTCTGCGAAGCTTCTCAAACCTTTCCCAGCGCACAGACGCCTCATGGGAGGTGGACTTGGGTAGGGACTGTGAAGGTTTTTCTTTCAGTCCGAAAAGACTGTTTGGCTCTTTCGAGTGCCACAGTCTGGGAAGAGCTGCCAGAAAGACTGATTCCTACTTGTGCCCTAGTAAATGTTTTCAAAATATTTTTTTAGGCAGCTTGGGACCAGAGTATTTTGAATAGCTTGTTAAACAGTCTTTTAAGAGGTAGACCCAATTAGCACTCCTGAGTAGTGTTTAAAAGTTGACTAGGTTCATGAGACTATGCTGGAAAATAAATTGCAAACTTGAATTAAGTGTGACATTTTAAATAAGCCTTTGGTCCTTAAAATCACTTTCCTGAGCTGGAGATGAACCAGCTTCTCCCTTGTTTTTTTTTGCCTAGTCATCAAGCTGTAGAGCATGAGGCTGGCCTGCCCACACTCAAACGTATTCCTTTTTTAGAAATAAAAGTACCTGGCCTCCACGATACATAACTGTGAGTCATCTGGCGCATATAAAGAACTATAAAAACACACTTCAGGATTTTCACGTTGTTCTCGAGCACAGTCTAAATTTGGACTCCTTCGAAATGGCAGCTCTGTCCTCGGTGCCCCCGTGAGATGTTTTCATCGATGCTGTTTTGAGTAGCTGTGGGGCCGGCAGGGCCAGTCTCACCTGGACAGAGGCACGTGGGTTTGCTGAGTGCACTTCTGAAACGAAGACCTCATATTACATTAATAACCGATTGCTGATGTTTGAGACTCTTGGACGGAAAGCCTAATGGTGCTGTCTTGCCAGTGGGAGCCAATTCTCTTTTCATGGTGGATAAACCCATGTTGGTGTAAAGTTTTATATTAATGTTTAGTAATATTTGGGCAGATTAGATAGAGCATGAATGATTGTTAAGACCAAGATGTGTCAACGTGGGAAAGTCATGAGATGAAAAAGTCATTTGGCCGGAGCCGCCTAAAGTGATGCACGGGAGCCTGATCGTGTTTTATGGAGGGCCAGTTTTGGTCTTTCTTACGTGTCTAATTACAGTGCCAAGTGCAATAAGTTGGTAAGGACTGGAATGTATTATATGCTATTTCCCGCACCATTTTAAAATACAGTCTAGAGTCTAGAGCAAAATGGATGCCCAGCCAGCAGTTCAATAGGATAGTAAGGATTTTCAAGGAAAAGCAGAAGTTACCAGGCGGTTTTTGTTGTCTTGTCGGTGGTCGAGGCGTGAAGGCACAGAAAGAATTGTCGTTCAGTCTGTGTCACCATGACACCGTAAACGTTCGTGTCGAGGGCTTTGAGTCGGTCTTGTCGCCCACAGTCCTTAGCGCCACATCCCGTGTTTAATTGGCTCCGGGGCGGGATCCCTTTGCACGTGAAAACGATTGTACCGAGGAGCATGTAAAACAGTTCTGCTTGGTCCTGTTCAACCTGAACAAATTATCCTTCTGTCACCGTTCGAGGTTTTGAATTTATGAACAAAAATGAATATTCGTAATGGGATTTGACATTTGATTTTTATTTTAAATTGATTCCACGTAGATCTGTTGAGTAAAAGGTGATAAAACGTTTGTTTTATAGGAAGTACTGGAAGGGATATTGTTATTTAGAGGTTAAGGTTTTCTGGGGTTTCCTGATTTTCGAAATGATGTGTTTGCTTATAAAACAACCACAGAATGAGACTTTGGACAAGTGGAGGAGGAAGGGATCATTAAAATAATAAAAGGAAGTCTGTGCCTTTCTTACAGGGATAAACGGTTTTGTCCTTAAAGTTTTCATTCGTTCTGCCTCGAGCCAGTCCAGGCTGAGCCGTCAGCAGGCTGCTCTGTTATTTGCTGATGGGAAGCGTGATCTGCCTCTGCCTTCTCATAACTATGACCTTGCCTTCCCATCACCAGCCAGGAAGAGAGACTGTGGTGTCATCGGGATGAACTATAACTTCGGATAGGTGAATACACATTTTATAAAAATCACGCTTTTATTTGTGACATCTGCCAGGTTAGGCAACATAAAAGGTTTAAAAAACATTTTGGCAAAAAGGACAGACTGCACTTGGTTCCGTGGTGCAGCTGCGTGTGAGGATGACCACGGTGCCAGCTCCCCGACCCCCCGGGCGCAGACGCGGTGCCGTCTGCTGTTCTCGCCGCGGTTCTTGCCTGCGTCACCTGTTCAGTAAGTTCACTCTCATCCCCACTCCGCCGTCGGGGAAGCTGCGGCGCGGGGGACTAAAGTAGCCCAAGGCACAGTCAGGTGAGGGGCGGGCTGGTCTGAACCCGGGTCCTGGTCCACACTCATAACCACTGAGCTACCACTGTTTTAAGCCGAATAGTAGACCTGAGTATAAATTAATCAATTTATTGTTTGTGCGACTTATCAAGTTAGACCCATTGTTTTCCTCGCCTTACACAGAGTCTAATGTCAGGAAGGTTGTGTCCTTTTTTGAGTGATTTTTCTACCCTCATTTTTGTTATTTCCCCCTGCGCCATCGCCGATGACCTATAAAAGGATTGTGCGGGAGAGGAGGAGGCAGGCCCACTGCGGGCAGCTTCGGTTTGGGCCGTTTTCCTCCTTTTTATTGCCCGTCGATGTTTTTCAGCTTTCCTGCTTACCAGTTTCCAGGTCTGTCCTGTGGATCAAACCCCATGCTGCCTGGGAACGTCTGGGTGGGAAGTTTGAGTGGAAATGCTGTGAAATGAATACTCCCATAAGCCCTTGCGCTCATGCACGCATGAAGTGCAGTCCTAGCCGCCTCGCTCGTCGTGGTGAAAATGTCTTTCCGTGAATAATTCTCTAAGATTGGTCTTGGCTTTTTACTACAGATGTTATAAGTTTGGCTCTGGTCTCACTTGAAAAACACAAATTGCCAGTTTGGTACAAGAGTTACGGAATCACATGATTTTTGGATTATGTTTATTTCTATTTTTAGTATTTAAGTAATTTTTTTCTATTGTGGTATTTAAAAAATGTGTCTGTATGTAAAATTACTCTACGCGAAGCCTAAGTTTTAGTGAGGACACAACGTGTGGCATTTATCTCCACGTAGACATCTGGTACTTTCCCCACGGTTTGATGAAACACCTAATCCCCCCGAGGCTATTTTTATTATCAGATTCGGACTACAGTTACTAGGCCAACTGCAAATGGAATGTTTTTCGAAATTTTCATCACTTCCCAAATGTCCACTATTTCTGTAGAATTGCATTGGAGAGGGCCAGGAACGGGCTGATCCTGAAAAACACAGAAATGGCACTTCCTGTTTAATAAGTAAGTGCGTGGCCTAGAGAACATGTTGGGTAATTTGCCTCTTGGTTTGTACTCGCGACCAAGGCGCTGCGGAAAGTCACGTGGGTGCCGCCCGTTTCACACTCGCGGGAACGCATTTAGTGCTGTCGCTGCCAGTCAGCATTGAAGGGGTCTGTGGGTCCATCTGGGGCGGCAGAGGCCGAGCCGCAGCTGTTCTGAATGTCTTCAGGAGTTAGTTTGTATCTGGCACAGACCACCGGCCTTTTTTGGTCAACAGAGCTAGTGTACATAGTAGTTAGTGAATGGATATGTGAAGAGGGAGTCACAGGCTTCATCTCATAGAGGCCACTAATTCTGAATAGAGGGAACACTGTCGAAAGGGACCACTTCCCTGGCTGACCTGTGGCCCAACCCGGGGCACGAGGGGAGAGGGAGGACTGACTGACTGCACAGGGCAGCCCCGGCCGGCTAGTGGGAAGACTGCGCAGTCGCGTAAGGAAGGCTAGTTGGTAATAAATATCAGAGGTAATAAATACAGAGGTAATAAATATCAAATTTAGTCATTCTGAAAAGATAAACATCCATAAAATCAGCCACTTAACACAAATATTTAAAAAACAATATGTGTGAGCCCCTCGTTCATGAGAACGTTTAAAATGTGTGTGTGCAAAGTGTCTGTCCCTGTAAGGGACAGAGGCGGTCGGAGGAGAGACTGACCTGCCCCGGAAGGTTCGGGCGCTGGCCTTCCCGCAGGCAGGCTCGTCCCTCCAGGCTTAGCACTGCGCTTCCTCGATGCCTGCCTGTGTAAGTGATTCAGGCACATGAAATTTCAGTATAAATATTTCTTTAATTCGCCTTCTCCATCCGCCCCTTATTTATTCATTTGAGTACAGACTCAGTTGCCTGGGGCAATGACTTGTGCAACTTCTAATTCTTTGTAAATACTTGGCTCGCCTATCTTCAAAGAACTCACTCATTTTAAAAAAAAATTCCTCCTCAAAAAGAAGTGAATGGCTGGCCTAGTCTACTCAAGAGATATCTCAGGACAAATTTATATACATGCCCCTTCATTTGACACCTGTGGCGTTTAAAAAGAAAGCCAGATAACACTGCACAGTAATTTAATCAGTTTGTATCCACACAGGTGCTTCTAGGATTTCCGTGCTGAATTAGGTAACAATACTGTCCGCCTGAGATTGATACATATATCATTCATTAACTAGTCCAGCCAGTTCTCCTGGAAGGAGGGCAGTGGCAGGCAGACGCCCCAGCCTCTACAGTACCCCTTCCCCTCCAGGAGGAGGGATGCGAGACTTGTGAGCTCTGTACTGCAGTGTGTTGACGAGCCGTCCTGTCCCCTGACTGTGTCTGGGTCCCTCCCTGTGGGGCAAGGCTGATACAGTAAAATTCTCATAGTATTTACTTAAAAAGCCAATTTGACCTACTAGGCATATATGTATGTTGCACTATGCATCCACAAACGTTGAAGTGATTTTTCTAGAAATCAGAAGTAAGTTATTGACCACAAACCCCTCGCCGGACCTGCAGTGCATGTTCCGTATTCTTTTTACCCCCGGTTTGAGAATGGCCACAGCAGCTTGTCCACTCATGTTCACCATTCATACATAGAGTAGAATCGTAATATTTTCTTAGAAAAGTGATTGAATCTCAGGTGGAATGAGCAGGGAAGTCCCTTCTGATGCAGAAGGTGACAACAACCGGGACCCGGAGAAGTGAGCCACAGCCAGGAACGCCGCGTGCTGGAGGAGACACTTGCTGGAGAATTATCTTCCATAAGCTCTTCACCACGAAATGCAGATTCGGTTGATTAACCTCTTAGTATTCAGTAACAACACTAATAAAGCTCTAAACTGTTTAATGTGTTCCCTCCCTCTCTCCTCCTTCCCTCACCAGACAGAGGAGGGGACGATAGTATATCAAAGGTGTGAAAAAAATTAGAAGGGATTTGGGAGGGTAATAAAGACTAGAATTAGGTGTTAATGCATCCTAACATGAAAAAAGCGAAATAGGCTTCGGAAATAACGGCGCATCTCATCCTCAGAGAGAGAGGTGGTTAAAGGAGAGGAGGATGTTTAGCAGCCACGAAAGCACTGCCACGGATGCTGGCGAGGGCGCGGTCTCACTCACGTGGAAAGGAAGCACCCGCGGTAGCTCCTTGGAAGCCTAAAGTAGGTTACCAGAGAATTTGTTGTGTAAACTGGAATGTTTTAAGAATGAAAGGGAGCGCTGTGAAAACTGTGCTTGGACAACAGGTGTAAATAAGAACTGGCCTGTTACGCAGTTAATGAAAAGAATGTAATAGACTGTACTTACTCACTAAGCAGATAACCGTGGCCTTTCCACGAACCACTTACAGGTCGAGAATAGAAGTGGGGAGTCTGCTTCACAGAAGGAGAACGCTTCATCTGGTCCGCTGGTCCACTGGTTGAATGGAAATTCTGCATAGACATTACTTGTCCTCAGAACTCCGTTCGGACTGCCCTAAAATCAAAGTTTGTAAATCTTGTGTGTGGTGTCGATGTATTTTGATGGTGGTTTACAAGTTAGAAATGATTATTTTTCCAGGCAGAATTCACTTTGAAGGTAAAAGAGTGATTATAACAAAGGAAAAATGCCATATATGGCATTGTTCTTAACAGCTTAGGAGGTTCGGGGACTCTGGATGTTTTAGAAAGCTTTCTGCTGGTGGCGGGGATGAAAAGGGGGCCCTGCTGAGAGAGAACTCAGAAATCCGTGGCATTACTCTCCTTACAGGAGTTCAGTTTTGGGGAATTTGTCTGCAAAACGGCGTTTCTGTGCAGCATCTATTAGTAACAGTTTTGAGTTTGTGATACATATTTTTGATTAAAGTGTTTTTATGAAGCCATTAAGATGATGTAGGTAGTAGAATAATATTATAATAACAATATATCATGACACAAGGATGGCCACTATTGAAGTACATCAAGCAATTTATAAAACAGTTTTATTTGCTTCCTTTTTATATATTTTTTAAGGAAAACATGTACCTGTGAGCACATTACATACAGGTAGAATAGTGCAAGGGTATATTGATAAATTTAACTGCTTATTTGAGGACTGGTGAAATTTGAATTTATTTCCTTCTGACCGATGATACATTGACCAGATTTTCTGTTCATGTATGCTTTTAAAATATGAAAACCTAAAAGTTAACTTTTTTTTTTAAATAAAAGTTGTCAGTATTCTGAAGTTGGCTAGTTCTTTATGTTCAAGATAGAATTTCCTGGTGATGGAGTATTCATCGTCATTTCGTTCTCATGATCACATGGTCATAAACAAGAGAGAAGTCACTATATGTCATTTAAAAATGCTTTGTAACCAGGTAGGCGGTCATGTAGTTGGGGAATGAATAACCATCAGGCCCTTCATTGTGAAATGGAGCATTGCCACCAAATACTAGTCTAATGAGATGAAATAATTCTACCATTAGAAGTTAAGAAGTCCTAATAACCAATGTTCTAATCCTTTCTATGACATGAGGCATCTGGTGCTTGGGAGGTTAGGTGACTTGCCCAGTTTCAGAGAGTAAACTGAGGGTCAGTTTGATGTTCTGGCTCTGAGTCCAGTAGTCTTAGAAAACCCTTAACATGGTTTTTGTTTGCCAGCCTCCTTCAAACTACACAGTATGAGATGTAGTGTGGCAGAGCTGTAAGCCTAAATTTGCATGTGCTGTTCATTGGATAATATTCCAAAGCCTGTATGTGAAAGTTGTCAAAGTCCATTTGCTTGTGATTGATGATTAATAACTTAAATGACTCTAACTTGGTTTCTTGGTAGATGGTAGTCGTGAAATACTGACCGGGCTACTGCTTAGCGCTCATCTTATAATTATACTACTTTGTCATTCTACAGTCGTAAAAACAGTTGGATTGAAAGAATGGAGGCTTGGTAAATTCATGCCGATTATTAAAATTTGTGAACTCTGGAATGAACACATGCCTGCCTGGCAAGAGGAAAAAGTCTGCTTGTGCTCCGTTAAGCGATCCGTTAAGTGACCTCTGTTCAATGTCAAGGACGCCTTCCCTGAGGACCCAGACGCGCTCTGCTCCCCTCTCCTACCCTCTCAGCAGCTTGCCCGGGTTCCTTGTCCTTACCGCGGTGGCCGTCACCACATACACGCACGCGTCGGACATGCACGCGTCGCGGTGCTTCCTGTCTGTCTGCTTGCCAGCTCTGTCCTCGGCTCCAGGCACAGTGTTTTCCACAGCAGGACTAGAGCGAGAATGCCCTTCACCCTTTCCGGTACTGCCTTGTAGTGCTGGGGAACCTCTGGATCCATATCCCCTTTTTTTAAAAAAGAACATTTGAATGTTTGATTCCTAAAGCAATGATATCATTAGTCAGGGCTTTTTGGTTACAAGCAGTAGAAACCGTTTCTAGCCTAAATGTCTCAGATGGCAACAGTAGTATACATTTGTAAAGAACTGTGAAGGGGCTGTGTTTTTTTTTTCTTTTTTTTTTTTTACCTTGCTTGCAAACTAAGAAGTTCTCCTGCCACAGTGTGATAGATGGCTGGTAGAAGACATGAGATCCCTGAGTCTGAGACAGAGGACTTTTGTTCCTCATGGTAGAACCAATAGTCATGGCATCAGCATTTTTTTTTCTTTTTTGACAACAGTTCTCCAAGCCCCAGTTCTCACAGGGTGACATGCAGGCGGCCAGTTGACACCTGTACATGCAGCAGGTTGGTTACAGGAGAGCAGCTCAGTGCCCAAATCTTTCATCCTGGACGGTGAGCATGGCTGCTGTGTTTCCTGAAGAGAGACACACTCTCTCTCTTGTCTTCCAGGCCCATAAGTAAACCTGATCTTTGCCCCGGAGGGTGACACTCTCTGTCTTCTAAGTCTGTTTGTTGCAAAAATATTCTTGTAACGATGGTCTGGAACAAAGGTAGTGTCCCTGCTTGCAAAATGTGGAGAATCGCAAGAGAGCCCCGGAAAATTATCCACAAATAATATGCGTTGTGGAAATTTAGAAAACAAAACCAAAAATAAGTCTCTGTGATCCTCTTTCTCTAAGACAACCACTTTTAAAGTGTTAAAATGTATAATTTATCCTCTTACTCTAAGACAACCACTTTTAAAGTGTTAAAATGTATAATTTAGTGTTTTATCTCCACAGATATAGATGCATACAGCACATATTTCATAAACACTGGTATACTGTACACTTTACCTCGTAGCTTCTTTTCAGGTAACACTATATTATGCCATTTCCTTCTCTTTCCACCTGTGTTCTTGCTGACATGGTGGTGAAGTAGGGTCCCTTGGGCCCTACTCTCTGCCTAACGCTTAATCGTACTAAGTAGAGAATAAGAGTTGTGGAGATTGAAGGTGTTTCAGGTCATTTGGTCCGACCCTTTTCATTTAAGGTGTTTAGGTTCTCATTTAACAATTACATTCCAGAGAGATTTTTCTAGGAGCAACAACACAACTTTAGTATGGAACTATATGGTGGGCATTTGGGCATTGTAAGAAGGTGGTGGATTGGCCTCCTTGCTTGGGTGACTCTGCTCCTGGCATGGTATGGTAAGCGTGAAGGCCTTCGCATCAGACCGTGGCTAGGATGTGTAAATCCTTTGCTCAGGGCATGCCCTGTAGTTGGGCTGCATTCTTTGTTAGCTTTGAGGATTAAGTGTAGCTGCTTTCAACTCAGAACCTTGCTGAGGTCTGAGGTGACCCTCTGAGTAAGGGCAGAGGTTCTTTTTGTTGCTTCATGTAGTCAGATTGACTTTGAAAATATTAATGAATTAGTTCTCATTTATTAACTCTAAATATATTGCTCATTTTTCTTAAAATATAAATTGCAAACACAAAACTAAATAATAGCAAGAACACAAAACTGATTTAGAATCTGGACCCAGAGGTGTAGATGGACCGAAATGGCAGTCACATTTACTTTGCCTTGATGGTTTCAGGAAAAAAAATAAATAAATAAAAGTACTATTATCCTGTGCAGGTAGCATAGAGGCAGCCCAACATTTCTAGGCCATTCTGAGGACCTGTACACAAGTCGAAATAATTTGAATGCCATGGCTCCCATTGTGAATATCAGCATCTCCGTTTTAGTCATTTATCATTTTTATTTATGATTTTACTTGTACTTTTTAAGAACCATGCAGTTAGCCCATGGAGTCATGCAAAGTGACGTCACTGTGGTTTTGAACAGCTATGTTTTGGGTGGCGCTCACGCAGTAATCAGGTGCCTGACACGCCAGGCACAGTCATGACTATTTTTTTCCTCAAATAGAGCACGTTTTGTTATTCTATTCACCTATGCTTGGCACTGTATAATTTACTTATTTCCCAAATTCTAATCTGTTCTGAAAGAATAACAATTTACTGCATTAAGAGTTTTCCAGAGAATGTGCGTGGGTAATACTGCGCAGTTTGAACAGAGAGCATGCAGATGGCTCTGAGCCTGGCAGCATCTCTGGAGCGTGTGCCGGACTCGGTCTGGAGCATCCCAGGCTGGTTACTTTGAAGGTAACCCATGCTGGAGGATTCATTTTGGCATCTTTGTTAGAAAAATAAATTAAAATGAAAGGAAAAACAAACAGCTTTATCCCTTGTCTCAGAAGCAGGCCCCTGCATCCAAGGATGACAGAAGCCTTTGCAGATGTCATCTGAATTCTGACAGTATTCTTCAGAATCAGGTAGGGAGGTGATATTTTGCAGAACGTGTTTTCTGGTCAGATAGCCCTGGTTTTGTGTTTAACAATGGAATAGTATTATGAAGACAAGGATCTTATATTCAAATTACTTTTTTATGTTTTTAGTATAAAAATAAATTCCAAGCAGCAGTCTTTTAAAATTTTTTGTTCGTGGACTGTCCAGCAGTGCTCTCAGTGTCTTCAAGAATGTGACAATCACGAGGGGGTGTTGTGACCGCCCCCCTCCCCAGGAGAGTCTGGGGCAGGAGCTGTGAGTCCCAGCCCTGTCCTCCATGTGAGAGGGGCTCTGTGCCTGGGAGCCTGGGTCCCTCTGGGCAGAGGTGCTTGCTCCGGGCTAGCTAGCACGTGCTGAAGCCATCTGAGCCTCGTCACTTCCCCAGCAGGTGGTGAGAGGGGGTGCCAGTTGATAGCTGTTGGAGAAACAAGGAGTGGAGTGCAGACTTCATGGAGGCACATGAGCACCTGTCGATTGTGCAGTGAAGCTGGTAGTTTTTCCCTTTTTTATTTTATTTCCTTGTACCTCAGGAAACATCTGGTACTTTTAAGTAAAAGCAACGAGTGTAAGACGTGCTGCAGCTGTCTGTCTAGGATCTTGGTGGATGTCTCGAATGTTCCTAGATCTTGATGATGGCACTGAAGGCTGCCACTGGGTGCCCCGCGTGTTTCTAGACCTTGTACAAGGATCAGAACCTGCCAGTAGCTCTAGACTTTTAAAAGCTGCTTATGCTTTTTATTTCCTGGGAAAGAAATGCTTGGTTGGAATTGTGTGTCTTGTTGGAAGCCAAAAAAGTGTCATCTGTGGTTTTGCTGCTACTAGATTTCACCTTGACCCAACACAATAAAGTATTGATTTTGAAGGCACCAGCCTGCCTTTTTCTGCATAGTCTGGGAGCCCGGTAGAGGGATCGAGGGGGTGGGGTTCTGGGTTGCCAGACTGTGGGGTGCGCAGGAGGAAGGGGAGCCACTACTTCTCGGTCAGTGGGCACAGAGGGGGACTGTGACTCACTCCCCTTCTGCTGTCTTTGTCTTTCTGTTGGTTGGCAGCATAGCCACAGGCAAGGTCCTGGATCCTCCAGGCTGTAGGCGGCCTGGCACCGTGCAGTCAGTGTTGGAATCGTGTAGAAATTTGCCCTTACGTACAGTAGAACAATATCCAAATAAAAGTTAGGAGAGATGAATGATAAGGTATGATTTCAAACACAGGATTTGGGGAAGAGGTTGTCTGACACAGGAGTGTTGTCATGAGCCCCGTCTGCCCTCAAACTGTCCTTGAAGTTTTCGGGCACAGAGGCCAAGTAACAGATACCGTGTAGTCTGGAGCGTGTGCTGGTTTAGAGCAGTGACCCTGACCTGGGCAAGTGACTTCACCTCTCTGCCTCAGTTTCTTCACTGTAAAGCGGGGATGGATAATAATAGTGCTCACACATAGGTTTATTTTGACGATTAAATCACCTAATATTGTAAACTGCCTAGAATAGGCCCTGATGCCACACGAGCTTTATATACTTTTTATTCCTACCCCTTCTTGGGTATTTATCAGACTCGTTAGAAACCCAGTGGGCATGGCGCTGGCCCTCTTTAGCACGTTCATGTCCAAGCTTTTCTCCCCGCGCTCGGTATTATCGCGTGGCTGCAGTAGAGACAGGTCAGTATTTGTGGTGCAAAGGGAAGTGCTCTTGGATTAAGGAGGGCACAGGACTTTGTTGTCCCAAATCATTAACTATTGCCAGAACTGTCCAAAGAACACCCTTGCGTAAGCTGCGGCTGCAGGAAGTGTCTGCTCCGGGGCCTGAGCTCTGAGTAGGTGGAGTTGGCCGAGCACATCCACTGCACGTGGCCCTGGCTATGTCTTTTGTGGATTGGAAATGCTTTGGAAGGTAGAACATGTGATCCAGAGAGACAGGGATTAAAAGTTGATCAGCATGAAACTGTTCCATTCGGAAGTATTCATGGCAAAAAAGAGTAGTTCTTCAACATTCACGGTAACCTTGCAAGTAAGTATGCTGTTTGTTACAGTTGGTTCACAGTGAAGACCCAGCTTGTTCATCAGCCAAGAATATAAGGATAAAAGGTCCTGGCAAAAATAGGGATCTCCCAGTCCTGTTTGTAATTAAATTCAATTCAGTTTTATCAGAGTGCATATCACACATCACAAAATAACTTTAATTTTTATTATCTGGCCACTATGTTGTTAAAAACACCACACAGAAGAATTATTAGTATTTTAGAACATATCAGTTTTTCCTTTTAAAATGCACTCTTTAGAAAAAGAAGCGTTTTAAAAAATTAAACGCATTGCTCGGTTCATCTAGAGTCTTGCTACAGTCTTGAGAAGTTCGTGTTCTCTGCGCTCGGCTCGCTCCCGATGTTTCTTACCCTCAGGAGTTCAGCCCCACACTCTCTTCCCATGAGGCTCTCCGAGGCCCCTGGGTGCCGCTGGCCTCCAGGATGTCTGCGACACCCCTTCTCTTCTGGCACGAAGGAGCCTGACAGTTGGCGGCCGTGCTCCTGGAATTCGTCACTCCATTTTGATGATAATCTTTGCCTAACATGTACATGACGAAAAGCACATGGGTGAGACAGAGCCTACAGTTTGGAGTGTAGCATTTTGAAACCACTTTATTGTATGTTATTCCTGTGCATTGACAAAATAAAACTCTCAGATACAGGTACCTGTCTGCCGCTTTGGTGCATGTCCGTTTAGGCCTTTCTCTTTCTGTTTGTGTTTGTAAGCACGTAGCTGCGTGTAAGCATGTGCAGTCATGTTTTACATATTTTTTAAAGGGGTCATTTTGCAATACAGTTTTTTTTATCTCTAGTTTTTTTCTCCACCAAAACGTATAACTATAAAACTTCTAGAAGAAAGGATAGGAGAAAATCTCTGTGATTTTAGGTTAAGCAAAGATTTCTTAGATAAGATACAAAAACCAAGAACAACAAAAGGAAAAGTTGATACACTGAATGTCAAAATTTAAAAATTTTGCTTTTTGAAACAAGCCTTTAAGAAATGAGAACATAAGCTACAGATAAGGAGTAAGTACTTGTAAATCGTGTATCCCCTAAAGGAGCTGATTGTATGAAGATCCTTTACAACTCAGTAAGAAGACAGCCACATTGAAAAAAGAGAGCAAGATCTGAACATTTCAGCCAAGAAGACACCTCAACAGAGAATTTATATAGATGGCAAATAATCACATGGGAAGATGTTCAGTTTCATTAGTCACGAGGGAAGTGCGAGTTTAAACCACAGTGAGTGCTGCCGCCCTGTAAGGGGTACTGTAGGGTAGTAACTAAACTACAGTGAGTACTACTGCCCTGTAAGGGGTACTCGAAGGGTAATAACGAAACCACAGTGAATACTACTGCCCTATAAGGAGTACTGCACGGTAGTAACGAGAAAGATTGACGTCGACACTACCACGCTGATGAGGCTGAGGAGAAATTGGAATCCTCATAAACTGCTGCTGAGAATCTAAACTTGTACAGTCACTTTGAAAGACAGTTTGCAGTTTCTTGAAAAGTTCAGCATGCGCTTACCCTATGAACCAGCAATTCCACTCCTAGTTCTCTGCCTCGAGAGAAATAAAAACATGTCCGTGCACAGATTTGCATACTTAGGTTCAGCAGCATTGCTCCTGATGGCCGCAAACGAAGCAGTCCGTTAACTGATGAATGGGCAAACGAGATGCGATGTGTCATGTTCGTTCTACGAAATTCAGCAGCAGGGAGCAAACTTCTGACACGTGCCCCAAAAGGACGAACTCAACGTGAGGCTAAGCGAACGAAGCCAGACACAAAAGGCTACCTATTGTGTTATTGCTTTTATGCGACATTTCTCAAACAGGCCGAACTGTAGAGAGAAAGCAGATCGGTGGTCACCTTGGCCTAGGGGTAGGGGACAGGGTTGCCTGTAAAGAGGCGCAGGGACTATTGGAGCGATCCCAGTATTCTAAAACTGATGGTGGTAAATTTACACAATGGTAAATGTACTAAAACTCAGTAAACTGTCCACTTAAAATGGGTAAATATTTTAGACAATAGTGCAGTCAGAACTTATTTGACAAATTTCAATTTACAAAACCCTTTGCCATTTGTTATTTCGTTTTCTAAGAGGTAGATGCTCTTCCCATTTTCCAGAAGAGGAAACTGAGGGCAGTGATGGTACGTGACTTTCAGTTCTCAGGGCCAGTTACAGGCCAGGTAGCCACATTCAGGTTCTGCCCATAGGAGCCCGTCTGCTAAAATGGATGAATTTTATGGTATATGTTTCACTAAATTAAAATGCCTCACAGCACGAACGTCTTTCTATGTCAGGAACTATATTTGCCATCATTTCCTAAAATTTATGTTGGACATTTGAGACATTCGTAGAATTAGAATGGGCCGTGACCACCATGTCCTCATCATTGGCTGCAGCGATCACTTTGTGGCCAGTCTTGGCTCAGCTGTTTCCTACTCCCTGGATTACTGTGAAGCAAGTCCCAGTCATTATACTGTTTCTCCCGTAAATACTTTAGTGAAATATCGTCTTTATTGGTGATTGCTTACCATTCTGCCATTCTGTCGCTTGTACCGTAATGCGTTTAAACTAGTCATTGACCATCGGCCTCTTAGGTCTGTTCTATATAGTGCTCTGGTAAATGATGCGGCAGCAGTTACCCTTCCAGACGAATCTGTGTGCCTGTCTGTCCTCCAGAGCAGCCATTTTTTAGTTGAAGTCTATGGCCTAGAACTGTTGCATGGGAGAACCAGTTCCCCACCAGAGCCTTAGAGGAAAGGTTTAGCAAGATCCATAGAAGTCTCTCTCAGCTCCCTGTGAGTAAGGAATCAACTCAACCGTTCCTTCTGTTGGGAGATTGTTCCTTGGAAACCAAGATGTTATTGGCATTCCCCCCACCCCCCTTTTTTTGCTTATGTAAATTTTATAGCGAAAGGTTTTTAATAAATACCTTGTCGGCCCTTGAGGCAGTATTTTGGAGTTGTCAGTCTTTCAGTTATCAGGAAATTTAATCAGGCTCAGACTTCAGGGAGGAAGGAACCGGTGAGGGGAGGAGCCTTGCCATGCAGAGGGGTCCCCAGGGTGCTGGCTGATTCCTCCCTCCCCTGTGATGGTGGCACCCAGCGTGGCGGAGGAGTCCTGTGAGGCGAGGGAGCCGGTGATCAGAGGCTAGGACGGCGGCCGTGGGGTGCGGGGACCTGGGGAGGAGGGTGCAAGTTCCACTGGAGGAGCTGGCGGGCCCTTCGGCTGAGCTCGAAGGACGATAAGAAGATGACGAGGCGGTCCTGTGTGGAAGGTTGGAAGCCTGAGCTGGCACGACCGTTTAACGAAACTACGTGTCACTTCTGAGTGCAAGACTTCGTCTGGCTTCTCCACTGACTGGAGTCCAGGGAGGCTGTGGCTTGCCTGAGGCCACGTCCAGTGACTCCTGACCAGAAGGGCACGTCCCGGCTCCCCGCGCCCTGCAGACCTCCGCGTTGGCTGCGCTTGGAGCCTGCTGGCCCCCAGCTCTGCGGTCTCGGCCTCCTTTACCTTCAGCAGCGGCATCACGGCCGCCGAGTGTCTCGTTTTCTCAGGCCTGTGGAGACAGCCGAGAGGAGGCTATTTCCCAGGATTCGTTTCTTCGAAATCTCCTTTCAAGCACTTTTTGAAACAGTGTTTACTTGTTTCATAATTGTTTAGGGGATAAACCATGAAAAAAGAAATAGTCACATTTTTATTCTAGTATGAATCGCCCTCATTTTTTTGTTAGTTATTTAATGGTATGATTTTAAAGTGTCAGCTTATTTGCTTTAACCTTACTTAGTTCGAAATTAGATTAAAATTCGAAGCCAGCAAAAAACGAGGTGGGCATCAAAGAACGGTGCCTACACAAGAAGTCTGGCCGCACGTTAACCCCTTCCTTCCCGAACCCTTCTCTTGCTTTTCATCCTCTGACTTTCCAGTGAGAGCTGTAGGTTGTAGTCAGGCCAATGGTTCATAAGAGCTACCAAAATCATTTCCTCAAAAGAGGAAGAAAGGGAGTGTGTTTACTGTCGCAAAAAGAACCAACACCTCAAAGATTTGCTGCACAGAGTTCAGCTGTTAACATGCAGTACTTAGGGTTTGCCAAATGCTGAATTTGAATAATGAGTAATTTAGACCTATTTATAAACATACCTGGTATAAAGCCCATATTCTGAAATGGTTTACTGTTAATAACTTTAAATGTACTAACATAAGCAGTCATTGCTGTGGTAAGCTTACCCTGGCTGTGATTTAATCTATAATAGAATATACAGTAATTTAAAGTATGAAACAATGGAATATTTTGCCATGTGTGACTAACGTATAAAATATTAGAACAAGAATTCACCAGCTGAAGTATGTATCCAAACTTTCCCTTGCAAACTTGGTAATGCTTCTTTTTGTATGTAAATTTAAGATCCATTCTTTAGAAATTAGTAAGAACAATCTTTTTTATCCCATATGTTCTCTCTCAGCTAGATCTGAATACAGTTATCAGCAGTTTGTGTTTAAGAAACAGAATGTGGGATTTTTTTTAGTATTGCCATCAAATCAGTGCTGAGGGGAAAATTCTCAGTGAACTAAAAAGTATGAAGAGCAGTGTAAGAGATGAAAGTAAAATAGTGGCTGAAATGTATCGTTTATGCTGATGAAGAGCGTTCAGAAAGGAGAGAATTAGAAATAGGTGACATGGACCCACTCCATGACTTCAAGGACCAGCCGGCAGGTTTCTGAGCGCCTGGAAGATTTCCGCTCCCCCAGGTTGGCCCAGAGTCTGGGTTGCTTGGACCGTGGGCTGTGCGGTTCCTTTAGAAGACGGGCACCCAGCACCCAGCACCCAGCACAGCGGAGCAGCTTCTGCTGACCCCCTCAGTGCCTCTGCCAGCCCCCGACCTGAGGTTACCAAATTCCAGCGAAGTCGGAGTTGTACGCTTTGTCCTTGGATGACTTTTAAAAGGCCCTCAGTCCGTACATTGTTGAATGTAAGTGTGTGGTGTGGGGGGCGGGGTGGGCGGGGGTTGCGCCAAGAGGGCTAATACATGACGCCTAGAAATAAACTTGCATCGTCATGAAACACACAAAGGTACTTTTGGTATCTTTTTCTCTCCTGTCACACAGATGATTACTAATGTAGCATTATTTCTATAAGAAGCAGCTTGATATCATCACGACAGTCCTTAGGCGGTGACCAGGGAAAAAAGACCTTTCCTCCTAGTTGGCTACAACCTTTATTCCTTCAGATGTATTCTCCCCAACGTAATCCAGTATTTGAACATGGAATGCGCAGATGCCAATCACTTACATAGAGGGGGAACAAACTGGTTTTTTAAATAAAAGATTGATATCGACATAGAATATTAAAATTTTCAATATTTGAAAAAAGCAGTTTTGAATTGCTTTAAATGTTTTGCTTGCTACATATGCTCTTATTTTAGTGTGCTTATAGTATCACTTTATAAAGCCGACATCTGTTTTTAAAATTCTTTAAAGTCCTTGATCTTGTTCCTTGGCTTGGCTTCTTGCTCCCTTCATCTTGAAAGTGACTGCTCTTTATAAGAGCTCGTGTCACAGTTGTGAGTCTCTACGGACGACTCGTTTCAGCCCCGACTCACGAAGGCACTGGCGTGGGGCTTTCCCGTCCAGATGCCACACGTGCTCAGACACGTGCACGTGCTGCTGTCACTGAATTCATGTCTCCGGGATGCAGCGTGTTTTAAGAGTCTGTCCGAAGTTTAAATGCGAGCCTGGGCCAATTAACAATAGCGGGAGTGCCCGAGGAAGAGCTGGAGCAGATAGGTGAGGATCATCATTTTTTAAGGACAAAGAACTAATTTTTTATTTTTCTGAAAGATTGGGAGAACAAAGCAAATGACTCTGTTCCAACCAGAGTACGTCAGGTCTGCCGATCGTAGGCAGGAAGATGGGGTTTAGTCCCCCGTTGCTTTATTTTTTAACTTCAAGCTTGTATTTGAATTTGATTTGGGTCAAAAATTTTAAGAAAGCGATTCTTATGATTTTCATTTGTACAGTGCTCATACTATTTCATTTATTTTCTAGCAATCAAAAAAAACCAAGTAGGGCAAGCTGTATTTTCTCCATATTTGGATGAAGAAAACAGTGACAAAGTTGAGACTGGTGGCCTGACCAGCTGATTTAGGATTTAATTGCTTCCGGCCTAGGAAAAGTCTGAGTGCTGTTGAGCACTACTGACGTCTGTGTGAGAGGGATTCGGAGCAGGTGAGAGGTTCTTCCAAGATTTGTGTGTTTTGTACAGATAACCTTACAAACACCGATAAGGATGAGAGTGAAACAAGTCTGTTTTGTACTTGTAAATATCAGTAATTTGAATCGGGGCAGAAGGGTTGCTGTGCGTGGAATGAAGGCAAAGGAAAATACTTTTTTTCCCCTCTCACCTTCCTCCCTCCACCTGCTTCTTCTCACTGCTCTGTCCCTCCCTTTTTAAAAATAAGTATTAACCTTGTAATTAACTCCAGCAGCTGGCATGCAACGCCAGCAAGCTCGGGCGCTTCACCTCGGCTGTGATGGCACGCTTACGAACGAGTTAGCCGCGTTTACTTCCAAACACATCCTGCCAGGTGGACGTTTACTACCAGTGTATAATTTAATTATATATCTAAGGGTTTAAGACGTGAGTGGTGCAGAAAATATTTCTGTAAATGCTAAATTGAGGGTCTGGGGAGATTTGATAAAAGTGAACATTTAAGACTGTCAAATTAAGTGTGGGAGAGACAATTTTAAAAAAGGAAATTTTGTAACTAGCCATAATTATTCTACCCTTAGAGTTCTGCTGCAGTGTGTCTATATCCTAGCTCCATTTAGGGACGGGTGCCAGAATTGGCATAGGAGGGTTTATTCAACTAAGTGAAGATGTCCTGTTGGAGAGTGTGCAGAGACCTCAGCTCTTAAAGAGGACTCAGTCTTGTGTCCATATTGAATTGGAGGAGGAAAGAAACGATCATTAATGTGTGACGTTTTAATGGCTTTCTGCTTTAACAGACTTAGTTAAAAATTAACTGACCTAAAGGCTAGTGATCACACTGCGAAAGAGGCTTCTGCACAGACAAGTGTGGGCTGGCTGGTCACAGACAGGGCCTCCTACTGTCCGCTACCTGCAGTTGGTTAGTTTCTTCCAATCATGAGGAACTCGTGTAGGAACTCGAGGCCTGGGGGACTGGCCATCACCAACGCTGAAATGACTTGGCGTTAGTTGTTCTCCGGCTAGGCAGGTAGACCGGTAAGCCTCTGTGTCTGTGATCAGGTGAACCTCCAGGCCTTAGGGAAGGAGATGCTGCTGGTCCCCAGAGCACTGGAGGCCGTGTGGTCCCGTCAGGGAGCCTGTGGCTCTGTGTCTGAGTCTCACAGGTGTTTGTCCGTGTTCAAAACCACAGGCTCTACTGTTGCCAGCACAGCAGGCGTTTCCTGACCTCCAGGTTTCTGGAAGGGCACATCGTGAGCTCAGTTTGGAAATACAGGTGGACGTGACCAACGCGCAGGTCTTTGCAAAGGCTGGGAGAAATCTGTATCTTCCATACCTCCCCAGAAAGTTTGGTAGGAGACAGCAGGAGGAATGAAAACCTATCATATTACAAGTTAGAAGTCAATCCCATTGTTACTTTATTTCACTTAGTTATTTTTTAATGGCTGGATTAACCTGAGGGTTATTTCAGTTTGATTATAATAGGACCTCATTGATTTGTCCGTGACATCGGTCGATGTACGTGTGTAGACAAGGGTACGTTCTATTTATTTCTGACCAGGGTGAAGGAATCACCTTAGGTAGTGAGATACACCCCATCTTAGATCATTTTGCCTCATTGATTTAAAATCAGCAGTTAAGTTTTTTTCCCCCTTCTGCATTTAAAAAACTTAATATGTTATAGTGACTTAAAAACTTGGAGGAACAAAGTAAAATGAGAAATTTATCTTTGATGACAGTTACTCTTATATATTTGGTTTTTACCGTACGTAATTTAAAAAAGAAGCTAGAATGCTCAGTTCAATAATAAGAATGGAGAAACAGATTTACAGAGTAAAATGGCCTAGATTTCTTGCTCTTCTAACATGAGAAAATATGATTCGCAGTTTGCCTTACTGGCTTTTAATTTTGGGATTCTCAAATCTTGTTTATTACAAGTATTTTAAGTTAAAAATGTATTGTAACAAACTTACCTCAAAAGCGTGCATCGTTTTAAATATGCTAGTTGAGAGAGCGCTGGATTGTAGCATTTGTTTCTGCCACATTTCCTTTAGGCACAGTCTTCCGAGGTGGATTTGTTACTCTTGTTTCCTGCTGCACACTTTCTGTTTATTGGTGATAATGACACATTTGATTGTCATCTGGAAGCGTATCACATTTATTATGCTTTTATATTTTACTTGAATGTACTAGTGATGAAAACTCGATTTCCCTCTTTGGCCTTCTTTATTCAGACCTTGGTTTCTCATATGTGACCTTGAGAACATTAGTTAATTTCTCCAAACTTTGGTTTTTCATCCGTAAAGTGGAGACTACCAAATGATGCCTAAGGTCTCTCTAGCTCTGAGATCCAGTCACCCATGAAGTGTGAGAGCTCACTTGTGTGCCAGGGCTTTATTTGCAGTTTCACCCGTGACATAGGTTAAGTTCTACTGCAAATATGCAGAAATTAAGAAACCAAATCACTAGTCTTGTTCTTTCTAAATAGACACTTGAGTTTTGAGAATGGAAGCAAGTTTTCAGAACTGGTCATTGGTTTATGCTGATTTGATTACTTTTCATTGGTTTATACTTCAGTGATTAAGAGCTTGTGTTCTGGAGTCAGCTTTGAACTCATCCCCTCCACCCGAAAGCTGTTTGATCTTGGGCATGTAACTCAGGTTCTCCAGGCTTTTGCTTTCTCCTCTGTCAATAAGGAGTAGCAATGATGTCTACTTCTTGGTGTTTTCAGGAGGGTGCAGTGAGATAATCTGTGCAGAGCTGGGCACATAGCAAGAGCTTCACAGAGCTCGGCTGTTGGGATTGTGATCGTGACTTTGTACTTTGCAGTTGTAGCAAGCTTGCAAAAACATCTTTCATAAGTTTGGCAGTTTTCTGAATCTGCTGTCAGTATCCATCCCCATGATCTGGGTTGACTGTGGAAATACTTCAGATGTGGTTTGTTCTTCCAGGGTTTATGAATGGGCGTGGAGCCCCTGGACTGGCTGTCAGCCATAGGTTCACGCTTGTCCAATCAGTGTTAGTTTTGCCTGCACATTTATTTTTATGATTATTTGAAAAGAAGAAATGATACATCCAGCGATAAGATGATTTTTATCTTCTTTCTTATATTTGCGTCACCTTTTGTGGACTGCTGGTGTTCGTGTCGTGTGCCTCAGCTGTTAAGAGAGAGTATTATGGTCATTAGAGTATTGATGGTTTCTTAGATATAACCTGTGACCCAGTATTCTCCTCATGTTTTGATGATGAATGGACTTTTCCAGTGCTAGTGAAAACTTTGTATGGTGCATTTCTCTTAACAGCCGTACCTCTTGGATTTTAAAGACGCCGTGTATCATATGGCATGCTGTTGTCTGTATAACTCGTCCTGTGCTGGGGGCAGCAGGATGAAGGCAGGTTTCTCACGGAGGAGAGTATTGTAAAGGGGTAATCTGAACTCTCCTTCCATGTCTTTATGTTACTGATGCTGATCATTTGAAAGTCTAAGGTTTGGGAAAATATTAACTGAATGACTTCTATAACTTTGAAATTAAACATTTAAAGACGTTCGGTAACTTTTAGAAACAAAATTTTGCTTTTTCTTATTAAAGAAACAGGTGTGTTTAATTAGCTGATTTTTAATGTTACTGTAATTTATGTCTCATGGGGAGTGGGAAGATTCTCATTGACCATCTCCAAACAGGTTGGATTTTAAAATGTAACTTTCGAAAAGTAAGACTCACCCATGGGGACAGGTTTTCACTTCATCACGCTCAGTCACCAGCCGCAGTAAGAAATCAGGTGGGACATAAACAGAACAGTTTGATAAAGGGCACTCGGCATTTTCCTCCCTGGGAGAAGATGTAAATGAAGACGTTAACATGGTGTTTAAAAGACGAAGAGGAGTGCAGGACCCAGCGCCCCGCGTGTGGCCTGCCGCTGTGGACTGGGACTCACAGCCTCCTGCGTGTGATCTCGGGACTTCTTGACCGCTCAGTGGCTTAGGTGGTAGCGGATCCACGGTGGAAGGCGTCGGATGATTCCGTGAAGTTGTCTGTGTAAAGAGCTTAGGATGGTGCCTGGGACAGATTAACTGTCCTGTGATTGTTAAAGTAATTTCCATTATTTCATTATGAAACCGTAAGGATGCATGTAGAATGCTGAAGAAATGCTGGTCCAATGCTGTGATGTCATTTAATTTGGAAAAATTCTTAACCTTTCCAACAATTAGCATCCAAGGACCTGAGCTAACTGACTCTCGGAGAGTCAGCACCACCATAAAATTGATATCGAAATACCCAAATTAAAGAGAGTAGTTTGTAAGAGAAAATAACGATCTTAGAATCTCAGCTTTGAAAGAGGACGGGGGAGGAGGGCGCGAAGGCCAGGTGCGTGCGGAGTTCGCAGGGCTGCTTCAGGTGCTCGGGGTGGTGGCGGGGGCTGCGGCCTCCCGGTTCGCCCCCGCCGGCACCAGTGCGTGGTCCTCACAGCGAACCGAGTTGTGGGCCCATCGGGTCGCATACAGCTGTGAGCCGGGACCGCAGGCAGAGCCGGGTCGGTTCTTTGGACCCTGCACCAGCCTTCTGCGCCAGGCAGGACTGCCGGCGGACACGGGAACGGTGACTTCAGAGGCCGGTGGACTTTCCAGGACGAGTGCGGCCCTGCAGAGGGCCAGCTCCGCTCCCGCGGGACCCTCATGCGGTCACGGTGCTGGGGCGCGTGGACTCTGCTGCCGGGTTGGGCGGGCGAGCTCGTCGTGGCCAGCGGTGGCTGCTCTGCGCCTTCCGGCGACTTTGAAGAGTTTAAACCAGATGCTCCGTCTCTGATGCCGTCGTAGATGAGAGACTTGGGCTGAGGTGAAAGCAGAGGGCTGCATTTTGTGGAAATGTGCCATGGCCAGCACGGCGACACGACATTGGTGAATGTTTGCTAAATGCCAGTGGCATATGAAAACTAAGTTTATGGCCAGGGGCTTTGCGTGGGCTTGTGGGATGGGGAAGGAGGAGGGGCATTTGTTCTCATAATTTTGGGGACTGCCGTCTCCCAGGAGAGCTCTGCTTCGGCCTCTGTGAACAGTGCTTTGTAGTTCAGAACGCTCACCCAGGGGTCTTTAGCCCCATTTCAGTGCTGAAGAAAGGTCTTCTTTCCACTGCACCCCGAATCGGTCTGCCAGTCCCTGGGAACGCTGTCCCCTCGTGTTTAGACACGTCCGGCAGAGTGTGCAGCTGTTTCAGGCTGTGGGCCTAGGGTGCGCTCCAGGTTTGGAATTCATTTCAGCAGGTCTCACTGTCCATCACGTGCGACACTGAGTTGCCTTCTTGAGCTGTGCTGTCCTACAGAGAGTGCCCTGGCGTGGGCTTGGGCCAGGTCTCCTGGTCCTGGGTGGTGGGCCATCTGCATCCACATCACCTGTAGTAGCTGTGAACACGCAGCATCCGAGTCTGCGGGGTAGGGTTCAGGACTGCATTGCGTCGGGATCTCTACGTGAGAACTAAACCAGTGTTGAACCATTTCTGGAGGAAATAAGAGATGGGTATTTTTTAAGCCATTGGTTGTTACCAGCATTAAAACAAAACAAAACAAATCCTTAGAATAGCACAGGAAATATCAGTTCATTGCCCACACTGAGGGTTATGTTGTGAGAGTCACAAAGAGTCAGTATGTGTGACTTGTGTGTTTGTGGATTGGGTCGCATTGTAAAATGTATTTCTTACTGTGGGTCAAGGTCAGTAAAGTGTGAAAGCCAGTTGAATAGACGTCTCTGAGCTCCTTATCGCAGTGTGCTTTTGTGTTGTTTGCAGTCTTTAGCCTACACACCCGCCAGTAAATCATCTGCTTTGCGAAGACCAACAACGAACGATGCTGGGAGCCTTTAACACACCTGGCCTTGCACTGGGATCTCCCGGGGACCCGAGGGGCATGCAGCCGTCTCCCCACCTGGCAGGCAGGCGCGGGGCCCTGCGTTCTAGCGTGTCCCGTATGAGTCTCAGGCATGCGTTTGTGGGACCACCATTCAGGAAATGCTGACCTACCTGTGCAGGCACTTCACAGGTTGTATTTTTAACCTTATAACAATTCTGAGAGATGACACCCCTGCACCCCCACCTCCGCCTTGCATTGTACAGATAAGGACACTGCAGCCACATTGGTTCCAGTTGGTGGCTTCCATGGCATCTCAGAGATGCTGAGGGCAGGGCAGGACTCACGCCCAAGGCAGCCCTCCCTTCTTGGAAGGAAGTCAGGTGACGTGAGATGTGAAAGGTGAACTGTCCTGACTATGAGGGTCACCCTCATGGGACAAAGAAACGACAGTTTTAGTAGACTGGGCATGAAGCATTGGTCTTGGAAATACTGTTTCTGTTGTTTCTCAGTGGCCCTTCAGACTCAAGCCCTTCGGGAGCGGAGCTAAGGACAGGAGACGCAAGAGCCCAGACGGGTGGGTCTGCACGGTGCTCGCAGTCACATCTTGGGACTCCAGCCCAGCTCTGCTTCTAGCTTTGGGATGTTAGGTGACAGCCTCACAGCTTGGGCCTGGCTGCAACCTTTGTAAAAACCCGGGACACATGACAGCATTGAGCTTCGAGAGCTCTTCCAGACTCCAAATCCTGTGATTTAATCTTTTGAAAAGTAGTATTACCCTGACAGAGACCACGAGGCTAAACATAAAGTGTGTACATGTTTCGAGCCCCTCCGGGCAAATGATGTGAACAAGATCACATACTGGGGTGCAGCCCCGGCCAGATGCTCTGCTCCCCAGAGCTCTCTTGGGAATGGGCCCCCTTCCCACAGGGGAATATCTCTGGTCTCCTGTCTGCAGGGCTTGGGAACAAGGTGCTGGAGCAGCTAGGCTGGACCACCCTAAGACATCACAAGCTCAGGTTCACCTCATTACATAGAGAAAGGGAGAACGGTTTTCTTTTAAAACCAGGCAACTCCTGCTGCCTGTGTGTGGGCGGGAAGTTCTGTCCAGTGGGATTTGTGAGGACAGAGGAGATGGTCACGTGTCCGGGAAGCTGGGCTGCTGCGTGTAGCTGTGCACTTCGTGGCCCTATAGAGGCACTTTATTTTTAATTTGAAGGTTATCATCTCTCTCTCAGGCATGTGTTCTCCCTTCTCTTTTTAAGCTATAATATTTTGTGCTCAAATTCCCATCTAATTTTAGTTTTAATTCTAAGCTGTATTATAGAGAAACATATTCTTTTAAAATACTGTTCTACAATCATTCAGTGTTTAATATTCCCAAACCTTTGACTTGGATCTGCAACTGATTAAATTTGTTACTCTTGCTTGATATCTTAGAGAGTACATAACGTTAGATGAGTTATAAGTTATAGCAGACAATACAAAACATAATAAAGGAGGTTTATAGAAAAAGCATAATGAAAGGACTAAACTATATTTCAGCTGACAAAAATGATGGTCTTTGAGTGTTTTCTGGAGACTGGACCCTGATGGCTGTAGGCGTAGACATAGAAAATATAACTATGGAAGATAATATAGAATTGAGGACTAGGACATTAGACCAATTTTTAAATGGAAGAGAAAAAGGTGTAGGATACCAGAATATTGCACATGTATATAGATTAAGATATATAACATTATATTAAAATATAAATGTGTAATTTTAATATGTGTAAAAATGGCTGTTGGTCTCTAAATGTTTAAACTCTTTGAGCCCGTTTCTCTATTTCTAAGAATGAAAGGGGCTGTGCCATGTGGTTTTATCCACCACAGATGTGCTGAGCAGTGTTCCTCATTTTTTGAAAGCCTAAAGGAAATTACGTGCTCCCCGTGCCAGGACCGCACAGGCCACCTGTAGCATGGAGTTTCCTTAAGTTTTACTTGAATTTTAGAGAATTATTGTGGAGTTGTTGGCCGTAACACCCTGATCAAAACGTTCATGGGCTGTTTTGTAGGTGGGGTAGACCGAAAGATTTGGCACACTTCTTTGAGATGGAATTAAAATGTTGGAACCGAAAACTCATTTAAGGCGCCCATATTAGTTTCTGTTGCTGTGTAACAAGCACATTTGCTATCTGATGCTTTCTGTGGGTCTGGCATCTGGGCACAGCATAACTGGCTTCCCTGCTTGGGGTCTCAACGGGCTGAGGTCAAGGCCAGGCTGAGGTCTCTGGAGCTTGGCCGCCTCTTCCAAGTTCATTCAGGCTATTGGCAGAATTCACTTTGTTTTGAGGAAGCTCTGGGCCCCCAGTTTCCTTGCTGGCATATAGGCCAAGGGTCACTGTCGTCCACTGAGGCCGCTCTAGGTCCTTGCCACATGGCCTCCTTGTACCATGTGGCATTTTGCTCTGTACAGGCCACTGAGGAAACCTAAAGTCCTCACTGATTGGTCACGCCCACCAAAGATAATCTCCCCCTTGATTAACCTAGAGCTGAGTCATCTGTAGCCTAATCCCAGGAGTGACATTCCATCATATTCTCTGGTCGCACCTCCTACACTCACGGGAAGGGGCGCACCAGGCAGATGTCGTGGGGCGTCTTAGCATTCTGCCTACTGCAGCGCTCCGTGGACACGGTCGAACTAACGAGTGACAGGAAGAGAGGAAGATTGAAAGTTAACTTTGAGCATTCAGTGGCAGGGCCAGAGCGCGTGCCCCTTTGTCAGGGCTGACGGGCACAGTCTGTGTGAAGGGGTGGGCGGGGTCGGAGGGGAGGTGAGGAAGCAGGTTCACGCTGGGGCCAGACGCAGGAGCCCTGTGGCAGGGAGCAGGGAGTGGCCTTGGACAGAGGCAGTGCACACGGGTGGTGACCCCTGGTGGGCGTGCCTGCCGGCGTGCCTGGGACCAGCATGGAAGTTCTAGTCCCTCTGGTGTCTCAGGTTGTTGGGTGATGGCGAGGATGTTCTCTGGTTGCTGTCGTGAGTTTAGGGGACGGGGACTTCTAGCCTTTCTCCTGTAAGTCCCAGCCTAGTACAGTTATATTTTAAGGAGATTCCATGGAGGCTGAAAAGCCAGACTGATGCCAGCTGCATGCGACACGCTGGTCATGACAAGGCTCAGCTGGTGGCAGGGGATGAGCAGAACCAGTTTATTTATGAGGCCTCCAGAATCTGACTTACTCTGGAGGCTGAATGTACGTAGACGGGTCTACAGAAGTAATTTTCTCTTGCACAATGTTGTTGTTTTTTGCTCCAAATTCTGTATTTGTAAGAGACTGTGTCTCCAACACGTGGAATTTCTAATAATCATGAACAGTATAGTTTGACGTCGTCCCTGAAGCTTGGCGAAAGGCAGCGTCCTTATTTAAATGACTAACCTGTTTAGTCAGGTGCCTAGGTTATCAGTGTTCTGAAATCTGACAGTCACAGGAGAGGCACCTTTGGGAGTGTGTCCAGCGAGGAGGAAGGCGGCCCTGTGGCTGCTCCCTGGCATGGCCTTCACCCAGTGCTCGAGGGTGGGCCTTGGGAGGAAGGAAGGCAGTCGCAGGAACAGTGTTTTCCATGGGGAACTGGCAGTAAACTCAAGGCTCCTGTGACATCCAGAGTTGAGGCAGCTTTGGGGAAAACAGGCGGAAATGGGAAATACTGTGTCACTTAAAGCACTCACTTGCAGGCTAGGTTTCTTTTATTCTGCATCCCTCAGTCCCTGGAGGAATTTTAAGCATTTTGGTCTGTTACCCCTGGATAACTTTCAGGAAGTGTGTTGATGTCAGCAACTCATACCCTGTCATAAAAAGTGAAGGGAACGGACTCTGAGTTCACCACTTGGAAACTTAAAACACGAGGATGTTTTCTATAAATTGCAGGAGGAAGAGAGTCAGGAAACAGCCCACTCTGGCCTTTGGGGGGCGGGGTAAAGGGCGGACACCCACCCTTTGGTGCTGTGTGAAATCGAGCCCTGCCATAGGTCTTTGGTTACCATGTGACCCAGGTGCCTGTGGGGCTTCCTCATTTGTGGTTTTCAAACTGCAGATTTATTTTACTAAGTGGCATACTCCAGTTTGCCTGTTTAATGCAGTCAGTCGGGAAGTACTTTCTCCATGTCTGTTGTGTTTTCCAGAACGTGGGAAATGACAAGTCAAGGATGGCACCTTTGCAGGGGGTGGTGGGAAGGAGCGCTGTGTGTCAGAGATGGAGCACCACGTGGTTTTCCACCTGGTACAAGTGAGCAGGTTCTGTTGCACCGAATGTGATGGAATCATCCCGGGAGGGTTTAAGTCACATGATCAGGAGTAGGACACTTAAATTGTTTAATTTAGATAGGAAGTTTAGGGAAACAGCTTGAGCTTTGTTCTTCAATCTCAGTTGAGAGATTATGGTATAAAAATAGTTTTACTGCGTGATGGAAAAGTCTTATGAGTAAGATTAGAATCCAGTTTTTTGTTAATATCATTTGTTGTATCTGGAAGCATCCGATTTTAGAGGCCCCTCCTGGTCCGTGTCTGAGCATGGGGGGAGGCTGGTGCGAGCTGGGCCCGCCCAGGGTTTCTGATGGAGGAAAGCCTGCCCGTCCCCCACCCCCAGCAAGGAAAAGGAAAAAAAGGGTTTATTTTCAACGCTGGAAAATTGTTTCTGTGTGTTTTGGTGCAGTTTTCTTCCCCAGAGTTTCAGTTCTGATATGTTTGATGTGGGGGTCTCCGGGACAGAAATCCCTTCTTGATAGCTGTGGCAATGAGACTGTCCGGAGTTTGAGATCATCTCCCTGCTCGCTCTTCCCGAAGGCCACAGTGCGTGGGTGAGCGGAGCTGTTTTTGAGGTGGACAGATGATCTGCAGCCATGCACGAGTGAGCCTGTGACTGGCAGGCGTGTTACATTGTGTTCAGATGACAAAGGGCCGGGGAACGTCGGACGGCAGCGCACAGTGTAGTCACAGCAGTGCACACCCAGGGTTCCCGGGGCTCAGACACTAGGGAGGACCAAGAAAACCCTCCGTGTCCTGTTGCGTTCCCTGTGGTGCTGTGAGCTTTCAGGAGGCTGCACGTTCATTTTAAGTACAGGTAATTTACAGGGGCGCAAATCATGCCATTTCGAATAAGCTCTTTAGGAAAAAATTTGTATCTGCTTTTCACCCCTTGTACTTATAGAACGTTTGACTTTAGAGGGATTTAGTTGTTTTAAAAAAAGATTTTTATTAAAGTTATTTCAATATATAAAATTATAATCGATGGGGTCAGACCATTCTGTAGGCTGTGACAAAGCAAGAAACAGACAGGAAACTAGATGCATGTACGTTCATAACATTCGGATGTTTTTAAGGAAGTTTAAACCGTTCTGCTTATCTCAGACATACCCCATAATGTTTAAATTTGTATTGTCGATTATGACACATAAACTTTATGTATTTAAAGCAGATTTAAGATGAAAATAAAACATCCAGGTATGTTTGATCTAGGAAGCGGTGCTTTCTGTAACGCTAGGTTGTGAGTGTTTCAGGCTTCGTGGCCCCGGGTGTGGCCCCGTGGCAGCTGCTGAGTCCGCAGGTGGAGCTGGGAGCAGAGAGCAGCAGGCCCGCGGGCCCTCGCTTGCCAATCCCTCACCATTTGTAAGGTGTGTTGAAAACAACTCATTACCAATAACAATTAAAGCGCTGCACATGCAGTGTACTCTTTCCAACAGCACTCGCTTCCCGGTTGATTTTTTTTCTTTTTTTGTGAGCGGGAGGGGCCCTGGTGGGGCTAAGGCTCGCGCATGGCATAATTCCACAGACAGGCGACACGTGTGCTTTTCACATAAGATCGCTTGAGGATGAACTTTGCAAGACGGTGCTTTCGAATGGCTTGCCCAGGCCTGCTCCCTGCGCTTGATGGCACATGATCCCAAAAGCAAAACAGCGTTGTTTTCCATGTTGGCTGTTGCTTGGAGTTTTGACAGTCCAAAGGTTTAGAAATGTGTTTTGTTTCAACAACTCTCTGCCTCACTCTGTGACCCCTGTTGGACTCAGTACTGACAGACAAGTCCATTTTTCAATAATGGCACCTTCCATTAGGTGGTTCCCCCTCCTGCAGGCTGGACCTTTTGATGATCTGTGACTATGCGTATTAAAGTGGGTGTCGGAAGGGGAGGCAGTGTTATTGATGCGTCTGAAACCAGAGTCAAGGTTAATATTTTATGAACCAACTTTGGCTATTTTCAGTTGCCTTTCATGGACTTCACAGTTGAGCAGTAATAAGTCATAGTCACTACTTAATTTTCTCAAACCAGAGGGCAGACACATTTTGTTCTTGGACTCTATAGGCCGTCTGTGAAGAGGAAAAACCTTTCTTTAGGGTTAATTTGAAGGTCTGTTGTTAACACCTCTTGCTGGGCCTGCCTTGCTCACCTGAGCAGGTGTCTGTCTTGGTGCCTCCTCTTCCCGCCCTCTCTGCAGTGGAGGTATAGAGCTATTGAACAGCTTCCTTCTCCACCCTTAGGAGTTTGATAATATGGTTAGAACATAAAGTATGCAAGAACAAAATGTGTTATTATGACACACTTATTTGAAACTTTTATTATGCAAGTTATAGAAAGTTATATAATTTTTCGCAGACTCTTTTCTGATCATGGGTATTTTTGTATTCCTTTGGAGAGCGTATATAAGCATAAATCAGTGGCTCTTTGCCCCCTACCCCCCTGATTATTGACTCAGGTCATGGGATTGGGGTGGGAAAGCAAGTACTTGTTGAGAACCGACAGGTACAAGATCATTCATACATACATTATAAAGACAATGTACAAGGTCATTCAGGTAAAGATTCTATCTAGTTGAGAAGGTACGGACTTAATTATAATAGCAGCAACCAGCCAGCCCCTGGGATAAAAGGTACGTAAGTTATCTAATCCTTACACAGTCCTGCCAGCGTAGGTCTTGTTAGCCTCATTTTATCATGCTAGAGACGAAAGATGAGAGATGCCAAGTGGTTTCAAGGTCATGTGGCTGGTAGGGGCAGAGTTTGCGTTTTTGCTGCTGTCTTTCGCTTGCATATTTCTGCCATTGTGGGCTTCTGTCCGGCCCCTGAATGACAGACAGACATGCCCACTTGCCACTGGCTCAGCGAACACGCCCTCCCTGCCCCTGCCACCTGTCCTGCGTTGATTATATTCCAACCATCATTTAAGTTTTGTCCTGTGTGTTAGTGTTGCAGGTAGGCATTTCCTGCTCCTCTAAGTGAACTTTATTCCCGCCTCCCCCCACCTGACCTGTTCTCTTAACTTCCTATAATCCCCAGCTTTACCTTTATGGTGTTCGTTGTTTTATGTTTATCTGCTTTTCTGGACTCTTAGCCCATGAGGGCAGGAACTGTCTGTCATCAGTGCCTAGCATGGCGCATGTAGATGTGCAAGTAATGTTTGTTGGATGAATGAATATGTGTGTCCACCGTGTCCTGTGCTCCTCACAGAGTAGAAAGTGAGATGCTCTAAGGCTTATGAGTCCTTGGGGCTGTGGCAACAAACTAAAAACTTGCACACCGAGTCAGTAAAATAATTTCGAGTATATATTTTCAACACATATATGTTGTTTACTTAATATGTGTTCTATATTGCAAAAATTCACAAAATTTGAACTTTAAAAAGGATGAAGTTTTAAAAACAAAGTTTCTGATATATCGTTTTGTATGTCAAAGGATCAGATTGTGAAGCGGGGGCTGGGAGGCTTTGTGGGAAAAAGAAGTCAGTCAACAGTTTTCAGGGCCTGGTGGGACTGGACGGCAGGGCTGCCTCAGGCTGGAGTGGTGGAGAGAGCCAGAGAGAGCCAGAGAGCCGGAGGGGTGAGCGGCTGAGCAGAGAGGGGAAGCCTCAGGACCGTGGGGGTGGGGGCAGGAGGGTGGGAGGATGGGGGAGGGGAATAAGATCCATCAGAAAGGCTGGGCCTCAGCTTTGACCGAGGTTTGACACCAGTCCCAGGCGTAGGACTTCACCATCCTGAAATGACAGGTGGTTGAGTTGAGGAAACAGGTAACTGCCCCCTGTTATCCTGTAGTGAATATTTTTCCTTCCCCCTGTTATCTGTGGGTGTAGTTGAAGTAAAGTACAGTTTATTCTATCCCATCTTAAGATCTTGGTTAAATTTTTTTTAATGAGACTGTTTTAGACTTTTTTTACAGACATCTAAAAAATTTACTCCTTGTCGTCATTGAAAACATTGATGAGGTTCCTATACAAGGGATGTCTGAAACGTGGACACCAGGGACCACTTTAAGCCCACAGGGAAATACTGGCGGTTTCAGAGGTAGAGCAGTGGCGGAGGATAAAAAAGCACAACTCAGCGGTGACCTTCGGACGAGCTGGGCAGTGGGTAGGGGGACCAGGCAGCTGTGACCTTACTAGCCGGTGACCAGACCACTGGATGGGGAAACGCTTTTTCTTCTGCTCATCTGTGGCTAGGGTGGTAACTGGCCTGGCGTGTCTTTCTCCATCTTGGGAGAGATTGCCAGTGGCGCTGGTGAGAAGCCAACTGCGGGCAGAGGCGGACGGACCCCACGAGCCAGTTTTCAAATCTCAGCATCATCTCTCTCTTTGAGGGAAAGGTTTTACGCTACATTGGAATTGAGGGAAATGTTCTGATAGCTGTATTTAGAGAATCAACATTGAAAAAAATATATAGTGCAATGTAGGGAGTAAAAAAGATAGTGAAAATTGTTTCTGTTCTAACTAGAATATTGTATCTACAAATAAAGGGTAGCATTGTAACGGTTGCAGACTGTGATGCAAGATGTGTTTAGCCCATTTCATAGAAGCAGTCTATTAAGAAGAAAGTATGAATTGTCACAGCAGGTCATTTAACAGGCATAGGGGCATTTAAAAGTGCTTTATGTATTAAAAGATCTGAAACGACTAAACAATTTTCTGGTTTCATCTACAAAGCTAGATTATTTTTAAGGAGTGCCTATAATGCAGCATGCTGAAAAGATTAGTGTGTTTTAGGTTAAAATGTATTACTTTAAGGATTATTTTATAAAAAGTGTATAAAAAAGATTTTTACTTTCATCTAAATAATTTTTCAATAATTTGGAAAATTGATCTAAGTAAAGTATTAATGAAGACTTTAAGGACATTTGTTCTTTTTGAGGAAACTGTTCTTTTGAAGAATTAAGGAGAAAATAATATCTCTGAAAAAGAACTCAAACCAAGACAAAATATTCATTCTAGCACAACATATTCAGAATATAAGGGAAACTTAGGAAGTGTCTTTTGCTATTTGAAAAACATGTTTTTTTCCCAGATAGTTTTTGAGACTTTAGAATATATTTTAAGCATCTGATAGTACAATCTCATTTATACCAACTGACATAAATTCTAGAAATAAAATAGATCAGATAAAAAACAGCGGTTAGACGGTGGATTGGTCTGGCTTCCTTCCTGGCTGCATTACCGTGGCCCGTAAGCAGTGACGTCTCATCTTGGACCCTCGAGCCCTGGTTTCTAAATTGTGGATCATAAATGCAGATATCTAACAGGCGGGGTTTAGTCGTTAGATGAGCTGATTAGGTTTGGGAAATGCTTTGAAAACTGTAGGACTATATAAAATATTACTAGTTTTAGCAGTTTAAAGATGGGATGTTGGCCAGTGACCTTTTGACTAGGTCCCAAGTTGATTTAGTTTAAGCAAACTGGAAATCTAGAGAAATGAAATTTTTTTTTTCTTCCAAAGCCAAGATGCGAAAACTGTAAATGAAATTTAAGCACTTACGTATACCCATTCTAATCTGCAAGCCTGTATTTGTGGAATGAACTCACGAGAAAGTTGTCAAAAGCTTCTGGGAAGGGGATGTAAGCTTTTTGTGGTTTCACTGATGAAACTGTACATTTTTGATGAAACATAAAACTTACATTGGTAGAGTCAGCTGACAGATCTGTTTGGCTAGACAGATCACCTATTTAACCAATAGTTCATGAGAGGGACCAAGCTGATTTTACTGCACTGTCGTTTTGTCTGTGTGAGGATCCAAATGGCGTGGTCCTGCGGTGGCCTGGCCCTTCACCAGGAGGTTTAATAAAGCTTTCTCCCAGGAGCATCAGGGGCCCTCAGAAATGAACAACTTCATGGTGATCACAGGTATACTCTTTAATTCAAGGATTCAAAGTCTTCAAAATGTTTGCATTTTTTATACAACAAAAAGCATTTTAAGAAAAAAATTGTCTTAATTATAAAATCATGTGTGCATTCTTCAGGCCTCAGTCTTGTGGCAAACTACTAAGGTAATGATACAGAAGTCACCCTCCTTCTCGTCAGTACCCCAAAACCATTGGGCTCAGGAGAAGTTAACTTAGAGTACCTGCATTTACTTATCCAGAGGAGCGTTTGGCCAAGGTAGTCAACGTTATTACTGCTTACTTACCAAATATACCAAGATTGTGTGTGCTTTTAGGACAGAAGAAGTAATCGTACCATATCTGCTCAAAATGACCTCTCCTCCATTCCGTTTATGTTTTTAATAATCACATACAGAATAATGTTTAACGTACGATGTCTTTGTAATGTTTCCAGACCATCCTTTTGTCTCGCAGTTTTAGTGATATGTAACTGACCCGGCATAAAAGCCACGTCCTTAAAGTGTGTGCTCCGATGGCTTTTGTGTCTTCGCAGAGTTGTACAACCACCATTACAGTCAATTTGGAATATTACAGTCTCAAGGAAGAAGCCCCACACCCCTTAAGCTTCATCCCTCCAATCTTCTCATCTCTTCCAGCCCTAGGCATCTGCTAAGCTACTTTCTTTCTCTGTGAATTTGCCCATGAAACAACCTATTTTCATAACTCGATGAAGTTTGTAGTCACGTCTCTTATTCCACGATGGGGTAACCTGGTGCACCTTTGTGAGCTGCTGAGGGAGGAGCGGGGGACCTCCTGCCGATTGGCATTACAGAGTTCCCCCCTCTGACAGTGCCCGAGGGTTATTTCCTTCGGTGTGAGCGTGGTCGTGATACAGTGACTGAGAAGTGGCTGGAACTGTGATATTGTGCTGCTGCAGGTGTGGTGTGTGCGCTGTGGCTTTGAGAGGAAGCTGCGTGCATGTTGCCTTGAACACTAAAGAATCAGAGCTAGGGCAGGCGGGCCAGCGACACACGCTGGATGTGTTTGTGCACACACGATGTGTACACCTGCCGCTACCAGCAGTCTTTGGGCGGGAGCCCACAGGGGCCACCTTAACACAGGTGGAAGTGAACACGACGTAGTTAAGTATGAGACGCAAAATCCTCTGCATAGTCGCTGAAGTCACTGACCAGCATGGCGATCAAAACACCTGACCCATGTCCGAACTGAGCAACGTCATCTGCATCCGCGTGGACTTGTTGATAGATAATCTTTTGGCCTGTAATACCGGTCAGGATTTGGTAACTAGATATTGAAAAGGGAAAGCTGGGTACGAGCTGAGCTGAGACCCGATTACCTGGTTGTAATTTAGAAGTTGCTACTGTTTGAAGACGGATCCCTGGTCAACTGTTTCTCTTCTTTCTTAGCATCAGTGCTATTGTTATTTGGCCAGATCACCTTTAAAGCTGTTACTCTGAGTAGTTAGTTAATGCAGCCACCGCCCCGTTCTGCCTGACTGCGATCAGCCGAGCATGTGGGGAGAGCTGTGTAAGATGCAATTTTCCCTTTTAGTTTCTGTGCACTTTAATGTGAGTATAACATTCAGATGAAGTCAGAAATATAGAGTGCTTTACATGTGAGGAAGCAGAGGTTGGGTCAGATTTCTTGAGATCGCGGGCACATAGTAGATTTTAATAGGAGTAAAAGTTAGAAAAACGCACCGCGATTTTGGTTTCGGAGGGTGCAGTGGCTGTTGGAGATGCACTGCCTGTTGGGAAGGACTCTCTGTGAGTGAGAAGGTACTTACTTAGGTAGTAAAAAAAAAAAATTTCAGGTTTTTTTTTGTTTTTGATGCCAATTTGAACTTTTTCAGTAATTTGCTCATTACTTGAAAACATTTATAATGGCAATGACAGGGTCTCTTCCCTGTAGCAATGGCACGTAAACTCGAAGGCAGGTGTCTGTCATATCACGTTTGTGGCTCCGGTGCCCAGCATTGGCGCTGCCACCCCACGTGGGCTCAGGTGTGCTGCCTCCGGTGACCCCTGCAGTTTGTGCAGGAGGCAGGGTGTGGGGGCGCCCTGTCTCTTTCTGGTTGAGAATCTCCTTTATGTTCCAAGTATAAAATTCAGGACTATGGTAAAAAGAGATCTCCGTGTTTGTCTTTATTTAATATAACTTTTAACGCTCCCTGTTTTCTCTAAATGACCCATAAAATGGTCCCTTAAGTTAAAGTCCTGCAGTGTAGTTTTGTAAAGAGCCTGAAGCACAACTGTAGCGCTCTGCCTGGTCTGAACGGTGTCGCGTGCTGCTGGGAAGTCCCTGGTTTCCTGTCCTCACACTGTCACCTGTGCCAGTTAAGGAACCCTTGTACACCTCCGTTTTCCCATGAAGCTAGGTGCGAAAACAAGCATCATCCAGTCAGGAGACTTGCCAGCTCGTGCTATCGCGTCACTGAACGGTGCTGCTGATGATAATGATGCTTTTGTTTGGGCTGTATTTTCACATAGGATGGTAGGAGGTTACACGTAATCTGCAATTGTCGGCCATAGACTTGAGATACAGAGCAGAATGTGTAGGGTGGGTGGCTTGGTATAGTCAATAAAGTAAAAAATAGTGAAAATTTAAATACTAAACTAACAGGAATTACCTTAGAATATATAAACGGCATTGCGATGTTATACTTATGTATTTCTTTTCGATAGAAAGTCTAAATAATTTCGTAGCTTTCTGTTCTGATGAGCAATACAGACCTCCTACCCCCCAGGCACCCAGCCTTTTTCGCTGCTTTTGTGAGTGCTCTTCAAAATGCAGCTAGTATTCATCTTCCTATAGTTAGCTGAAATGTACAGAATAAGAATTACATGCTGCGACTCAGTCTTCAGTGACAGCTTTCCTGTATCCAAAGGTTTAAGCCTGGTACAGTGACATGGGAGAAATAGTGTCCACTCTGCTCCCAAGCCTGAGCCCCCCGAATCCCTGGAGATGTCGAGACTTTGTTCTCATAATGAATATGTAACTGACTCGTAGTCACTGGGTGCTCATTGGGATCAGTTCCTCTGACCTCACTGACCCTTCAAGTGCTACCATCCCATTTCCCAGATGAGGACTGTGAGGCCCAAGGCCACCCAGTTGCAGAACTGAATTCTGATCAGATCGAGCCAAGTCTGAAAACCCACATTTTTCCCCATTGTTTGCCTTCACATTTTGGGGAGGGGATAGTACAAAAACATAATGTCTATGAAATTCATAGCCGAAGTACAGAATTCAGTTCAGCAAACCCCGGTGATGGATAGAGAACTGTCTAGGGTCTAAAAGGACCCCTCCCCTCCACCCACACCCCCTGGTCACTAGGAAAAGACTTCGTGAACTTTGAGACTTGCCTCAAGAGAAGGCTGCTTTGAGGGACAAGAGGACAGGGATGGGAGCAGAAGGAATGTTTTTGCGATTTTGAAGTAATTCACACATCATTGATAAATTGTTCCAGAGGACCCCATCTTTCCATCTGGAACATTCACGAGGTTTTCTTGTCTCTAACAATATTTTCCTGAACTCTGCCTGGCTTTCCTTCCTTTGCAACCTAAATTTTGCCATTTTTCAGGATTTTGTCTTTAGTCTGTACGTAATAAATTCTCAAATGATAATAAAAAGTTAGCAGGCATCATACAGGTTTCTGTAATAAGACTTTAGAAACTGACACATGAAGTATATTTGCTTTTTTGAATGCAGTGTGGTTACATTGGTTTATTCTAACAAATGATTTCTAAAAATGAGGTTGGTTATTATCTACTAAATGCAATTCAGTAGGGAGACTTTCAAATCATGAGCTTCGCAGTGGGGATAAATGAGGAAAAAAGAGTTCTTGTCACAAGAATGTTGGGAACGACTGATGCATTTATATATGTGAAAATCACTAAAATTTTAGCTAAGCTGTTTTCCTGAGGCTATCTCCCTCTTTTTTTTTTTTTTTTTAAACATAACAGCAGATATTTATTCCCCTCCCTCTTTCCCTTGCTGTGAACAGTTGCATTTAAGCATTATCAGCATTAAAAACATATTTGGGAGGAAATCCAAGCCAAGCATCTGTTACTCAGCCAGACATTTTCCAAAACCCTTCCAGCTGCAAGGAGCGGGCTTGCCCGCCGCATGCTTCTGACACACAGGAGGCAGCCCGCATGCCTTCCTCGGGAGGCAGGGGTGGGGTGTGGGGGTGGGGCGGGGCGTTGTAGACTGTGAGACGAGAGGGAAACGTTATTCATGTTTCACCAAAGGCAAAACATTCTAAGTCAAAGAAAACAAGACCCCCGTTATCAATATCTAATAAAAGTCTGCAAATCTACCAATTGGTTTGAATTTGAAAGGCTATTAATCTTGAATTTCCCTCCCTACTTAAAAATTTTTATTTTTATAATCAAGATGAGATTTCTTCCTTAAAGCGGTTAGCAAAACCTGTTTTGGAATATAATATGGTAAAAGTTTGAAATTTATATTATTTTCTCACTCATTGTGAAACAAGGTTTTAAGAGTAGTTCTTAGGTCCCTCAGTGTGTGTGAGTGTTTAAAATACTAGTGAATGTTTTAGGGAAATAGCATGTTTTAATACATGGAAAGAAACAAAAAAAATGCCACTTTGATTTATTTTCTTTTTTATCAGTGTTAGAATTAAGGCTTTTTATTCCCTACTGAGTTTATCCTGGTGAAGGTCTCAAACAATTTGAGAGTTTTATTCAAAGAAGGATGTTTTCCAAATATCTTCTTTGATTTTTAACTACAAATGTAGGTCTTTTGGGAGGGGGTCTGTCTTTTGCATATTCACATTCATAGTGTATAATCATCCTTTGAACATCAAATTTGCCTTATGTCATAATAGAGAAATGATACTGATTTAGGGAAACCAGGTAGAAATTATGGAGTGTAAACTTTTAGTGTGATCCTGAAATCCATACATTGTAAAACCGAGTGCTCCATGAGGGTGTTCTTTATCGGATGCTCCAAGAGCAGGTGGGAGGGATGGTCAGCTGCCGTCTCCACTTAAGACCGTGCTCTTTAAAAAACTTTTTAGAACCTTTTATTTAATTGAAACTCGATCCCTATTATAGGCTGATATTTCATGTTTTTATGGATGTGGAGAAATTTCCAGCTCTAAATCTCTTATTTTAGCCTTCTCCACATTTCGCCTTGAAGACCGCAGATCAGAAGCAAACATGCATTTCCCCACCTCGGGTCTGTCTTCGCTCCTGACCCAGACGCTCTCCAGATACCCGTCCCTCGACTTACTCGGGATTCTTTTTATGCGAGTTTTTTATGTGGGGTAAATATTCCCCCCGTTTATGTGAACTGTTTATACACGGTTTCCGTTTACGCGGTCTCATTTTACGCGGTTCCTTCTTTTCCATTTCCATTATTGGCCATTATTCTTTCTAAAAAACAGTAACTTAGCAACCTACAAAGGACAGATACTAACACACAATTGTTAATGTATCTTTCTATTCATTGGATGGCAAATAAAAAAAGCATGGGTAACTACTGATGTTTTTCAGGATTGGTTTTACAAATGTTTTGCTGTAGAAGCTGGAAATATATGAAGGAAAATGTCTTCTTTTAAAAATATTCTTACTTTTTGATAATGTACCTAGTCATCCACACAACTTAGAGCATCCAGCATGGAAGTTGGATATTTGCCACCAAATACAACTTCCTTGATCCAACCTTTATATCAAGGCCTTATTTCCACCTGTAAGAGCAATTATATTAAACAGAATTTTAATGATATTTTTAATAAACTTGAAGATAATGAATCACTCACAGTTACAGAAGCTTGGAATAAATACACAGTTTTAAGTTGTATCAAGAACATTGCTTCAGCTTTGCATGATGTAAAGCCATCAACTTTAAATGCTTGCTGGAAAAGCGGTATGGCCAGAAGTGGTTGTACCAGGGAATATGGTTCCAACAACTGAAGAGGGATTAACTTAGCATTAATTTATTAAGTAAATTTCAAGAAGGATCAGAAAGTTTGTAGATGATATTAATGAATGACTGGTTGATCACACATTAACTGATAATCAATTAATTCACTTAATATCTGAAGCCCATCCTGCTGATGACTATGGCAGTGACCTTGAATCACTTTCATTCACTGCAGAAAATATTTACAAAGCTCTTGAACTGGCTACAAAACTGGAAACTGAAATTCTAGATATTGCTCCAAACAAACATCCAACAAGCCTTAAAATTTCTAACAGATTTTTAAAAATGTTGCAGGGAATATCGAGGAATTTATGAAAACTTAGCAAAAGATGGGTTGGAAAAAGATCATCCAAAAACATAAAAATAATGCAACCAAAGTGGTAGTACTTCCAAATATTTTGAGTGACAAAGATGGTGACTTTGTGCTAATTAAAAGGATACGGTTGATTGCTTTAGATTACAGCACAGACACCGACAGCGAATATTATTTATTTTGGTTTTTCTGAATTTTCATTAACATTTTTTTGTGTGTGAAAATATTTGAAATGTTTTTATGCTTTCTGTCAGCCTATTTAGTATTTTTTTCATACTGGTGGACTTTTTATGCGGTTTTCTTCCACTTAATAAAGAAAAACACGGACGTGGTTCCATGGTGTAGCGGTTAGTGCGTCTGCTTTACACGCAGAAGGTCCTGGGTTCGAGCCCTAGTGGACCTCCGGTCCATGGTTTACGGCCATGCCACCCTGAACGAGCCCGATGACTCATCTCAGTAGCTGAGCAGGGTTGGGCCTGGTTAGTACTTGGATGGGAGACCACCTAGGAAGACCAGGTGCTGTAGGCATACATAATAATAATAATAAAGCATGGAACGGATAATCCACATAAATTGAGGGTTGGGTGTAATTTGCTTCTAGTTTTACGTTCAGATATGCCAGTTACATCATCAGTGCATCTCCATTAGTGCCAGATGTGGGACAAATTATATTTCAGTGGAAGCTTGTAACATTATATATAGCAGTTGAATATATTTGCTCTAATTTTTACTAAAATTAAAAAGTAAATTATATTATTTCAGTAGCATTCTGAATAACAACACAAGCATGGTGACTTATGGCACTTAGCACGTGCCAGGCCCTGGGTTAAACCCTGACTTGTATTAACTTTAATCCTCACTACAGTACTACAGTGTGGGCATAGTGTTTTATGTACATGGAAACAGGTACAGAGAAGTTAAGGACTTACCTAAGACCACGCAGCTCCTAAGTAGCAAAGCCAGGTTTGGAATCTATGCAGTGTGGTCCTACTCCTGGGCTTGTAACCACAAACTACTGTTTTGCTTAATGCTTTCAGCCAGCTGCTAGAAAGTTCTTTTCTCTATTACGTTATTATGTTCTTACGTTATTATAATAGAGATAGGCTAAATCATTATCTTTTCGCAACTGCATATCTACAAAGAATAAAAGCCGTTAAACGTGAGACACAGGAGAAAACTCTGAAGTCTTGTCAATTTTTATGATTAAAAAGCTTATTAAAGGTGATCTAGTTTTGGCGGGGAATCCTCACAAGAATGAAATAAAGTGTTATCGGCCAGGTGTAGTGGGGTTTCTAGTTTTATATCCATACTCATTCACAAATGATGAGAAAAAGATAACAACCTGGGGCCTTTTTATCTACTCTGAGATCAAAGTCAGCCAGTCCTAAAATTCCCACCATGAAATGCATTGTTGGAGAACAACCTAGAAATGGGAAGTGTGGTCTCTACCCTCTCTGAACTACCTGGGAAGGTGAATTACAGGTGACCCGTGAGACATCTTATTCATAAGTTCCAGCAGAGGGGGCTTTTGGAACAGAGACAGTGATGAGTGAGCAAGGGGAGCCCCCTCCACTCCCGCCGCCCCGCCCCGGAGCCGAGCTGCATGGGCAAGTCAGCAGGTGTTGGGTGGTATCTCTCTTCTCCCACCCCCCAGCTGAGGAGCTCGGTAGGAGCTGGTATGGGACCCAGTGAAGTTAGGGTGCTCCTATGAACGGTGCTTCAGGCTTTTGTTTTCCTTGGTGTTTTGGGTGTCTGCGTATCTGTCCTGCCTCTGGCATATTCTCGCATTCCTCTTCATTCACATTTATTCTGCCCTCAGCATTCATTCCATACCTCATAAATAGAACGTTTTTAAAAAGAAAAATTTAATTTTGATTCGAGGTTATATTCTGTAATGCTAGTAAACTTTCTCCCCACCCCCATCAAGTTGTTTTAGCTTAGAATCCTCGGTTGATTTTTCTTTGTGGTGCTTGATTTAAAAAAGTTTCCATGTATAGGCGATAATGGCCACTTTGACTGTGAGAGTCTCGAATTAGAAAATGGTTTTTTGAAAGATGTACCTAAAACATTGTCTTATAATGAATGTAGTGTTCTGAGTTAAAAAAAACTATTCAGCAGGAGGATAGAAGCAGAATTAGTGTTTCTTAGGGTTTGCTTTTCTCATACGGTATAAGGAAAACATGTGCCATGGAAATAATTAGGGTCGTTAAAGACCACGTTGGCTGTGGTTTGCTGACAGTTTCTTTCCTTAACTGTATACGTTTTCTCAGCCTTTAACATCCACTTACCGTTCTGTGGTGTATCCATTTATCCTGGGTATTTAAGTCAGGTTATTGTGAAAGCTCATTTGCACCTGTTGAAAATGCTGGCATAATTTCTACATCAGTACACCCCAGAAATCTGAGCCCTTCTGCCACTGCAGTTTCTCATTTCAGCTAGAACATTCTTTCTGAATGTGTGTGATAGGGTCGGGATCAGTGTGCCGTTGTCAGACGGTTCAGTCTTTTCCTGTGACTGCAGCGCTTGTTCACGGGAAGGGCTTGCAGTCCCTTCACCCCCCGCCCCCGCCTCCACTTTCGAATTAAGAAAAGAAAGGCTTAGATTATGTTTGTGGCAGCTGCTCACAAAAATCTTGTTTTCTTAAGAGCTGTGCTTGTCGTTGCTTAATGATGGTATGCATCGGACCGAGCTGGTGACAGTTCAGCTGCCATGAATGGGTGATGCCTCGGCATGGAAGAGCTGCTGTGTGTAGATCAGTGGACCGCCTCGTGTCTGTGCCCGGAGCAGGCTGCACGGCGGTCTCCCCACGCACACAGCGGTCCCTGGGGACAGTGGGCGAAGGGTGTCCAGGGCGTTGATATTTGGGGCCAGTGCTTCAGAATTCAGTGTAACTAACTGGTGGCCTGTGGCTTTGTTGCCAGCCAGAGCATTGACCTTCCTAAAGCCTATTTTGTCAAATGATTCCCATTCCGGTTAAATGGTGCAGGCTGTAGGATTAGATGGCTGTTTGTTTGACTTTTGAATACATGGTGTCTATTCCGAGCAGATTAAGACAGAAGCTGCTTAAGGACAGAGTGTATATTAAATACCGCTTGGTCGTCCTGGAAAGTAGCTCTTAGATAATGATATAATGAGAAAAAACACTCATTATCCAGCCCCTTGATTTACTTAAATCCCTTGTAGATTTTACTTTACCGCTCACCTTAAACCATTTCTTTCATCTGGTAAGTGGTTACAAACGCTATTTTGTTGTACTCTTTGAAACCATTTAAACTGGAAGATAAAAGTTCAAAATAAACAGACTGCCTTTTTAAAATAGAAACAAAATATAAAACTTACAAGATCAACACTTAAAGTTTCGATACTTAATTTCTCTTCAATTTAAAACGATTTACTAGGCATTCAACTAGGCGGGAACTGTCAGGTTTAGTCTCATTCAGGGCTGGGAGGTGCATGTGCTCACATCACCACTTCACTCACCTGTCGGAAGGTGGGGGGGCGTGCGCCCCGCCTGTCGCCGCCTCTTCTGAGCTTCCCAGGCAGGCCCTGTAGCTGTCTGTCCTCTCTGGGTGCTAGTTCTCGCTCTAGGCGTTAAGGGACTTAGGCCACCCTAAACCAAAACGGCACTTTTTCATCAACTTCCTCCCCGTTTACACCGCCCCCCATTTCTGCAAACCAGAAGAGGCAGTGTCTCTGTATTCTTCCTCTCTCTCCACTCACACCTCTCACCCCTTGTTTCTTTTGGCCCTTCTCATTGGGGCTGGGGACAGGGGAAGGGAAAGGGTGGCATCTCTTTTGACCTGGGCTGCTGTTGTCTGCCGTTTGTCTTGTTCTCTGTCTCCTTGTTTCTGTCTCTGCGCCCATGTCTGTCTCTTGGGTTCTTCAGTGGCTTATCCACCCCCCCACCCCCCCCCACCTCCCCCCACCAGGCCGAATTCAACATGTGAGATGTTTATAAAGTGTTTCAATTTTAGATATGTTTACTCCTCTCAGGTCATGAGGGTCATTTGCAGTGAGAAAGTCATCCAGAAAACAGGTGTCTGGTACCTGTTTTACCTGGTTTTATTTACTCCTGAAAATTTAGTAGAACAAGAGCTAGCATTTGTTGAGTACATTTTAAGCCCTTTACACATATTACTTCACAGAGCTCTCACCTCACCTTCATGGGATAGATATTATCATCAACCCTACTTTGCATGCAAAAATTGACAGAGAATTCAACCACTTGTCCAAATCACCAAGGTGGTAAGTGGCAGATCTGGATTCAATCTTAGACTATCTGGTTTCACAGCCTAAGCTTTTAACTTCACCAAATTAAGTCTGAATTTACCTTTTGTAAAAAAAATAAATAACATGAAACAGCATCCCTTTGTGAAGAAATCATAACATTTGAAACTCCTTTCAGTCAAAATAAACAGAAAGCTAAGATGTAATCCTGTCCAACTCTTTATTTTTCAGATATGGCAAATAAGTGCCTCAGAGGCAAATTATTTACCCATTGTCACACAGTAGTCAGAGGTAGAGGCAAGACCAAGGTAATTTACCCCCTTGTCCAGAGCACTTCTCACTACATGAAGTTGCTTCATTTATCCCAGAAAGTTTGAAAGTTTAATCTTATCTTGGAGGAGGAGAAAAAATATATATAGTTATACCTCGAGTTGCTCAGATGAATCAAATGCATTGTGATGGGATTTAAAAAAATTATACTGGGTAATTTATAGATTTAGTTAATTTAAAACAGTATTTTGAAGACATTATAAAGTAGTTCCTTAAGGTGACATTGTTTGCATGAATATGCAACTTTCAGAAGATAAATATATGACAATATAAGAATTCTCTATGATATAGTAGTTCAAATAGCTCAATTTTAAAGAAATACTACTGTAGGACATATATATATTAATATATATGTTTAAGAATCAGATCAAAAATATTAAAGTGAGTTGATAGTTTTTACAGGCTATAATAGTCTCTGGTATCTCTGTCACTAAGCCAAAAGAAGATTAAGATAATTATCAAAAGACTGAATTATGTATTCTGAATTAAATACATAATCCTCATTTGGATTACTTTCGGGTCAAATCTCTGATTCCTAATCATCTTTGTGTTACATGCAGAGCAATGTGGTTTTGCCATCTGAATCTTAAAAAGCTGGGCTCAGTTGATTGACCAGCAACAACCCATGAGAAAAAATCAGTTAGACACATGAATCTATTATAGATCAGAATTGAAACTCGTCAAGTTCAGGGTTTGTGTTGACTCTTTGCAGACTAGTATTAGTCATTTGGGTCCCCCAAAGTTTTCAAACCCATTTTGAGTCGTTTAATTTTCTCATTTCATCATAAATCCACCCTTTTTTTCCTAAGTCACCCAAAAGAGTTCTAGAATAAGTCTACTTAATGTGTTGGGCTATGATGGCAGATTCTAGTAAGGAAATTTTAGAGCTCCAAATACTGTTGCATTTCTGGAAGTCCCATTTTCTAGCTAAAAATCAATAAAGACAATGGCTTATTTTTTTGACTATGGGAATTGTCAGATGTGTAAAAGGCAGGAGAGTAGAGTGGTTAAGAGCCCAAGCTTTGGAGACTGATCATATGGGATTATAAAAGCCAGCTTTTGATAGGGCTAAAAGGTGATGTAGCTGAGTGATGGAAACAAGGCATGAGGAACAGAGAAGATAGGCCCTACATAAGAGGGCAGCCACTTAGCTCCATATGACAGTGACTCAACCAGAGAGTATAAGGGTAGTTGTCTCACCCCTGGCAGGCTCTTTCATTTACTTTTGGCACAGAGATGGATTTTATATTATATTACATTACATTATAGTTTCCAAACATGGACAGGCCAAAAAAACATGCCTGCAGCCCGATGTAGCCCTGATTCTGAAAAACATGGTGCCCCTGATAGACAAACAAGACTGTACAGTGTTTACCCAGGTAATTCTCTCCCTCCCCTGCAAGTCCGTGAAAGCCTGCCATGCTGGGCTTGCAGTGAAACTATTTTCTTTCTTTAAAGATTCGTAAAGACTCAACTTTTATTTTGCGATATATTTAAAGATGGAGGAGGAGGAGAGGGATAAAATAATCTTTAATTCTATGTTACATAAACTGAATTTAAGAAGATGAAATATAATCTAGGAATTCTAGGAGTGGGGAATTCTGCCACATTATTCAGTGATACAAATTGCCTAAAAGAACAGCCGCTGGGTTCCTCAGGTGTCATGTTAGCTTCAGTTCCTTTACTATAGGATTAACATTTGAGAAGTGTCTCTGAGGAAAATGTAATGCGTTTTTTGCCTTGAAAATCTATTTAACACAGATTGATTTACCATTTATATTATTTTCACATCATGTCACATGTACTTTGTTTCTTCAGCAGAATGCTATCTTGTTTTAGTTCATCTATGTATAATTACAACTTATTGTAAGTGAATAGAGGAAAGATAATACATTTGTTAGAAGCATCTTAAAATGAAGTTTAATTAATTCCTAATCTATGTTACCCTAATTAGTACAGCTTTGAATTTTTGTGCAATACTTACATTTAATAAAAAAGTTTTCTATTTTAAGGCCCCTCACCCTTGTTTGGAATTAAGCAGGATTTTGATTTCTAAGTATCTCTTCCTCCCACTCAAATCCTTAAAGGTCTGGTTTAGATCAGGCCTCCTCATGAAGATCTTTTCTGACCTCTCAGCCGATCCTGTTCTCCTTCTTTCCCAGACTATTACACTCCTTAGTGTCAGTACCATTAAGTTTAGCATTGTTTACCCTCTACAGAGCACAGCTACCCAAATTATACTCTATACTTGCCTCGAGGGGTCTGTGTAATATGTACATTTATATATGAGTACACATGTGTGTTTATCTCAAAAGGAAACATAAGAAAAAGATTATCCATTTTTCACTTGTATTTCTTAAATTAACTAGATAGCATTTACATAGCTGTAACTATCTCATGGTAAGACCGCATTAAACTGAAGAACTCACCAGTAATGGGTTTGGTGCAGGCTGCACACTTTTTGGCATAAAGACGATTGTAGCAATCCAAGCAGAATGGATAATCATCTCTGGACATAAATTCTTCTTCACAGAGCTCTTTTCTACAGCCACTACACAGGAAACACTCTTTGTGCCATGGCTCACCCCGGAACGTTACCCCACCTGAAGTTATCACCTGCCAAAGGATCACAAAACAGCAATGACTGTGGGAGCCATTACAATTCAGAACTTTCGTGATTCTCTTTTATGTCCACATGTGGTTTGGGCTACTCAAGCACCCTATGTCAGGATGTCCATTTCCTATGATTTTTTGAATTGATATGAAAAGCAAAAGGCTATAGGGATTAAATTGAACTAGTGAGAAATATCCTAATTTGTATTCTATAATGGAACAGAAAAGAAGCAGGGCCATGATGGATCCAGGAAGATATGAAAGAAGTTGCCTGTTGATTCCTTTGCTCATCTTTCTATGATTTTCTTGTTGGTCTTCAAAGATCTGCCATTAGAGCTGAGATATTTTTTACAATGTTCTTATTTTTACGTTTACCTTTTAAGGATACTGAAAAAAAGTTTTTTCTTGGAAGCTTTACTCCGGGTTTAAGAATATTCAGTGGTGGCAACTCTGAGTGGAATTGATAAGCACCATCATCTGCTAGCGATAGCTAACATTTCTTAAGTGCTTTTTCAGTCCTCAGCCCTGAGCTAAAGGATGACCTATTAACATTCTGAATACTGCTCCACAGCAGAGACTATTTTTTTCCCCTAAGAGATAAGTGAATACTTAGAGTTAGAGTGGTTAAGTCACTTGCCAAGATCACAGAGCAAACATTCTAACCTGCAGCCCATGTTCTTAAACATTGATACACTTCTGAGGAGAGATTACTTTGTATTGATAAATAGTTGATAAATCCTTGCTGAATAAATGTATAAATTTCAAGGGGAAAAAGTGTTTGGAAAGCAATTTCAACATTGTATCTAGAATGAATGGGAGACTGTGGGCAATTGCTAAGTTTTCAGCTTTAGGACTCTAAGTAATGAACACTGGTTGTACGTTGACCCTTTACCTGCGACGTGCTAAGGTTTTTGTCAGAGATGGTTATTATTCCTCCATAATGCACCTTTTTTCTAAAGTAGTTTAATTCACGGATTCTACTTTTTAAAAGGCAGAAACATCTATCTTTAGAATGACATGGGTAAATATTGGACACCTCTTCTTGTACAACACTTTTTAAGTCATAGCTTCTTTCAAATCCATGGCTATTGAGCTTCTGGAATAGCTGTGGAACCAAAAATGTGCTCATGTAAATGTCTTATAATGGCTGAAGCAAGGTGGTATCAGAGATTGTTCTTATAATCTCAGTCTTCAATTAAATAGACACAGAAAACATAGAGCCTATTCTAAGCCATCATATTGCTGACAAAGTAAAAAGTGTTATTTGCCTATGATACAGACTTTTGAAAACATTATTCTAAAGATATTTCAAAATCTTATAACAAATATCTTACAAATTAAAGATATTTAAAAGAAAAGTTATTTTTCCTAAAGGAAAAAGTATACTATTTTAAATAAGTAAATGGGAACTGTGATGGTCTGTATGAACACAAGCAATTTAAAATACTCCCTATTAACTTCAAATGCCTTATAGAAGGCACAGTGGAACTCAAGATTCCTTTGATTTATTTGATCAAATGATTAGCAGGCAACACTTAAAAGATTCAAAGCTTGAAAAATGTATTCACAGCGAAAACCTTGATAAGTAAGGTAAAACTGTTTAATTAGGGATAAGAAACTCAGAACATTAAAAATAGTTTGCTTGTGATTATTTTCCTTTTGAAGAGGCAGGTGGGCTAGGATGAAGTCTAATGTCTAAGGGTGGATTTTGCCACTGATCGGTCTCAGGATTTAGAACAAGTTTCTTCTCTGGCAAAGTGGAGACAATAATGATTTTGCATTTAGTATATGACAGCCAATGAATCGCAGAATACTCTATTTGAACCTTGAGAAGTTTAATTAAAAAACTTACAGTTTGAGGTTACTTGCTGTTTGAGAAAAAATAAATTTTAGCTTCACAAAAAAGCCTATGAAAAAAGTTTTAAGGGCCCGATTGTCAAGTAGTTTTTTTTTCTATTTTGTTTTGTTTATATTTAGTCTTTGGTTGGGTTGAAACTAATTGTTTTTCTTCATCTTGGATCGTCTTGATCAGAAACTTTTATATCAGGCTTTCGTTAAAGGACTTGTGGTTTAAAAAGTTAAATAGAAAATAATCTGGCATGTCATGATCTGTCTACTACCCAATATAAACATTTCATAAATGTTTGGTGACTTCAAATCATGTCCTAAATATAGGACAGGCTCCCATAACCTGGGAAATGCCAGTGATTTGGCCCCAAACAGTGCTCAGAACCTGATGTATTAGAGAATTTTCCTCCTTAAATCTTTATAGCATCAAAAGAAATTTTATATTGCATGCCCACTAAATGGTTTTAAGGCAATCCCTACAAGTCTCATTAATATTTTCACATAATTCTTTAAGAAACATAGCCCAAATATGGTCAACTTAGTGAGATAAATCTATCCACTTTATTACCAGCATCTGTTTCTAAATGCATGTCATTGACTCGTAATTCTTTGGAGCTTCACCTCACAGGGTCATAGGGTCTGACTGTTGCGTATAAAGTCATTTTCTAAGTCAGTGTTTCTGGTAGAGTAATGGAAGTCTCAGGTATAAGATAGTTTTATGTCATATTACCATCATTTGTAACTTTCAACCATCATTATAGTATAATTTAATAATTATAAATTGGAGTTTGTTGATGTCTCCTCAAATGCAGTAGTAGTATTTTAAATATCCCTAGAAAATTACTGCGTGCATGTTTGTGTGCTATGTGTGCATCCATGTTTGTATATGCATTTGTAGAAAGTGTTAATGAAACTTCTAGATGTCCAGATGCAAGTATATAAAAGGTCTTAAGATACTTGCCAAAGTAGCCCATAAATCAAAAGTATTTAGAAACCACTGTACTAATCCAATATGTTTTCATGATTCCGCTTTCTCAGTACAATTTATAGTGCTATTTTAAACTTATGATGCCTCACAGGTCAAGGATTTCTTTGAGAACATCAATACATATTTTTGGACTACAGATAGATTTATCAAGGTGATGGAGATGAGCAACTTTTTCTCATAAAGGCTTAGAGAATAAAAGAGAATTGGACAATGTTTACTTGAAAAAAATGACTTTTTTCTATTGAAAAACATATTTTCAATGGGTATCCAAGTCAGAGGGCCCTACATGATACTCTAGGACTGGAAGTGAAGCGAAGGAAACCAGTCAAAGCTCTTAACCTTCTTTCTATCTTTCTGTCTAATGAATCTCCCTGACGATCTCATCACTCTCTTGAGCCTTGCATAACCATCCTTTCGAAACAGAAAAGCTTCAAGCCAAGAAGACATTCGTGTTGCTGAGACATAATGTGAGGAGTTAAACATCTTGTTTAAATTGGTTCACTTCATCACTCTGTGAGACAAATCTATGTTTTTATGAAACTAAATGGATCGAAAATTATTTTCTATGAAATATTTTGTATTCAAAGAGAGATGCATATCCTCTAATAGATACATGAAATCTTATACAAGTGAATGGAACTGGAATATCAAATCACTTGATTTTGGAATGTTAAATTCATGTTCTGGGTGGAAATTTATAGTGATCAAAGTTGATGGTCCTCCTTGCTGTGACAGGTGGTGTTTTTGGACATATTGGAATTCAAACTGGCATGGATGTGTAAAGATAGATATAACATGATATTATCAGTTCATTCCAAATATATAGTGAGGCTAAAAAGCAATGGTCTGGAAGTTTCCACAAGCTTCACCTTCTTTAGATAATTACCTTCTTACAAAAGCTGCAGTAGTGAGCAAACTCCTTCTGAAAACACGGCACACAATAATAGCCACTGTCTTTGGAAATCAAAGGTTTAGTTCCCATCGGCTGTCGGCAATGCTCACACACAAAGCAGGTTTCATGCCAGTAATTGCCTTTAAATTCCATTTTGCGGGAACCTGTATCCCAGAAGAATCTGTTAGTACAAATCAAGTACAACTTTATTTTCTTTTAAGCAAATTACTTAAAATATATATTTTAAAGTTAAGATAATAAACTAATTGTTCTTATAAAAAATGTTTTGTTGATTTCCAAAAACATTTATCTGGAAAAAAAAGTAAATAGAGTTCAGCCATGATAACAGTGAATCACTCTTTCACTGAAACTTCTTCTGCCGCGTAAGCTACAATTTTGAGATGTGAAAGTACTATGAGTGGAGACTCTAAAAGGCTGCTTGTGGTTCAGGTAAATTTTAGGGATATTAGAAATGCTGGGAGAACAATCTCCTTAGATTGGTGTTGTGCAGTTATGGTCTCCTAGGAAGTCTTTGAATCTGTTATAAGAATATAAGAGAGAATCACGTTCTTATGTTGCTGTCTATAGGGATTGAGAAGAGGATCAAAACATGGAGAACTAGTGCTTGCCTAAAAGTTTAATGATTTTCATTGATCCTTATCCTCTCTAAGAGAGAATGAAGATGATTGACTCTCAAAACCAGTTGGTGTCAAGCTACAAAAACAATGGTTGGCTCCATTCTCCTTTGACAGAATGCTTTCTGGTGCCATTGTTTTTTTCTAGAACAGGATGTTTAATGCAGTGTTAGTATTATTGGTATAAATTTTATCTTTATTCTATCAGAGTCTGGTTCAAAATATTTCTATGGTTTAAGTTCATGAAAATAAACAGAACACTGTAATTTACCTGGGCAAGACAGAAAGAATAACCTTTTTATTTCTACTAAATGAGATCAACAGATAGCAAGAAAGCTCTCTTTCTCAAAAGCAAGGTCTTATTAGCTACTATACTTTTCCCAGGCTTGGACTTAATTCAAAGCTTTGCAGCTTCGGTTAGGCACCAGAATCCCCCTGTGATCTTACCAGGCATGATGGTCTTCTTGCAGTGGAAGCACTTGGAGGAGCACTCATTAGAATAACACTCAGAGCACAGCAGGCGCTCATCCTTGGCAACAAAAGGCTTTTCCACCAGAGAGTGATTACATTTGGCACAATTGAAGCATCTCTCATGCCAGTGCCGGCCTTTGTAACAAAGATCCTTCGAGACAGTGAATAAAGTTAATTAAAAGTATTTGCTACAAAACAGGGCATTTGATAAGAGAAAACTGAACACTCCTGGGACTCTGGTGCCAGTATGTTGTGCTGGTAGCTTGAGGGAAAGTTATTATTGATACTATTACCCATAAAGAGGAGACTCTCTGGGGCAATTAAGAGCTAGAGCTTGGGGTTTTCTTGGTTGGTCACTAACAACAGACTGAAAATAAATGGACTCTCTTCTGTTTCTTCTAATTTCTTCTACCTTCCCTTTATAAACAAGAAAGAATTTTTATGGAATGATTTTTGCTTTTAGGTTGTCATAACCTATTATCGTTTGATATTTAACTAAACAAAATCTCAAAATCATCTAACTAAAACAAAGGCAAAAAAAATGAAGAAAAAGGAAAAAGTACGATAATGTGCATCGTGGGTGGAATGGGCTGTAGGCGTGAAAGGTATCAAGGCACAAGGGGTTTAGTAGTGAGATGCTAATTTAAAGTTAGAAAATATAGATTTTTAAATTATGTACTTATTCATTTAGACTCTTGTCGTTCCAGAAATAACTCAATATTTTATCTGTGTAACTTTGGGCGAATAACTTCTTTAATATTTAACATCCTAAACTATATCCTAAGATCATTGAGAGGATTAAAGTTATGTTTTGCAGTGCTAAGCATGGTGCCTAGAAATTGATTGACGGTAACTTTGAAGATCCTCATATCCAGCAGCAGAGCAATAGAGTAACAGTCAAGTAAAGGAAAAGAGGCATTCCAAAGCATGTGTCTGCTGTTTATATGCAATAATTTTGTGAATTGAGATAAGACCTACCTTGGAATCTGATTCAATTGCTTCTTTGCACTCCTCACAATAGTTACAAAAGACATGATCATAACATGAAATGCAGTATGGATTGTCATCCTTTAATACATACTTCTTCCCAAGAAGTGATGTTGTGCAGTATTGACAGTCAAATTGAGCAGTTGTCATTTTGGCTTAATCCTGTGAATTAGAAAATGATTCATATATATATAAAAGCAAATTTCATTGATAGGAGAAATTATAAAGCCTCAATACAGTATGAGTCAAGCACTTGAATAAATTTTTATTTTCTTAAGAGAAAATCCACCAATTTAGAAAAATATACTGTAGTTATGGTGACACTTGGAGTGATTTAAGAAAGGCCACTCTCCCATCTTGGCAGTTTCTGTGTGTTTTGCTAACAAAATGCATCAAGCCAACAGCCAGATTGTGAAAAACATCTTGCATTTATCATCCACTAACTGTGGAATTCAATGAGAATGTGATGTGTTGAAATAAGATGATTTCACCTCAAGGACATAAATATGAATTGTTAATAGGGCTTTCACTAACTGTCATCACTTACTATCTTGCTGGAGAACTCTGGAGGCAGAGTTCCATGGAAATAACAAGTCATTTTTATTCTAACTAAAATAGAAATTAATAATCAAGTACATTGTATTTTCTGGGCCATTCTTTTATTTCTCAAGTCTTTTATAGGGTATCTATTTAATGAGAGTTCGGAAGTTTGTCCTAAGATCTTCCTCTACCATGTATTCTCCCTTGGGATATCCTCCCTACCTGTGGCTTCAACCTTCCCAAATATTCTCTTGACTCCAAAATCTCTAGCTTTAGAGATTTTGTTCATCACTTGACTCCCGAGCATCTCCATTTAAATGTACCATACCAAGCTAGCCAAATAAAACTCCATGTAAAATACATACATACATACATACATACATACATACATACATACATAAAACAGCAGGTAGAATTGAGTCCAAGTGCCAGGTCTTTGTGACTGCTGTTGAGCAATTGTTCAGATGTAAAAGTACAGATAAAACCATCAATAGTAGAAAGAGCTATAGGCTTATTCAGGTTGTAGGGCTAAATTAACATGTCTATAGAATGAATAATAGCAGCATCATCTTACAGAATGAAATATTAATATGAAATATAAAGCCAAAGCCAGGATAAGAATCCTAGTTTTTTTGTAAATTTAGGAAAACCATTAAAGAACAAAACATAGATTTCAAAGGTTTAACTAGGCATCGAACATGAGTTTTTTATTGTCACCAAAAGCAGTACCACTGATTTTCTTCAACAACTAAGATTTGTCATCTCTGGATTTACTGGAGTATACTAAGAACTATGAACATTTTCTAATTTTTCACAGCAGAATTTTTTTTTTAATTTTAGTAAAATGAGAAAATCAATTATTATGATGCTTTTTACAACATTTTAAATATTAGCTTTTATTTGCTACATTCAAATGACATTCCCATACATTCGCCTTCTTTTATTTTAATGATGATGTTTCCAGCAGTCTTGCTGAATATACATTATAATTAATTCTGTGTATAGAAGTTTTGCCATATTGTTCTTCACTAACAGAGAAAAGACTGAGGATTTGAAACACGTGAGTCTTTTCCCAGGAAATATAAAAATTTAGACTAGAAAGTTCCCAATGGAACATACCAAAATTATCTGCAAGGAACATTGAATTCTGTATTTGATTAATTCCACAGAAATGTCCCTTCCTAGTGAATACAAACACACTCAATGGATTATTGAGATCTGGGAAACAGGAGGAAAATTGACTTGATTTCCTTGAAAGATTTTAAAACGCATGTTTTATTTACATTCACAGTGATCAAGTATTTATCTCTTAATAGTGAAATAAAGCATATACCTTTAACTTTCGTCAATTAATGTGGCCACTTTCAAAATTAATATAAGTTTGTCTTAGATGTATAGAACAGCACCATAAAGCACGGCCTCTCAGGACTTGGGAATTCCCAGGCCATTTCCATTTTGTAAGGCTTTACTAAAAGCCTTATAAAATGAAGAAACACCAAAAGCCTTATATTATAAAATGAAGAAACACCAAAAAAGATTACAAAATTGATAGTTTCAAATGTATAGGAAATGTTAGATTTCTTAAGTCAAACTGTTATTTCTTATACTTTGCATATATATTAGAAATATTCCTTTCTATATACATCGCGTTTTATATTTTAAAGGTTTTAAAAATAAGTGGATCATAAATAAATAGAATTAGTATGCATCAAACCATCTTTTCCTTATGTTCATCAATAGAGAAATAATTCAGATGGGTGCAGTGATATCCAGAAAAAGATTTTGCATGTGGATAGTGGTCATGGAAATTGTCCAAACAAGGAAAATCTGGGATGCTGTGGATGGATGCAAAGAGTTGATGGCTGAGAGGGACCATTTCAGACACAAGAGAGGAGAGAGAGAGACAATAAAGTCCTCTCTCTCTCTAATACTCAGTTACCATAGAAATGTGCAAACTGTGGACACGATTCCAATAT
>NW_024351073.1:17933489-18009473 GCF_902729225.1 Pteropus medius | reverse complement strand
GTGAGACGAGAGGGAAACGTTATTCATGTTTCACCAAAGGCAAAACATTCTAAGTCAAAGAAAACAAGACCCCCGTTATCAATATCTAATAAAAGTCTGCAAATCTACCAATTGGTTTGAATTTGAAAGGCTATTAATCTTGAATTTCCCTCCCTACTTAAAAATTTTTATTTTTATAATCAAGATGAGATTTCTTCATTAAAGCGGTTAGCAAAACCTGTTTTGGAATATAATACGGTAAAAGTTTGAAATTTATATTATTTTCTCACTCATTGTGAAACAAGGTTTTAAGAGTAGTTCTTAGGTCCCTCAGTGTGTGTGTGTTTAAAATACTAGTGAATGTTTTAGGGAAATAGCATGTTTTAATACATGGAAAGAAACAAAAATGCCACTTTGATTTATTTTCTTTTTTATCAGTGTTAGAATTAAGGCTTTTTATTCCCTACTGAGTTTATCCTGGTGAAGGTCTCAAACAATTTGAGAGTTTTATTCAAAGAAGGATGTTTTCCAAATATCTTCTTTGATTTTTAACTACAAATGTAGGTCTTTTGGGAGGGGGTCTGTCTTCTGCATATTCACATTCATAGTGTATAATCATCCTTCGAACATCAAATTTGCCTTATGTCATAATAGAGAAATGATACTGATTTAGGGAAACCAGGTAGAAATTATGGAGTGGGCAGAAGATTCTGTAAACTTTTAGTGTGATCCTGAAATCCATACATTGTAAAACCGAGTGCTGCATGAGGGTGTTCTTTATCGGATGCTCCAAGAGCAGGTGGGAGGGATGGTCAGCTGCCGTCTCCACTTAAGACCGTGCTCTTTAAAAAACTTTTTAGAACCTTTTATTTAATTGAAACTCGATCCCTATTATAGGCTGATATTTCATGTTTTTATGGATGTGGAGAAATTTCCAGCTCTAAATCTCTTATTTTAGCCTTCTTCACATTTCGCCTTGAAGACGGCAGATCAGAAGCAAACATGCATTTCCCCACCTTGGGTCTGTCTTTGCTCCTGACCCAGACGCTCTCCAGATACCCGTCCCTCGACTTCCTCGGGATTCTTTTTATGCGAGTTTTTTATGTGGGGTAAATATTCCCCCCGTTTATGTGAACTGTTTATACACGGTTTCCGTTTACGCGGTCTCATTTTACGCGGTTCCTTCTTTTCCATTTCCATTATTGGCCATTATTCTTTCTAAAAAACAGTAACTTAGCAACCTACAAAGGACAGATACTAACACACAATTGTTAATGTATCTTTCTATTCATTGGATGGCAAATAAAAAAAGCATGGGTAACTACTGATGTTTTTCAGGATTGGTTTTACAAATGTTTTGCTGTAGAAGCTGGAAATATATATGAAGGAAAATGTCTTCTTTTAAAAATATTCTTACTTTTTGATAATGTACCTAGTCATCCACACAACTTAGAGCATCCAGCATGAAAGTTGGATATTTGCCACCAAATAAACTTCCTTGATCCAACCTTTATATCAAGGCCTTATTTCCACCTGTAAGAGCAATTATATTAAACAGAATTTTAATGATATTTTTAATAAACTTGAAGATAATGAATCACTCACAGTTACAGAAGCTTGGAATAAATACACAGTTTTAAGTTGTATCAAGAACATTGCTTCAGCTTTGCATGATGTAAAGCCATCAACTTTAAATGCTTGCTGGAAAAGCGGTATGGCCAGAAGTGGTTGTACCAGGGAATATGGTTCCAACAACTGAAGAGGGATTAACTTAGCATTAATTTATTAAGTAAATTTCAAGAAGGATCAGAAAGTTTGTAGATGATATTAATGAATGACTGGTTGATCACACATTAACTGATAATCAATTAATTCACTTAATATCTGAAGCCCATCCTGCTGATGACTATGGCAGTGACCTTGAATCACTTTCATTCACTGCAGAAAATATTTACAAAGCTCTTGAACTGGCTACAAAACTGGAAACTGAAATTCTAGATATTGCTCCAAACAAACATCCAACAAGCCTTAAAATTTCTAACAGATTTTTAAAAATGTTGCAGGGAATATCGAGGAATTTATGAAAACTTAGCAAAAGATGGGTTGGAAAAAGATCATCCAAAAACATAAAAATAATGCAACCAAAGTGGTAGTACTTCCAAATATTTTGAGTGACAAAGATGGTGACTTTGTGCTAATTAAAAGGATACGGTTGATTGCTTTAGATTACAGCACAGACACCGACAGCGAATATTATTTATTTTGGTTTTTCTGAATTTTCATTAACATTTTTTTGTGTGTGAAAATATTTGAAATGTTTTTATGCTTTCTGTCAGCCTATTTAGTATTTTTTTCATACTGGTGGACTTTTTATGCGGTTTTCTTCCACTTAATAAAGAAAAACACGGACGTGGTTCCATGGTGTAGCGGTTAGTGCGTCTGCTTTACACGCAGAAGGTCCTGGGTTCGAGCCCTAGTGGACCTCCGGTCCATGGTTTACGGCCATGCCACCCTGAACGAGCCCGATGACTCATCTCAGTAGCTGAGCAGGGTTGGGCCTGGTTAGTACTTGGATGGGAGACCACCTAGGAAGACCAGGTGCTGTAGGCATACATAATAATAATAATAAAGCATGGAACGGATAATCCACATAAATTGAGGGTTGGGTGTAATTTGCTTCTAGTTTTACGTTCAGATATGCCAGTTACATCATCAGTGCATCTCCATTAGTGCCAGATGTGGGACAAATTATATTTCAGTGGAAGCTTGTAACATTATATATAGCAGTTGAATATATTTGCTCTAATTTTTACTAAAATTAAAAAGTAAATTATATTATTTCAGTAGCATTCTGAATAACAACACAAGCATGGTGACTTATGGCACTTAGCACGTGCCAGGCCCTGGGTTAAACCCTGACTTGTATTAACTTTAATCCTCACTACAGTACTACAGTGTGGGCATAGTGTTTTATGTACATGGAAACAGGTACAGAGAAGTTAAGGACTTACCTAAGACCACGCAGCTCCTAAGTAGCAAAGCCAGGTTTGGAATCTATGCAGTGTGGTCCTACTCCTGGGCTTGTAACCACAAACTACTGTTTTGCTTAATGCTTTCAGCCAGCTGCTAGAAAGTTCTTTTCTCTATTACGTTATTATGTTCTTACGTTATTATAATAGAGATAGGCTAAATCATTATCTTTTCGCAACTGCATATCTACAAAGAATAAAAGCCGTTAAACGTGAGACACAGGAGAAAACTCTGAAGTCTTGTCAATTTTTATGATTAAAAAGCTTATTAAAGGTGATCTAGTTTTGGCGGGGGAATCCTCACAAGAATAAAATAAAGTGTTATCGGCCAGGTGTAGTGGGGTTTCTAGTTTTATATCCATACTCATTCACAAATGATGAGAAAAAGATAACAACCTGGGGCCTTTTTATCTACTCTGAGATCAAAGTCAGCCAGTCCTAAAATTCCCACCATGAAATGCATTGTTGGAGAACAACCTAGAAATGGGAAGTGTGGTCTCTACCCTCTCTGAACTACCTGGGAAGGTGAATTACAGGTGACCCGTGAGACATCTTATTCATAAGTTCCAGCAGAGGGGGCTTTTGGAACAGAGACAGTGATGAGTGAGCAAGGGGAGCCCCCTCCACTCCCGCCGCCCCGCCCCGGAGCCGAGCTGCATGGGCAAGTCAGCAGGTGTTGGGTGGTATCTCTCTTCTCCCACCCCCCAGCTGAGGAGCTCGGTAGGAGCTGGTATGGGACCCAGTGAAGTTAGGGTGCTCCTATGAACGGTGCTTCAGGCTTTTGTTTTCCTTGGTGTTTTGGGTGTCTGCGTATCTGTCCTGCCTCTGGCATATTCTCGCATTCCTCTTCATTCACATTTATTCTGCCCTCAGCATTCATTCCATACCTCATAAATAGAACGTTTTTAAAAAGAAAAATTTAATTTTGATTCGAGGTTATATTCTGTAATGCTAGTAAACTTTCTCCCCACCCCCATCAAGTTGTTTTAGCTTAGAATCCTCGGTTGATTTTTCTTTGTGGTGCTTGATTTAAAAAAGTTTCCATGTATAGGCGATAATGGCCACTTTGACTGTGAGAGTCTCGAATTAGAAAATGGTTTTTTGAAAGATGTACCTAAAACATTGTCTTATAATGAATGTAGTGTTCTGAGTTAAAAAAAACTATTCAGCAGGAGGATAGAAGCAGAATTAGTGTTTCTTAGGGTTTGCTTTTCTCATACGGTATAAGGAAAACATGTGCCATGGAAATAATTAGGGTCGTTAAAGACCACGTTGGCTGTGGTTTGCTGACAGTTTCTTTCCTTAACTGTATACGTTTTCTCAGCCTTTAACATCCACTTACCGTTCTGTGGTGTGTCCATTTATCCTGGGTATTTAAGTCAGGTTATTGTGAAAGCTCATTTGCACCTGTTGAAAATGCTGGCATAATTTCTACATCAGTACACCCCAGAAATCTGAGCCCTTCTGCCACTGCAGTTTCTCATTTCAGCTAGAACATTCTTTCTGAATGTGTGTGATAGGGTCGGGATCAGTGTGCCGTTGTCAGACGGTTCAGTCTTTTCCTGTGACTGCAGCGCTTGTTCACGGGAAGGGCTTGCAGTCCCTTCACCCCCCGCCCCCGCCTCCACTTTCGAATTAAGAAAAGAAAGGCTTAGATTATGTTTGTGGCAGCTGCTCACAAAAATCTTGTTTTCTTAAGAGCTGTGCTTGTCGTTGCTTAATGATGGTATGCATCGGACCGAGCTGGTGACAGTTCAGCTGCCACGAATGGGTGATGCCTCGGCATGGAAGAGCTGCTGTGTGTAGATCAGTGGACCGCCTCGTGTCTGTGCCCGGAGCAGGCTGCACGGCGGTCTCCCCGCGCACACAGCGGTCCCTGGGGACAGTGGGCGAAGGGCGTCCAGGGCGTTGATATTTGGGGCCAGTGCTTCAGAATTCAGTGTAACTAACTGGTGGCCTGTGGCTTTGTTGCCAGCCAGAGCATTGACCTTCCTAAAGCCTATTTTGTCAAATGATTCCCATTCCGGTTAAATGGTGCAGGCTGTAGGATTAGATGGCTGTTTGTTTGACTTTTGAATACATGGTGTCTATTCCGAGCAGATTAAGACAGAAGCTGCTTAAGGACAGAGTGTATATTAAATACCGCTTGGTCGTCCTGGAAAGTAGCTCTTAGATAATGATATAATGAGAAAAAACACTCATTATCCAGCCCCTTGATTTACTTAAATCCCTTGTAGATTTTACTTTACCGCTCACCTTAAACCATTTCTTTCATCTGGTAAGTGGTTACAAACGCTATTTTGTTGTACTCTTTGAAACCATTTAAACTGGAAGATAAAAGTTCAAAATAAACAGACTGCCTTTTTAAAATAGAAACAAAATATAAAACTTACAAGATCAACACTTAAAGTTTCGATACTTAATTTCTCTTCAATTTAAAACGATTTACTAGGCATTCAACTAGGCGGGAACTGTCAGGTTTAGTCTCATTCAGGGCTGGGAGGTGCATGTGCTCACATCACCACTTCACTCACCTGTCGGAAGGTGGGGGGGCGTGCGCCCCGCCTGTCGCCGCCTCTTCTGAGCTTCCCAGGCAGGCCCTGTAGCTGTCTGTCCTCTCTGGGTGCTAGTTCTCGCTCTAGGCGTTAAGGGACTTAGGCCACCCTAAACCAAAACGGCACTTTTTCATCAACTTCCTCCCTCACAGCACATTCCCCCCATTTATTTCTGCAAACCAGAAGAGGCAGTGTCTCTGTATTCTTCCTCTCTCTCCACTCACACCTCTCACCCCTTGTTTCTTTTGGCCCTTCTCATTGGGGCTGGGGACAGGGGAAGGGAAAGGGTGGCATCTCTTTTGACCTGGCTATGCTGCTGGTTGCTGCTGTCTTGTGCTCTGTCTCCTGTTTCTGTCTCCCCATATGTCTGTTCTTGTTCTCCAGTGACATCCCCACCCCCCACCCCCACCCCACTCCCCACCACCTGGAATGTTCCTAGACACCCTGAGGCACACTGCAGTGACTTTTCCCACTCCCCTTCAGGTCTCCCCTGGAGGTGCACTCTGTCCCTCTCTGGCTGAGGCCCCGTGCCTGTCACGTTGCCCTCCTGGCCTCTCTCCCCGGTCCCTTTGCTCCCAGCAGCAACGTGTGTGAGCGCCCCACCCCCACAGCTGGAAGGAGCCCATGCTGTCTCCACCACCCTCTCCTTCCCGCCCCAGGGCGGGTGCCTCCCCGGAAGCCCCGCAGAGAGGCCCCTGGGTCTGTCCTCAGCTTGCACAGGCTCGTCCCTTGTCTGCCCTCAGCCTGAGCCAAGTTCAGGACAGTGGGAGTGCCTTGTTGCTGTCACAGCCGGCGAGTTGGACTCTGCTGCTGTGCCCCATTTTCTGAGGTGTGGACGTAAGCCTTGGCGCTCTAGGGAAGACCAGTCCGAACTATGAAAATTTAACGTGCAGTTTTCACCTTTACGAAAACAGTTTCCTCACCCTATTAAGATAAAAAATTAGTCTTTAAAGAAATTCATTTTTATAGATTAACTCAGAAATAGAGGTTGCATTGAAAAAATTCTTGATTAACTGAAACTTATTTTGGAAAATGCACTGAATTTGGTGGTAGAGTTCTTAGAAGACACATGCAGATGTGTCACACACGCGGACGTCTGTCACACGCAGACATGCGTCACACACATGGACATGTGTCCTGCAGGATGACCCGTGTGTTGGGGCTCAGGTGGCTGTGTGGCTTCTGGTGGACGTGTACAGAGAAGCAGATAGAGCCTTTTTGGTAAAGCAGACTTGAAAATGGAAAGGTAGAGAACATTACTTCTGATTTAGTCGATTTCTGGGTTCTAGAGCCACCCCAAACACGGGCGAGCGGTCTCGTCATCGTGAGGCTGATGGTACTCAGCCCGTGGTGAGAGTGAGCGTGTGCTGACCGCCTGTCACTGCAGGCTGGGCCGTCCGTAGAGGCGGACACCCTGGCCATTACTTTGGCTTGACAAACAGCTGAAGTTTCTGAGCTTTAGGGGTGGGAACTCTCTGCAGAGAATGTGTTCTGGTGGCTCAGGCTTCATTCGTTCCTTCCTGTGAGTTTAATTTCCATGTGTCAGGGTCAACAACTGGACAGACTCCTGGGCACAAGTGCTTTGTCACAAGGCCGAAGGTGAGGTTCAGTATGACTGTGAAGGGCAGACCTTTGCTCACAGGATATATTTCGTGAGCAGGGATCTTGGTGGTAATGTAATTCTGAGCCAATTCCCGGCTTGCCGTTTAGTAGAGTCATTTTAAAATGAGCAGAGCAGAGTTCTGGACCCGGTGATAGCGCTGCCTGAGGGCTGGTTGAAAGACTCGTCTGGCTGTCAGCTCCGTCTTACCATGGGAGGCACACGGTGCCCGGCGTGAGTCAGTGATGTGCCACCTTCCACAGCTGGAAAGGCGAAGCAGATCCAGAATGAACAAACGTTCTGCCAGTTTTCTTACCTAGTTCATAAATAGACCTATTCTTTCCCTTTTCCAGTTTCAGGAATTATCCTCTTAAGAAACAGTGTGCTTGAGAAGGCACAGGGAAGCAATGAATATGAATTTGTCAGAGAATCCACACTGCTTGATTTTATCGTCCTTGGGGCATGTTTTATTCTCGTCACAAAGGAGAAATAAGGCTGATTGTCACCGACAGGAACTGCAGCCGAGAGCAGCACAGCCTCGCGTGGGACTTAAACCGGTGGGCAGTTGCTTCTCTCACAGTTTGCCTTTGCACAAAGGAGATGATGTAATCCTTTCCGCTGTGGCCACGTGGCCAGCATGCCGTCACTGTCTTCACAGGGATACCTCTGCGCTGCCAGCGCTTTGTCAGCTCGGAGGGACCGTGCGTTTGGAACTGCTTTCTCTCGCAGCACCTCGCCCCACCTGTGGGTACACACACGTGTGCTTCCGCGCTCCACAGGTGACTTTTTATGCCAAAAAATGACCAGAGTAGCACGTTGTGGAGAACCATGGAGGCTGAGTGTGTGCATAAATTTAAAATTGGGGGATGGATGCTCTGTTGCCATTAGCAACCACTTGCCTCTTTATTCGGGGTGAAATGCTCACAGCCGGGGCTTTCCCCTTCCTTCTACTGCTGTCTCGTGAGTTCTGGCAGCAGCTCACCTGGGCCTGTCCTCGAGAGGGCTGACAGGGAGACGGTACCACGTTCAGTGGTGTGTACCCAGAAGCGCGTCTTTTTTAACGGCCACGTGCTGCCTTGTGGTGTCCTTCCTCCGTGGCCGGCACGCATCCTGTTGGCTAGGGCAGTGTTCGCTGCACTGCACCCTTGTTTGTTCGGCTCCGGGTGAAACACTTGCCTGCACTGGCTCGTTGGATCCACCAGCAGCTTCGGAAACGCAGGGTTCCAGGGGAGGGGACCATGGCCGGGGAGGTGGGCCGCCTTGCCCAGAGACAGAGCCAGGCTAGGGGCACTCTGCATCTGAGCTCACTGATTTTTTTTTCTTTAAAGGAGAGATTGGGTTTGGTGCCTTTTTGCTCCTCAAGCGACCCTGGAGATTCTCTTGCCGGTTGTTAGAAGTCTCTGGGTGTGAGAGTCCCCAGCCTGTGAGGCTTAACGACACCAACACAGCTTTGCACTGTGCTGCCTGGCTCTCTGGGTGATGTCATTGCAGTGGTTAGTTAGGTGCTGCTACCGTAATGGTTAAGCATTTACAAGGCTTCCTTGGCTATGGGGGTCCCACGCCTCTGGGGACCTTATTGTTAAGCTGTGCCAGTTCTAATTTTGATCAGCATTTATGGGCTGCCCCTAAGGTGACAGAGCTTAACTCCTGTGTAAAGAACAATCATAGCACCTTAATCCCAGTTTCTGAAAAGTGCCTCATTATTTGGGGAGTTTGGAGATCGCGGAGATGGGCGGTTGAGGGGAGCCCTGGTTGGTACTGCCGTCTTCACTCCCATCGTGCTTGGCTGGTGGCTCCCTCTTCACCGCCACCGTGCAGCCCTGCTGCCCCTCACGCTGGGACAATCCCTCTGAAGGCTTGGGACTGGGTGGCAGGGACCAGAGCTGTGGTGCCCTTTCATCGATCAAGCTGACACTTGTAGAGCACGATCGCCGAGCGGATTTTGCAGCTTTACACGTGTCACCTCTTTGAATCCTCATAGGGTCCTGGGAGGTGGGGACTGTCCCCGCAGGGGACGGCTGGGGCTTTGACTCCATCTGCACGGGGAAGATGTGAGGGGTGGGAATGGCCTCATTAGTAGATGAAACAGGTGCCAGCAGAAGCCATGGTTATTCTGGGAAGGACGGTGTCTGTTTCTTCTCCAAAATCAGGAGGCCAGTTAGCAGTAGAGGTGTTTGAACGTGGAGGAGAAAATCAAGTGAGTTCGTATCACACAACCTGGCTTTTCTTGGTGAGAAGGTGAGCTGAGGCCGAGAGCTTGGGACCAGGGGGTCTGGGGACAGCCACTGTGGTCGGCACCTCTGTTCACTGGGTACGTGGTTTTACTTACGGGGATGGTCCACCAGGCACTGGAGTCTATTTGGCCAATTCGTGAGATGACGGCGAAGCCTTAGCACAGGATTCTGAAGGAGCCAACCTTACAAAGGTGTCCTTCCCAAGCCTTAATCAGATCTTGGAAAATAAGACGCTGAAATAAAAATAAACACTAGTTTGGTTTGGTTTGTACTTGTTTACGAAAGCAGAAGGTCACTTTCTGACTGCATACTCGGTCGTGGTAACTTTGTGTCATGTTCAAGACTTTGTCTCATTAAAAATTAAGCATCGTTTTTTTGCGAGACTCTTTGGAGGCATTTTCTGTACGTTGGGGCGGTTGCTTTTCCATCACGTCTGTTGACAGCTCTAATTGCTTTTCCGCGTGTGGTCATTCTACATCCAGTCCTTTCTCCCTCCTCTCCTGCCGCTGCCTGATCCGGAGGCCACCTGGCCAGGCTGCCTGCCCTCTGCCCTCCTTCGCCTCCAACATATGCACATATTCATCATTAGCCTGCAGGTTGGGTTCTTCAGGTGGCCTCACCTGCGTCTCTGAGGGACTCATCTCTGTTCTTGATGTAGGGCCTATTCCAAGGCGCACCTCTCAGGGGGCACCCCACGCCTTCTGCCCCCTCCCGTAGGAAGAACAAAGATGACAGGAGAGCTCAGGAAACGATTAAATCATTCCTCGAACATTCCTTGAAAACTGACCTTTCCAGATCCGAATTCCGCGGCTCCGATTGGGTGGTCTGTGCATGAAGCAGTGTCGGCTTGGCTTCATTCTGTCTCTAAACCGGAAGCTGTGGTCCTGGCGTGCACGGGCAGAGGAGCGAAGGGACCAGGGTTCTGATCCTGGGCAGATGTGCAGCTTTCCCTGCGTCTGCCCAGCGCGTGGTGGGGGGAGCGGTGACAGGTGCAGGGTAGGGGCGCCGACCCCTAGGCAGACTCTCGCGAGACTGGCCTGTACACTCAGGGCTCCTGGGCTTGGGGTTCAGCCATACACACTGCACCGTTTCCCTCTCCAGGGGGCCTGGCCCTGGAATGACGAGTAGCCATTCATTTGATCAAGGAAGCGCGCTCTACATCAGCACGAGGATCACTGGTGCACGCTTCTCTGTCACGGTCCTGTCACGATGGTAGCTCAGAGGGACTTGGCTGAAGAAAAGAGATGCTGGTTTCAAGGAGGGCAGGGGCTCCGTCTTCGCCTAGGGCGTGTGCGCCTCGAGCTCCTGAGTGCGGAAGAAAGTTTCAAAGTCTTTTTACACATATTTGTTTACAGCTGATTTTCGAATGTCCGTTCGGGGTTATGTAATGTAACAAGAATACATTTGTAATTGGTGATCGGAGCACGTAGTAAAATTCTTTAGTGACCAGGCGTTTGCTTGAGGCAGTGGTTCTCTAAGTGTGGTTCCGGGACCCCGGGGTCTCCCCAAGAACTTTTCAGGGGCTCCGCGAGTTAAAGCCGTTGTCACATGAGCAAGTGCAGCAAGTCCTCGCAGGTCCTCGCCTAACATCGTCGATCGGTTCTGCGACTTTGCATGGAGCAGTGTAGAGCGAGACCAGCTTTACCAGAGGCCGATGGATGGAAACAGGAGTAAAGTTCCTGCAGCCTCATTAATGTTGTCACCGAGTGATGTCGAACAGAGTGCCATTGAAGGACCTGCTGCTGCGTAGTCTCAGCTTTGTCTTGCTCTCCTTCTTTCCAAAGTGTGTAGTGATGTTTTCTCAAGCTCTTTCGGACACTCAGTGATTTTTAAGTGTGTAAAGGGGTCTTGAGACCGAAACCTTGGAGAAGTGCTCTCAGTGTTAGAGGTCGGGGGGCTGAAGTGTGGGGAGCCTGGGGAAGGAGGGCTCGGCAGTGGGAAGGAGGACGGGGAGGGCGAGGGCCGTGGTCAGCCCTTTGCTTTGGCTCCATCTTCCCCGGAGAAAGGTTGTGGTTTTCGCTCCCATTTCTGCTGCAGCCCACACCAGCAGCGTGGGTGGGTTATTGTGTGTGAAGTGGGCTTTTGCGGGAACCCTGAGACCCCGAGACCAGCCCACCGTGCTGTCTCTGTGGGGAAGCCCCTTCCTGACACCGAGGAACAGCGACTTACTAATGAATTTTGGGACACGTCCGCTGGGAGTTCAGAAATGGTGCTTCTGCCCAGATCCACGGCACTTCCTTTCTGGCAGTTCTTCTCGGGGAGTCTTAAAGAGGAGGAACTGTTAGAGGAATGCGCTTGAGATCGGAATAGAAGGGGAAGCATCTGGGGCATCCTGTTCTTTCAGTCTCAAAGTTTCAGAGCCAAACGCGAGAATCCACTTCACTGCTCTATTAGCTCAGAGAGGTTCGAACCCAAAATTAATTTCAAAGTAATCTCTTGCCCATTAATATACTTGCTTTGTTTTCTTCTTAAGTCATTTTGGTAAAAGGTATCTAATGGTTGCTTCCTTAAAAACTATTCATAGACTTATCTGAGAGACAGTACAGGCTGTAGAGAGGATGTGGAGTTTAGCCATTTGGGAAAACAATTTGGCATCACCTCATAAACTTGAAAGGTGCGTAAACTCTGACCCAGCAATTCCCTCCCACCCCCGGCCTATTCCTGGGCCTACAGAACATTCTGGAAGTGTATTCTGGGATACGTGGCCAGGGCTGTTTATGGCGGCAGCACTTTATAATAGCAGAAATGGGAGACAGCAAACGTCCATTAACAAGATTGCAGAAACAAGTTCGTGGTGTTGTCACAGAATGGAGCATTAAACACAGCTCAGCGTGCACATCAAGGCGGATAAATGAACCATCCAAACTGGGGACAAGTCACAAGAGAACGCGTGTGGAATGATTACCTTCATAGGAAACTCAAAGACGAGCAGACGGAGCAATGTCGTACGCAATAGATTCGTAAATGGCAAAACTAAAAAGAAGAGCCTGGAATGGTTATCCCAAAACCCTGGTGGTTGTATCCGGAGCCAGGTGGCGGGGGCCGTCAGGCAGGGCGTGGAGGAGGCTTCTAAGTGTTGGCAGTGTTCGGGGTCTTCAATAGGATGGTGATTTCACCCTCGCGCAGGTGATACGGCACACCTGCACGCGGACCAGCCGGCCTTCTCTTCTGAGTCTGAGGCCTGTTTTGCTTGGGCTTTCATTTTAGTAGCTGAAAGAATTAGAAAATTGGTTTAAAAGCCTTGTGTTTCACCATGAAGTGAATAATCGGGTATTCAAAGCCGTCAGGGCTCTTAGAAGTCATTTTCCATAATGGCATCATCACCTGTCCTCCTGCGTGAGGTGCTGAAGTGCTGCCGTGGCAGTGACTGGTGTCCCGCTCCCCAGAACTGCACTTGCTTTCGCAGGAAACTGAAGGAGGAAAACTTAGTGTGGTTTTTCACCACTTTAAACACTTATTTTCGAATGAGTTTTGCCTCCACCAGGGTGGGCCGAGGGTGCGGCAGCCACGGACAGTTTGTACCAAGGCCAGCATCTTTTTGAACAGCACGACTAGCTGCTCATTTCATTGTTGACCACGTGTCTAGGCAGAGTGGGGAAATCCTGTCTGTTCTCGATCATCTGTTAAAATGAGAGAGGAGCGCGTATTAGAAAGACCGACGGTGGCAGATGAGGGGGATCTGCCTGTGCCTTCTGACTCAGGCCTGAGCCAGGTCGCTTTGCAGGGTAGAGAGCGACCTCCTGTCGGTTACAGACCCTGGTGGCAGGGGCCGCGTCCGGACGTGCGAGCCTGCCGCCCTTCTTTCTCCGGGCACCAAACCGGCACATCCTGGCATCTCCACCAGGTCCGGGGGGCCCAGCAAGCTCAAGTTCCGGCTGGCGGAGCTGCCTGTGGTAATAGCACAGCTGTCACCCCCTCCTTTCCCGCTTCAGAGTGGGAGAAAAGGGATCCTACTCCAGTGGACAACGGGGCATGAAGTGCAAAGATGTCGGCCCGAAAGGGAGCACTTTTTGGGGTTAGTAAAGTTTTTGTTGACACCATTTTAGTGAGAGGAGGTGAGCTCTTCCAAAAAAATTTTTCCCTTCAGGTGATTTTTTGGCTTTTCTGTTTTCATTTCCAATATAGTTCTGATTTGCCCCTTTCCATAAATGGAAACAGGCTAAGCAGGACCCCAGGAATGCTCAGGTATGAGTGAGTTACGCTAGGGTTGGGGGAGTGTGACAGACTCTTAGGCAAAAGAATGTTCTAACTTTTGCGTTGCCTTTTAGTTCCTTAAATAATTTCTAGTCAGTCCCGGGAGAAGGAAATTGCCAAGGTTAATTTATCACGACTTTTGATTTTTAAAATAAGTATTTTTTTTCCATGGCTTTTGACAATAACTACATGTCTCAGTTCTATTCTTCTTTATTTTTCAGTCAAGATGCATCTCTTAAATGTAGGTAAATGGGTGAAATTCCCCCAAATCCATCTACTGAAAGCACTTACAAATGTGAACATCTAAGAATGAGCTGCGTCCTCAGCTGCCAGTGGTCTAACAGTGCTCCAAGCGCCGTTCATTGGTCAGTTCTGTGGGGTGCTGTTCTGGGGGGTCCCACTTTACAGATGAGGAAACAAGGGCGCGGAGACTGGGTGCTTAGCCGTGGCTCCCCCGCTGGGTGGTGGCCAACCAGGCAGCCAGGTTCCAGCTCCGACTCCTTGCTTGACACACCAGTGCCCGAACAGCAAGTTTTGTTCTGAGTTGGGGCACTTGCTGTCACGTGACATGTGTGAACCGTGATGCTGGTGGAGCTGAGGCGTGGCTTCCTCTTCACACTTCTTGTGTCTGTGGTGTGTTTCCCTTGGAAGGAAGTTGCCTGTAATCAGCCCTGTGTCCTCTGCGTTTCATAAGCACCTGGGCGGCAGGTGGATTTAGGACTCTGTGCGGATACTGACTGCAGACGTCCTGCAGGTGCCTTGAGCTGGAGAATGAATACCACAAACCTCACTTGACCTGTCCCTAGCACATTGCCATTTGCATTTCTATACTCATTAATTTGGGGGAAGAAGTTCCGTGGGCTTCCTAGTAGGTAAGATACTAACTTAGCAATTAGAGACTCTGGAGAGGAAAGCAGATCCCCAGCCTCCAAGGCTTACAGCTTTGAGTCTGGGCACTCAGCTTGGGGACAGCAGGGCGAGACTGCAGAAGTCAGCCAGCGGGAGAGTTCGGCCTCCGCCTTCCCTCGACCTCTCATGGTTAGTCCCTGCAGGACCCATAGCTGGGGGAGGCCCTGCGACCTCAGCACAGGCCCAGTTGACACCGTCATCCCAGCCCCTGGCATGTCAGCACTGCTCCGAGAGGGGCGATGCGTTAGTTATGAGGCCACACAGTAGGAGCGGCTTCACCTTTGTGAGGGTCACAGCCCTGCTGGAGCACTTGTGCCGCGCTCCGCTGGGCCTGTGCTGGCCTCTGCTCTTTACCTCCCACCTCGACCTTGAGTCAAGGGAGAGACTGCGTGGGCGCGTAATCTCAAGGTCACTCACTGGTCCCCAGCGGGTAATCTCAAGGTCACTCACTGGTCCCACAGGGTCCCAGAGGGTCCCCGTCCTCTCAGGCATCTCTGTCCTCTTCACCAGGCGAATTTGCATCCTTTTTCCTCTCCAAAGAATATGCATAAAAATACCAAGCGGGAGATGAGCCGATTCACAGTAAATCCATTTTTATGTCAAAATTTGTTTTGCCATCAGTATATCTAAATTATTTTGTGTAATAAACACATTTTTGACCACAATTTAACAAATCCGCATGTATGCAGAAAGAGGTAGGAGAGGCAGGTAGAGAATGGAAATGAATTTCTCTTTTTGTGTTTCCCATTAGCAGATTCGTTACTTTTCTCAACCCTTTCTGTAGTTTCTTATTTTTCTTACTAGGAATTTAACTGGAAAGTAAACGAATAGGACCCTTTTTACTAGAGTTTTTTTTCCCCTGCTGGGAAATGAGGGTTGGGCAGGACACCAGCCATCTGACTTACCTCGAGCAAAAGAAGTTGCTTTAACCTTAACAGCCAGTGAGACCTAGGGGCTGAGGTTGGCCTCATGGTGTAATCTTAAAACAGGACACATTATCTGTGACAGGAGCCAAGCTGGCCTTTCTCCCAGCAGCATGGCCTCAGGGCTCACACACTTGTTGAGCAGTCAAATCTTGTTATGCCAAATAGAGGTTCTAGAAGGAAACTTCAAACTTAGCTGTAGGTCACACTCGCTGTTAAGCCTCAAAAAACAAACAAGTTAGGAAGCACCCCCTTCCCCTTTTCTGAGTTGTCCTTAGTGATGACAGAATTGCTCCCCCCAGGATTCTAATACTGTTCCAGGCTCTGTCTTCTGCTGGTCAGTAAGCATCTGAAGGACAGGACTGAGCTTGCTCCTGCTTGTGTCCTCAGGCATCAGATGTGTCACAATGGAGCTTGTGTCCTCAGGCATCAGATGTGTCACAATGGACTGCAGATGTATTTCTGATACATTCAGAAAAGATGAAGAAAAGATTGTCAAAGCGAAGCAGGTTAGCTATCCATAAGCTGTCACCTGGATTTCTCATGATTAAAACATGAGTGCTAATCTTTCAGTATGTTGTTTATATTGTTATTCGCCTCTGTGCTTTGTGGTTTTAACCTGTACAGTAAATGTTTTCCAACCTTTTCAGAATGGTCTGGAACAGCCTGCGTTATGTCAGGGACTTAGTGTCAGTGCCAGTGACTGATATAAAGTGTCAGTGACAAAGTAACACTTTTAGATGGATTTGTCTAATTAGTCATAGCAATATCTACATCTCTTTTATAAATAACAGTACATGTATTTGCAAGACACTTATTTGTCCAGACTTTGCTCGTTTTACATACATTGTTAAGGCTGCTGTTGCTCTCATGCACGTTTATGAAAATCAGAAACATGCCATTTAGGGAGAAAATTTCCAGGGCTTACGAGAGCCCCATGTTTAAGTACGTCTCCTATGAAGGCCAAGTGATTAAGAATGCAGTGCTAAGCTGCATCAAGGACTGGGTAGTAGAAAGTTCTGACAAATACTTTGATGTTATTAAAGATGTATCTTTTTAATGAGTGTATGTTGGAATTAAATCCAAATGGAAGTAACTTTTCTGTTCTTCACTTAAAAATCATTTCTGCATTCCTTTAGGTGGTTGAGAGGTGGGGCGAGAAGCCACCAAATGCTTTTCTCTCAAATCACAGCCTACTCTTCCCCTCAGAGAAGCCTTTAATAATTAATCAGGGAGGGTGGCCGGGGCAGAAAATAACTTTAATTATTACATCGTAAAAATCTTAACGTAAACCTTTCCTACTTTAAGTATAGACTAAGCATAAGGTAATGCAATGTTATATACCAGTCAGTGAATTTGGTACACAGAGACCTAACGCAGTCAGTCACCTTGGTGTCCTCAAAACGAGCGCGCACAGCAGGTGCGCATAGCAGGTCTGTTGCTTTGCGCCGTTGCGGCGACGAGGGGGGCACTTTGATCAGAACTCCACGTCCGAGGCGTCCCCTGAAAATTTCCAGCTGCTCAAAGCACGTGTACCTCGAGGTGTAACTAGCTAGGTATGAAGCTCCGGGCTCCATGGCACCCTGCTAGGCAGCCACTGCAGCCATGCAGTGACACCGGACGGTCCCTTCCCTCACGGAGTGTGTGTCCTAATGGGAGACACGGATGCGTGGTTAGGTAATTAGCATGCAGCACGACAGGGAGTCAGGATGCTGTGGGAGTGCAGGATGGGCGGTCTGACCCAGCAGTGGAGGCTGGGCTGGGCGTCCCAGGAAGGGTGGCTCTGGCCTGAGTCAGCCGGGAGGGTGAAGGGCGCGTGGGTGAGTGTAAGTGTGCGCACACACAGTAAGGGGTGTTTCATTCAGGCTGGCGGGAGAACAGTGTGTGGTTCGTTCGGTGGCGAGCGAGGGCGTGTGTTACCTGCTGGTGATCAGGATTCCTGGAGTGGCTGTGGATTAGGATAATGAACGGGGAGCTAGTGAGGCTGCAGGGGTAAGCAGACATCAGATCCCGAGGGTCTTCGTGCATGTCAGGGAGTTTGGGCTTTATTTAAGGGCACTGAGAAGCCATTGAAGAATTTTAGGGGAGTGAAGCGATGGAATGTGTGTTTAGGGGAGTGGCTGAATGGATCAGAGAGTCACAAACCTCCATCAGGGGATTGCCAGAATAACCCCCATGAGAGATGGTGGACAAGGGCCGGGCAGACATGGCGCTGGTTAAATCACGTCTGCAGGGGTGCACGAGAGGACAGAGGGCAGGGAGAAGCCCAGCTTCTTGGTGTGCCATAGGGCGGATGGTTTGCTGGGCCAGGTACTGCGCTGGGACTCACACAGTAGGACTCTCGTTTGTGGGGATAGGACAAGTGCAGGGTTAGACAGCTAGGTGGAGATGGCTGCCTCACGGGCACACGGGTGCCCTCTCCTTCACGATGCCTCTTTTCTGGTGATGGCAGTTTCCTGCTGGGCAGTCAACACCCACCATCACTCTCCCTCCATGAGCTTTAGATCTTCTGGGATGTCTCCTCTGATCTGATCCCTCTGGCCCAAGTTTTTCCGTAGTAAGTATCTGCACAGAACTGACCACTCGTGTGTGTTGCTTTCCCAGAGTTCAACAAGACCGTAGTTAACACTTAATGTTCAAGGCTCCCTCACTCCCTAGCAGGGCAGGTCTGAGTGCACAGAACTTCTCATATCACTAATTCCTACTACTTCTCTGTACTTGAAAATCTTTCTACATCTTATGTAATAATTAAAAATATATTTATTTAAAGGACAAACAGTAGGTAGAATTATAACAGCTTTATCTTACAGAACATGGCTGTGATCAGCATTAAAAATTTATGTGGGCATTAGACTGTTTCCTTGTTTGATAGATGGCAAGGGTGCTAACGTATGAAATATTTGATGTAATGATTAAACAAGGTTTCTTTTAGTAGTGAACTTGGGTTGATTTGCTAGCAATCAGATCATTTGATCAGTTATATTAGTTGTATCGCTGTGGTTCATTTGATACAAGTTAGGTTTCTAAACAGCTTTCCTGGGAGGTAGCGGCTTTTATAAAGCAAATCTTTTGGAGTGGGTCATTATCACAACCATATGTATGCACGCGTATGTATGTATATATATATATATGTAGCTTAGGATGGTGTGACTAGGGTGCCAGAGTACAAGCCAGGTGAGCTTCCTCCAGAGGAACCTTCTGATGAGCTTTACAGGCACACACATAGACTTCGCCCTGTGCTGGTCCCTGGAGATGCAGAGATGAATGGTACATCTGGGCACACGGGGTTCTTTTTTGATTTATGAGATTGTGAGAAGGTAGAATCCCTTTATAATAGTGCTCCGTTTCAGGCTATTGAAATATTCCCTTCCATTGGTTTGAATTATGCTTTTTAATTAACTTGTAATGCATAGTTAATACATAATTAAATCATTAAATGTTAAAAATTCTATAGATTGTTCCATTTACATTTACATTAAAATGTTACAGTTGAAGATATTTCTGTTGTTACAGTCTTTGGGGTTACTTTGGTTTGTCCTGTGTTGTGTGCTCAAGACATTAAAAACCAAAGCTATTTTAAGGTGAAATACCCTTATCTACCTTGAATCAGTCAAACTTATGTTGCTTTTTCTTCCTTAAAGGTATTATGTTACAGGCAATGGCTTCCAAAATTTTGCTAAGGAATAAATCAACCAGTCTGACAGTTATTATAACCATAAAGGTTATAAGTAAAAATTATAATGTTGCACTATAAAACCCCATTCATATTCCTGTGTGGTGTGGTCTGTGAACACGTTTATATTCTTGATGTGTAACTACTTAATTCACTTTCTGTGCATTTTATAAACATTGTGTATGTGTGGATTGTAGTTATATATATAAATGATGTAAGGTTTGCGTTATGTTTTAATTATAAGTAAAAAACACGTTTTTACCATTTGATTTATAACCTTTTATCTTTGCCTCATTAAACATTTTGTAGGGATCCAGGCTAGTTAAAATGCTTCTTTCCTATGCAACACTAGTCTAAGTGCTTGCCCTACTAAAACCCTTGATAGCACAACATTGTGCCACCGCGCACCGCCGCTCCTTGTGATCTGTGACTAATCCTGCAGGCACTGCAGAGAAAGGTCCAGGAGTCGGAACTGCGGCCGGCCTGCCTGGAAAGGGTGACGTCACCTCCATTTGTGCATGCGCATGCGCGCCGCCGCTGATGCAGAGATTTATCACTCCGCTCTTTGTGTTCAGGGGTGCGTGCGCGCCCACGTTTCCCCTAAATACACTGATGAGTACAATCTGGTAATTACCAAGACCCGGGACTAATAGTAATCCTCCAGCTTACTGTTAATGTACCTTTCGTTATATCAAAATGCTGCTTTATTAATCACTTTTTTATTGTTAATACAACCTGTGCTTTTATAAGTATAGGATTTTTTTTCCCCAGTTTCTCCTACTTTCGATTTTCCCATTTAGTAAATGCCAAAGTAGGACAGCTGACAGTGTTTTCTGAAATGGATGAGGAGCACAGTTGGTTTTGTGGATTGTCTTCCAAGGACAAATCCAAGTGCAGGAGGTGAGGGAGACAGTTCAGAACAAGGCACCAGATATTTTGTTCAGCTCAAATGATCAAGAAATGACTATGCTTTTTTCTAATACTTTTTATTAAAAGCCTCATCTGACTAGTTTGAGAATTACATAAAATTTCAAGTTACTAGTATCTGAGAGAAATTTGGGGTTAAAAAATTAACCCGTCTTTTAGTTAAAATATTTTTAAATCGGATTCATTTTTAACTCATTCGATTTATTTCACCTTAAATTTTTCTAACCACAATGTAAAAAAAACTTTTAGAATAATGTACTGACTGCATAAAAGCTTTTACTCATTGTGAACATATTTCCATGTTTTTTTCTTTTTAAGTAAAAAGTCTTGGGGGCTTGTCATTTCTATTTGTTGTTTAAAAAAATATCTAACACCAAGAAGTGACCAATTGAGTGAGCATTCTGGTCAGCCATGACTTGCTTCAAAAGGTATTTGTCAACAATAACAATACAGCACCTCCTCACAGAGTCTTAGGAGAAAAATGAGAAATTGATCCGACCAGTGAGGCATTAGATGGTTGAAGTTTCAGACCACTGATGCCACTATAAGATTTTTCGTAGTTGAATGATAACTTGCAGAGTGTTTCCTCTTGGGGAAGAGAGGTTAATTTTCTTGTTACGGATCTAAAACTATAGGAATAGCCATCTGAACAACACCGAGCTTTATCTCTCACAACTTAAAAAAGAAAGTGCTGAAGAACTTTGGAGTTTCTCAGCGGGGGGCACAGAGCCCGGGAGGCATGTCCGTCTGTTCATTCACTCATTCATCCAGCCGCCTATGTCGTGCCCTGTCTTGGGTATCTGGGATGCAGCAGGAAACTAAACAGCCATCCTCTGGCTGAGCAGGCTGAGTCAGAGGAAGAGAAAGAAAAACTAACTTCTTGATGGGCAACATAATGCTTCTCATTTAAAGACATATGAGCAATTCGGGAGCAGGGGTTTAACATTTACTTCAGATTGACATGCAGCTGAACCAAATAGCAATTTAAAAGGTGATAGCAGAATCAATTTTGGCAAGTAATATGCTGACCCTTGGAGTTGAGATTTTTTAAATGCGTATATTAAAACCTTTAAATACTCAAATACAGTTGTTTTAGGAAAAGGTATTATTTGTATAAACTTGAAACTGGAAAGAGGAGAGGAAATTGTTAAGCACTAACTGCACATTTATATTAACGATAAAATCTAATTTTTAACCTAAACTCTCTTTCTTTAGTGGCATTCAACAAATGTTAACCTCAAGATCTTAGAGTAGTGGCAGACTTTGTCATGTGAACATTCAGATTCAGTTCCTTGTGAACTTGGTTTGAGAGAACACTTGTCGCTGGCCTTTTAGAACGTCCCCGGCAAACGTCCTCTGTCCTACGGATGAGCCTGGGCTGGCTGTCTCCTGAGGCTGGCGATTCCTTAAAATTCACATCGGCTTCTTTGTCTCACGCAGCAGAATGTACTTAAAGGATGTACAGCAATTCGCAAAATAGGCACAACTAAATGTTCTCTAACTTTGACCATTGACCTTTTCATTAGTTATCGTCTCTCAAGTTGCTCATCTTTTTCTGCCCTTTCTGAATTTTACCAAAACTCTCTTTGTGGTACCCCCTTCCACCTATTAGTGGCATTTTCAAACTCCCTTGGTGACACTTGGAAGTAAAACTGCTGCTGACTCCTGGCCTGTGACACAGAGATATGTTCTGGGATTTAGAAGCGTCACTCCAAGGGGACACATGACGTTCCTTTCCCTCTCTGTGAGCGTGGGAGGAGAGGTGTGTGCTTCCGTCAATGGTCACTAAACATATCTGTTTGTTCCAAAAGTTTAGGAGCCACAGCTAGATCCTTTAGTGCATGAGGGGAAAAGACAGTAGGAGTTGTGTTATCTGCAGCGTAATCTAGAATCACTGAAATAGCACAGAAGCCATTTCTTTGTAAATTTTTTTTTTTTTTTTTTATGGTCACACACGCTGTTTTCATAAATAGTTCTTTAGGGCATGGAACCGAATCTGCCTTTTTGATCTGAGGATATTTCGTGGCTGAGTTCTTCCTTCTTTTAACTGAAAGTTACATGATGTATTTAATCTAGCTTTAGTACATACACATACATCTTCAGTCTTTTGCTTATTGGGTACATTATTTTTAAAATGGAAACGCAATAAAAGATAATGCTTAGGTGACTGCCATAATAGCCACAACTTCTATTTCTTTGTGTGGTTAGATTTATAGATCTGCTTTTTTTCTTTTTGTTTTGTTTTAAAAGTTTCAGTTGACAATTTTAATTTAAAAAAATCTCTCTTCCTGTGACATATGCAACAAATATTATGGTAAAACTTTAGAATTTATATTTATATTCTAGTTTTTGTTTGGACATATATATATACGTATATCACAAAAGAAATATAACACATTTCAGCACCAGTTTAGCCTTTGATTCATGTGCCTTTCCTCCTCTAGAAAGACTGAATCTTATTTAATTTAGAGTAGTTCAGGAATTGATAGGCTAATGTCACCACAGTTTTAAGAAACTAAAGACACTTGGGACTGAGACTGTGGCTTTACAGTGGGACACAGGAGACTGAGACTTTCATTGTTAAGTTCTGTTTTCTTCACTTTTCACGTCAGTGCGACGTTCCTCCTGTGGGGCGGCCTGGCACGGGCAGCTCCAGCTTCCATCATTCGCTCCATCAGGCATTAGCGAATAGGTGTGGTTCAGAGTCCGCGGGGGCTGTCAGGAATGCTTCGGCATTATCGTGTTAAGTCACACAGTCCTCTTTCAAGGGACCAGCACCGGGATTAGGACCTTCTCCTTGAGAGTTGTGTGAGAGGGAGCTAGACCCGCAGGTGGGCTCCCGTTTCCGGAGTGTGGGAGGCCAGGACTGCAGTGGGTGGCATTTCTCGGAGGGCATCACTGTGTCCTAGGCAGGGCGTCGGTGTCCTAGGCTGTGTGGGAATGGCAGGAAGCATGCCCTTTCTTTGCTGGCAGTAGAAAGGGGATCCTCTTCAAATCTCTGTAGATTGGGTTTAATCCTTCCTAGTGTTTCTTCTGCCTCCACATTTGCCCGGGCCCCTAGCACTTTGTGCTGCTTATGGAACTTTTCATTCTGTGCCTCGTTCTGTGGGTGTTCATAAACTTGTCTCCTCCAGGGCTGCTGTGGTGCCCAGTTCTTCTTCGCATTTGCCCTACTGCCATCCGTGTCCACCTCAGATGGAATCGGGATGTTATCGGTCTTTGTGGGCCCACTCAGTAGTGAATGACCCAGTGACGGGCAGTGAATTGCTGAGACTAGAGTGCATCCATTCAAGAGTTTTGAAGGAGCCTTAAGGATGAAATTGCAGAACCTTTGGCTCTTGTTTTGCTTTTTATGAACAGCCACTGTTTCATAAGCTTGGTGGGTTGCCAGCGTGAAGCGTGATATGCTGGAAAACAATACGGCCTGGTGAGCTGGTGGCCTGGGTTGTGTTGAGCCCTTTCATGGCCGGCCAGGTTAGTGTCATGAAGCCTCCTGGACCTCAGGGTCCTCATCAGGATGTGTTTGCTGCTGTCTTTATGCAGAGTCCATGGCGATTGTCAGTCATTGTCATTCCCCTTAAAAAACTGGGTTCTTAGGACATGTTCTGTGGACAGGAGAGATTTACTTAATGCAATCACACCATTAATTCAGTCATTCTTTGCCTCTGTGAATGATGCGCTGTGCAGACTGGGTTCTGTTATATTCCTCTCAAAGGTGCTGACTTTGTGGTTTGCTTGCTTGCTTTAGCAGGCTGCTGACTGGGTGGGACTCAGGCTACAAACTCTCCTGCCTCGACTTGAACCTGGACATTGCCCTCCCTGCGCGTATGAGGCTCAGGGGACAGCCAGAGACTTGGCCAAGTTTATACTCAGAATTTGGGGCTCCCCTTCTCCTTTCCGTGATTGCTCAGTTTCAGCTGCTGACGTCGCCCTGACCTGTGTCCTGTTTCTTGTTTTAGCAGTTCCATGTGGCTTAGACTGGGCCCTGTCCTCAGGCTCAAAGCTCTCGTCTGGGAGGTGTGGGCAAAGCAATTCCCTCTTTCCACGTTCTCTCCTTGCGTTTGGTCGCTCTCCGGCGCCTTGAGATCGTTGTGTTCTGTGGATTTAGTTTGTGGCTGGGCTGGACCAGTAGGAGCTACGCAGGCTCAATTCATTTACTTTCTAATTCCAGGTCTACGTTTTGCATTGGTTGTGTGACCAAGTTAACTTTCTGGATGCTTCTCTTGTACTATTTTGGCAAAAACATACAAAAACGAACAGCACTTTTTGTCTTTTTTTTAGAGATTGCTCGCCAATAACGATAGTTATGGTTTTGATGAGTATGGCCAACATCCTCGAGCACAGATGATCTGTTAGAGACCTCCAAGAGAAATATCCTGAGGTGTTATGAGTATGAACATTTTTTACCCCTAACCCCCATGTGGACATTCGCCCTGGTGAGCTGGGCTAGACATGTGTGGGCTACAAGAATTCCTTTTGCTTAGATGGAAGTTGGCTTGGCCTGAACTGTGTGCTGCGTGTGACCTTTCCATGAGATCTCCACTTGGCCCTCTAAGGTGTTGAGGGCCATGGGGAGAGTTGGTTTGCAGTGAGATGAGGGCCTTGCCACCCTCTGAAGCAGGTGGCACTGGGCCATCTTACCACGTTAACCAGTGACATTCCTCCAGGGGGGCATGACACAGAAAGCCTGGAAGGGCACAGCCAAGAGGGAGCTGTGGCCAGTCCCCAGCTATTTATAATCTTCTGTCCTCTCTGCCACTGTGTATTTTTAACAACTCTAAAGTCTGGTAAGATGCGGCTTTGAGCTCCCCCTAGAGGTTTTAGTGTGCTACAAATAGCAGTTTTTAAAAAACAATGTTGCTGCTTTATTTGCTAGTATTTATTTACATTAATCTGTAAGATTAGAATGAAGAGTTTTGAAATGATCTGGACCAATTTCATGTCCTATCTTTTGGGGACCGGATTCTTATTGTTAGAAATGGCTGGGAGCCAGCTGGGTACAGTAGCCTCTGGGTCTGTGTGCACATCATTGCTTGGCATTAAAATAGAAGCTAACGCTGTGACCAGCGACTTCTCTTTGTAGATTTCAGATGTTTTCAGATATATTCAAGAGTTGATTTAATGGGCGTGAAGAAAGCTGCTCTTTTTTGCATTGGATAGAATTGTTAAGAAATTAACTGTAACTCAAGCAACCTAGTAATTTTGTTTTTTCCTTCTGTATTTCAGGGTTTCGAAAAAATGATGAGATGAAAGCTATGGATGTTTTACCAATTTTAAAGGAAAAAGTTGCATACCTTTCAGGTAACGTTTAACTTTGGAATGCCTTTTTTTTTTGTTTCTCCAACTGCTTCTGACACAGTATGAGAGTCTGAAATCATAAACTGACTCACCTGCCATACACAAAAGCATTGGCATTTTGGTGGATTTTTAACTGCTTTATTCTCAAAGCATTTTCCTGAGAAACTGGTTCCCAGAGCATTTTCTTTTAGCCAGCAGGCACATCCTAAGCCAGTTAGCATTGGTGATTAAAATATGCCGGTGTCTGTGGCTCAACAGACTTTTGGCTTTTGCCCCGATCAGTTAAGTAAAACAACTGATATTTTTTAAAAAAGTCTGTCATCTCAGCAAAAGTGGTGGGAATGTGACCGTATGTCTACAGGTCCTGAATTTCTTATCGTGGTTTCTTGTGTTCTGTAGCTCCCTGTGGCTCCCTCCTTTGGGAGGTGAGAAAGCCCTCACATCCATGACATCTCTTCCTTTGGCCTCTTTGGTCCTAGAACCCTTGCGATGGACCGTGAAAGCCCCAGTGATCTTCTACCAGCTGGGTCCTCCCCTTACCTGTAGGACCTGGTCCTTGGGGCGCCTGGGCCTCTGGCAGTGTGGTGACAGGCTGAAGGCTTGGGGGCACCTGACTGCCCTCTTCTCTGCACACAGAGGGTCAGCTTTAGGGCTTTTTTGGGTTGTCTCCTTGGCTCCCTCCTGTATGAACGGAATAGCCCCTGGGTGTTATACCGTTTGGGCACTAGTCCATTTGTTCCAGTACAAAGGTTTGCAAGAGTTTTCGGCTCTGTTTTAGCAAGGAGTGAATGTGTCCATTGTCTCATGCTTTAAGGCACTCCTCCCGGATGTTTCCCTTGATAAATTTTTATCGTTCTTGGTCATACTATGCTGATCTGATGTCTTCTCTTGAAAGCGTTTTATTTTGAATTTAACACTGTTCGCTGCTTTTATATGCCGTGTGTGTCCTTCTGGCCTGTGGGACTGGCACATATTTAGGGTGCAGCTTCCTGTGGTGTTTTCATTACTCTCCCCTCTCTTTCTATCTGGCAGTATTTCTCGGCCCCTACTAAACACCATTTGATATTTTGCTGAAGTAAATCGAACGTGTTTCTAGGTTCACAGAAGAGTGTACGAAGTTCGTGAAAAGAAGAAGATGCTTTATGCTGTTGGGAATACGTGGTTAAAAACAAATGAAAAATAACAAACACTTGGCTTGTGGTTCACTGTGTCAGAAGTAGCCTTTGCTATTTTCTAATCATTCGCTGATAAACTGCATAATATGGAGTCGTTCTAGTCTGGTGAGTTCCTGACGTTGTAGTTTACAGGTGGATTTTAAAGTTAATAATAATGAAAAAGCTCTGCTCATACGTATGAGAGGTATCAGTAAGAAAGTCTTAAAGAAAACCGATCCCGCGTGTTCGTCAGGTTTTTATTTTAGAGTTTGTGTCTGTGAGGAGAGCACTTGCTCCTTCTGTCCCACTTTCCTTCCTAAATTTCTTGCTTTTCTGCTGCCTTTTTTGTTAAGCTCCTGGAGACAGGCATGCAAGGAACAGCGGAAGGTTTAGACTGATGGTTTTCATTTGTATTCATTCATTTATTAGGCATTTAAAACAGAATATGTTATTAGATGGAATTTTTATGTAGGTTCCTATCGAAACAAAAATGATTTCTCTTTTAATTAATTGAAGAAATAAAATCAGCAGTCCTCAGAGTTTATCATCAATCTTTACTAAAACCTTAAATTCTGCAGGGTTAATTAAAGCTGGGTATCTTTAGTGGGGAGAGCGGTTTCGCATTGCAACAAATTGGTACAGAATGGTTTTAAAATATGAGAGCCTGCAGGACTTTACCAGCTGTGTTAATGAAGTGAAGTTAGTAGGTGCCACCACAATTTTATAGTTCTTCCTAATTTATGACCAGATTGGCAAGTCGCGTTAGCGTGAGCTGACTGCTGATCGCCTTAGGCTTGCTGTGATCTCATTTAGGAAGGAGAAAGGAAAAAAAAAATACCATAAAAATTAAAGACAGATGACAATTTGCGTGCTAAATTTTTTTTGAAAAGTTACAGAGAATGAGGAAACTTTAAAAAAAAATTTACCTGTGACCCTATGTTGTTTTTTTTTTTAATTGAGAAATAACTCGCATACCATAAAAACCACCTTTTGTAGTGTACAATTCAGTAGATTTTAGTGTAGTCACAACGTCGTGCAGCCATCACCTAGGTCCAGAGCGTTTTCATCCCCAACCCCGACGAGGAGCCCCAGGCCCAGTTCCCCATCCCCCCCACCCCCACGTCTGGCAATTGCTAATCTTTCTACTCCGACCCCATTTTTTAAAATATTGGAATATTATAGTACCTTTGTAGAAGCTCTCCATGTGAGTGGCTTTTAGTAAATTAAATCTACGTGAAATAGCCAGGGCTTTTAAAAAGACCAAAAGATCAGTGATTCCATGAGATACTTATCAGATCAAGATCTCTAAATGAGGATTCTTTGAACTTGAATATTTCCAATCCTCAGTCTCACCTCCAGGTTTTCTAAGAAGTAATCCTCATTGCACTTAAGTGACAAAATACTACTTTCTCCATTCAGAGGGTGAATTAAATGAGGTTAGATGACATAGCTAACTTCATGCTTGAAGGCAGAAGGAGCAGTAAAAGAAGTGTCCTGTAGTTTCTACTTCCTGTTGTGTATATATATGTACATTTAATGTAGTATATTTATAATTGTGTATATACTTAATGCATTATATACATTTGCAGTGTGTATATTTAATGTAATATAGCTTTAATGTCAAGTGTGTGTATACATACATACATACATACATGCATCTGTATATCTACATCTATATGACATGTATAATTTCAACCACTGCGTGTGGTTCCTATACCACTAGAGTTTGGGCCTCAAAAGAACTCATAACTACCAGGATTAAGAACACTTTTTTTCCCCTTAACTTTTTTTTTTCTTATCACGGAACATTCCAGCATCCTGCACAGAAGAGAATAGACTTACTGGATTTCCATGAACCTGCGGCACACGTCAGTAATCTTGTTTCACCTCTGCTCCTATTCACTCCTCCCTCCCTTTACTGTAGATGATTTTGAAGTAAATTCCAAATATCATGTCATTTATTTCTAAATATTTTAGTTCACTAAAAGATAAGCTTAAAAAAATCCACACTGATCGCTTCGTAAATTATATAAATGTCTGACCACCGTGCTGTGCACCTGAAACTAATATAAAATAACATTGAATGTCAACTGTAATTGAAAAAATAATAAAGAAAAATTCACACTACCATTGAGACAAAAATGAATAGTAATTCTTTAATATAAAAAAGCCAATCGATATTCACATTTCCCTGCTTGTCATAATTTGTCTTTCACAGTTGGTTGATATGTCTGACGCCTCTTTTAATTTGGAAGTTCTTCCTCATTGAATTTTTGTCCCACCTCTTTATGTTTATTAGACAAGGACACCAGGTTCTCCTGTAGATTTTTTAGATTTTTCTGGTTGCATCCCTGGGTGGTCATCTAACATGGTTCCCCTTCCTCTGTATTTCTTATAAACTAGCAACTACATCACGAGGCTTGATTAGACTTAGCTTAGATTTTGCAGGGAAGGAGGCAAAAATCCTTCATGGGCAGTGGTGGGTGATTCTACAGAGCTCTTCACTGGGAGAGTCTGGTTAAGCATTCATTAATGATCGTTGCTGAGAGAGCTAGCATATTACTAGGATTGCAAAAATGTGATGTTCTAATTATATCCTTTTTCTTTATTTATCAACTTGGATATTCCATGAAGAGAAATGTCCCATCATTGGTTTTGTGGTTACCCTGTGAACACAGTTCATACAGGAAAAGCAGGATAAATGACTGACTGATAATTGTCCTTTACCAGTTTTCAGATTAATGAAAAGTGATGGTTAGGCATTTAAGACTAATAAATCCATTGAGGGTTGTTTTTGTTTTTGTATTTTTTTAGTATTTCGAGCTCATGATTTTAAATAATTTGGTGTGTTTTAATTCACTGTGCATTTTTGTTTGTTTGTTTTTTCTTATGAAGTTCAAATTTCCCATCTTCAGATCGGCTCCTGAATCCACATCCCACAGTAATACAGCTTCTCTCTGTGCGGCTCTGACGAGATATTTCAGGTCTGTTTCCTGCTCCACATCTGCAGTTGGCCATTTCCCTAAAGCTCCCTGGTCCCTTTGGTGCGGAGCCGTGCAGGGTGCTAGGGAAGCTTGATGTTCCCAGTGAAGTCACTGGTTCTGTGTCTCTAAGAATGTGTGTGTGTGTGTGTGTGTATTAATGAGAAAAGATGAGATGACTTCATAATACAGTTTCCAATTTAGGATCGCAGATAGTTTTCTTTGATTGTGTACTTGCATCTCCTTCTTATGCTCAGTCTTAGTTCCTGCCCTCATCAACGTAACGGCTCACTTACATCGATGTTGCTGGCGCTGTCATCACAGCACAGCCACCACATGTGATTTAATGCTTCTGTCGTTTTGCGTCCTGAGAGCATGTGCCACTAGGGGGGCACTGTCCTGTCACTGTGCTTTCAGGTCACGTAAGGTAGTTCTTCTCCTTGCGGATCAAGTTCCTAACAACTGGAACAACAGATCACTTGTTTCATCGTGCTTTATATTTTTAAGGTTAAAAAAAAAAACACCTAATTTCGTTTCAATACTAAGTAAGATGTGTGTATCATTCCGATGTTAAAAAACTGGAAAAAAAAAAAAAACGTTAAAGATAACACGTAGTCAGGTCTAGCTTCTCTCCTTCTTTCGCCCTGTACCTTCTCTTCCCTGTAGGAAGCGTGTTTTTGTTTTCATTTTCTTTAGTTTTTCATTGATTTCTTATACTTTTAAAATAAGAGCACTATTCATCCATCTATTCTCATTTCCCCCTCCCCTAGATACACAGTCATTATTCACTGTTTTCCCTGCTCCAGCTGTTTGATTTTAAACCGTATTCCAGCGAGCAGTCTATAGCAGTACATACAGAGTCCTCATTCATTTTAGAGTTTTACGTAACTGCTGTGTGTGTAACCCCAGAGTTTATTCCGTCCGTTGCCCATGGATGGACGCTGGGTTACTCTTTTAGAATAGCTTTTTGGGGGGCCAGGGTGAACGTTCACCTTTGCATGTGGGCGTATTGAAGGAAAGGTAGGACTTGGTTGCCCGGAGTTTGCTGGTAGCATTGCGATGACTGGCCTTAGTTCTCGTTCCAGTTTTGCAGGGTTCTGGGAAGAGGGAAGGGCACCTCCCATTCCTCTCGCACATTCTCGGTAGTATCTAGCACGGTCTGAGGCTGCAGCGACTGACGGGCATGGAGGCACTGCCAGCGGCCCTCCCAGAACTCTAGGGTCCCCTGAAAGCCAGTTTCTGGCGAGCCTGTGAAGACTCGGGGCTTGCGAGCCGCTGGCCATGGCTGCTCCTGCAGTGGGGCCTTACAGAGTTTCGTTACTCGACAGCAGACTTCTTAGATTATAGCCACCATTTCTCTTTTATAAACCATGTCTTTCCAGAGCTTCTCAGGGTCAGTGAGTTAGACTCGGGGGGCTGTAAAGAAGTTTTTTCAATGGTGATTTAATCTAGAAACTCAAATGAGAGCCACACAGAGAAAAATCCTGTTGGTTCATTGGAATTTACATGATACTTCTCAAAGCGAGTATACCTTCTTTCCAGGAGAAGTTGATTCTAATTGGGTGAAAGGCAAGTTCTTAATTCATTGAAAGATGGGCAACTCTGAATCTAGCTGCTTCTGGTCATTCTGGGCCATACTGCTCAAGAGACCAAGCCCCTGGAGGTTTACCTTTCAGAAGAAGGAAATGAGTGTCACTGGATTTAAGGAAATGTCACACAGACATTTGTAGCTCTAATGTAGGACATTTTCAGCCTTCTTTCTAATATTAAAATAAACCTCAGTTCATTTAGCATCTGTGTTTCTATAGAAATGTTCATCAGGCATTTCCATTTTTAACTACCTGATAGTAGGTATTTTTAAATTAAATTTGTGTGGAATATAGAAGAAGAACCCATCCGTTCAGCAGCTATTTATTGGGTGATGTTTCTGTGCCAGTCTCTCACTGGGCACCGAGGGTGTATACCGATTTCAGTGAATGAACCAATATGCCTGCCTCCATGCGGCTTCCACTCTGTCGAGGAGACAGACAGACAAAAAATGTGTCAATTATATAGGTTCCTGGAAGGTGGTAGGTGCCTTACAGAAATAAAAGATGGGGAGAGAAAGGGTAGAGAGGGTGCTGTTTTTATAAGAATTGAAAATAAAACGGTGTCATTAGGAACAAAAACTGCCCTTTTTGTTTAGGTTTTGGACAGGCACATAATCCTTGAGGAGCTGGGTTTCGAGCTGGTTTTTGGTTACAGACATGTAGAGGTCCCGCGACTAAAACTCCCCTACGTAGATATCCTGTGACGTTGGTAGGTGCAGGAAACGGTTTTCCTGCCCTTTTCTTTTCATTGTTGAAACCAAGGTGTTGAGTTTCCTGTCTATAAAATGGGACTGACATCTGCCCTGCCTGCCTCACTGTGAGGCCGTGGGTTGATACCAGACACAGGAGCGTATCTAGTAGGCGAAGCTTTTGTGAACTGCAGCATCATCATAGTTATTAGTTCAGGAGCAACAGCTTTGAACTTGCAAGTTTTCCACTTCGTGACCTGGACAGCACTCTCATCTGGGTGCCTTCTGTGTCATTGGCAACCAAGCTAAATCTTGGGGCGTATAATCTGAGCAGACATCTGTGGCATTGATTTTAAGCTCCTGGAGGTTCAGAGACCAGGTACCTCTGAAACGAATACTACATTTCATCAGTTCTAATACATACATTTTTTAACCTCACTGGGGAGTGGTCAGCAGATGGGCGATGGACGCCCACCTGTCACTGCCTGTGACACACCACACATCGGGAGATGTACCCCAGTGCACAGAGGTGAGGAAGCGAAAACAAAAATTTTAATTATTTTAAGAGAGAATATGAAATTTTTATTTCACAAGTGATTTTTGATGTTTTTTTGTTGTTCCTCTTTTCTTTATTAATGAGTCAAGATACGGGCGAAGTTTTAGAACTATCCTACTGAGTTTTCTGAGTTTTCTGAGTTTCCCTGTTCTGGGAGAAGGAAGAAGATAAAGTGAATTTTTTCCCTCTATCTTAAAAGTTGGAGTTTAGGTTTAAATAAGCTGTTTTCTTAGGACACGGATGAGAGCCTGTCTGGTGGGTGAGCTTGCTGTCACGTGAGTTCTAGGGGACCCCTAGCCCGTGCTGCCAGCCTGGGGGGATCTCTGTGGCGGGCGGTGGAGGCAGAGCAGCGGGGCCCGGTGCGCCTCTGTGCACACCTGCTAAGTTTAGGTCTCACTTCCGGGTGAGCAGAGTGGCCGTGTGCAGTGCGCGTACCTGTTGGCTACCCACGTGACTGTCTTTGATGGGCAGATTTTGGATCCTACTTTTTCATGCTTTGGTGGAGCCTGCCTTGCTTGCACTGGGAGATTTGCTGACCACAGGGGGAGGAGAATTGAACATGGGTCATTGGCATTTAGTCTCCCTACTGAGTCAAACATTATGTTGCATTTAAGAAAACTTAGAGTGGTGGTCCAGAAAAATGTTAGATGTGATTCTCTTTCCCAAGAGTGGGGTAAGTGTTTTAATCTAAATAGCTTGCTATATTTTTGAACACTCAAGTTTCTGTAGTGTGTTGGTCTATAATATTTTTTATCAAGGAGATTGATTCACTTTTGAAAAAAAATGAAAAATGTTGAGAAATAGAAAGTATTGAAGTTGTTACCTGTCTTCAAGACAAGAGGTATTCCCCCAAACGAGAGCCATTGATACTACCTTAAAAATACCATCTGATCTTGTAGACGATTCTTGCAGAGCCTTGGTAATGGCATTCTGTCCTTTATAACTGCTTCTCACTTTTCATAGTACCTTTCATTCATGAGGAAGGCCTGGGAGCCCATCATTTAGTTGTCCTTGTGACAATTTTACTACTTTAGAAAGAACTAAAGCCATGGGATTAAAAAGTTACATATGTTCTTGTCAGGGCAAAGGATCCAGCTGTGACCGTGTGTCATAGTCCTTTTGTCTTAAGCTCTTTGAGCCTCAGTATCTTTAATTATACGGCTGGAATGGTAAAACCTCTTACCAGGGTCATTGTGATGACCAAATCAGAACATGTGTATCAACCATGCAATGCCACACCTAGCATGTATTTATTTGTAGCTACGATTTAGGTTTGTTCCCATTTATTACCAGAATTATTGGATTCATAAATAATCGAACACTTTTCTAAGACTGTGTTACCGAACAGTACATGTGGATCATTTTAAATGTTCAGAATTAAGTCTTATTATTATTTAGAGGGAGTGTTAATCATCCCAGGAAATTGTAAAAACCCATATTGGTAAAATGTGTGTGTGTTTTTGTTTTTTTTTTAAGTATCAGTATCTTCTGACTCCTTTTTCGGTCCTTCTAAAAGGAGAGAATCTGGCTTTCTGTTGTTTGCTCGCTTTTTAATTTTACCTTTGCTGATGAGGTAAGTAATTAAGATGAGAAAATAATTAAGAGTTTCATATTATAAGTTGAATTTAGAGATTTTAGCGTCGTACTTCCGAAGAAAGATGACCAGAGTTGTAAAACTAAATGGAGGATCCACTTGGGAAAGCTCAGTTTTCCTTCTGTGTTTTCTTTTTCCGAAAGCCTCGATGAAAGAAATGTGTGCGACAGCTTCATCTTCATGGAAGTGGTCAGTGATGCCCGCAGACTTCTTTAGGGTTGTGTATTAACGTGTTAATGAGAAGTATTTCTGCCTATCAAAGGCCAGTCACCTGAGATTTGTAGTTGGTATGTGATATAATTGTTCTGTAGTCCTTAAGCTAATTTAGTTTAAAATTCTTGCATACCCACCTCTCTTTTTTTGTATGTGTGGCCCTGTTTGACCCGTGGGGTCACCCATTGCCCTTGAGAGAAGAAGATGCCCTAGACCTTCCCAGATTACATAAGGTCATCATCAGCGTCAAGTTTGGAGAATATCTGTATTTTTCTCTTTCAAGACTCAAAACCTGGTTTGGTTGGCAGCAAAGAGAGAGCTTCGAATACAGGGGCGGGAAGGAGAGGGGACAGTGAGGAGGAGAATGCAGGGCAGGGGTGCGTGAGGAGGCGGTCGCTTCGTTCAGGCGCATGAAACGTGTAGACACGGAAACTTTCCTGCTCTCCAAACGTGAAACCGAAAAAAGGAAACACATGGGAAGAGAAAGACAGGGCCTCTGAGTGTCCTTCATATGGTGTACAGAACGCAGATTTCCCTGCAGAGCCCTGGGAGGGTGAAACAGCCTGGCAGTGTCCCATTGTCCCACCGAAACACGGACTCGGCCTTTTGCCCGGCCCTTCCGGGCCTTGCAGTCGGCGGAGGTGCAGCTGTGGGCGGACCAGTGACGACTCTGGACTTCCAGGGGCGCAGAGCATCTGCTCTCGTTTCTGAGCGTGTTCCACGTTTGTTTCTCAGGTGGCAGAGACAAGCGCGGAGGTCCTATCCTCACATTCCCGGCCCGCAGCAATCATGACAGAATACGACAGGAGGATCTCAGGAGACTCATTTCCTACCTGGCCTGTATCCCTAGGTAAGTTCTGGGTGGTTCGTGGCTCGTTGCAGTGTTCGCTGTCCAGAGAGCTGCGGCACGGTGCTCTCTAGAAAAGCGGCTAACCAGCAGCCAGAGTTCAACAAAATTAAAATCACGATCCTCCTCCTTGGTTCCATTTCACGACCATTCTGTCGTGTCGGCCATGCTCATGCGTGCAGGGACGAGAAGGTGCATGTGTGAGTGAAGTGGCTCTGTGTGGCGACGGTGGGGTTGGGATGCCACGGGCTGGGATGTTAGGACCGGTGCCCGAGGTAGGAATGAAGCAGTGGTCAGCATCGGTTCTGATCCCGAGACGCAGCGCCCAGGTTGCCCCGAAGCAGAGCGCTGTTTCCAACGACGCATTCTCGTCTTCACGCTGAGCTGCAGTTCCTTGCAAGTGTTGTGTCCATTTAAATACTAAGTTTGCGGGACATCAGAAGTCCTCACCAACTAATGTGCCGGGATGTCTAGTTTGGGAATCTCCCATTCAATCCCAGAGCCCCAGCAACAGCGAGATGTTTAGTGTGAGTGCTGAGAAGCAATGAGTCAGCGAAGCTTTATTTTCCGGACAGCCCTGAGCTGAGGAATGGGTTGTAGGAATTGGCCTGTGTCTGCACTTGGGGAATTTAGAATCTTTGTTTCTGCTCTGAGGTTTTATTGATAGAGCTAGCTGACACTTGGTGAAAGAAATTTCTCTCCTATATTAATATCTTCAATTAATTATTGAGATTACTTTTCGGAAACTAGATTACTACGGGGATATAATCCAAGAATGTAGCCGTGCCTGGAACAAGAGGCTGTGTGTGTTGGGGGTGAGGGGGTGCTTCCTGTGAGGACAAGGAAGTCTTCGTTTCAGAAAAGCATGTGCTAAAGGATGGCGTTTCCTAAGAGTCTAAATTAGGACATTTTAAAAAAACAGCTCGGTCCTGATGTAGGCTGGAGGAGATAGTAGCTTAAGGCACGTGTTACACAGGAGAGTAATGACAGACAACCAGCAGCAGCGGCGAAGGCACTAGATCCACTACAGCACGGGGTCTGTGACACTCCTGACCCATTTAGGTCGACACCACCCGGGGAGGACAGATGTGTCCGTTTGTCACCCATCCTTGCTGTGACTGGTCAAAGTCAGCTTTTGCTGTTGATGGTCTGATCTGCTGAGGAAGTTGTTGAGTTTTCTGTTTGGGGTTCCTTATGGGAGAACTAGCTTTGTATCACCACTGCCAAAGCGATAGCTCCGAAAACATTTTCCCTTTCTTCTTCTTCTGGTATTTTCTTGGACTGCTGGAACGGTTGACATCAAAGAGTTGGAAAGAATTTTGGAAGTGATATACTACTCACTATTGTTTACAAATAACAGTATAGTTCGATAGCTGCCATTTACTGAGTTTTTATGTGCCAGGAACTGTGCTAATGATGGAAAAAAATAGAGAAATACAAAGGACAATGTAAAATAAATAAATCTCTGCCAACCAAAATGATATTTGTCATTATAGCTTAATAAAATTGAATTTGAAATTCAGCCATGTGATTAAAAGAATTTTTACTTAATTGAATAAGTGTAACTTTGGCAGCTTGCTTTCTGGTTTTGTAATCTGTGTTGATTGTAAATATAAAAAATTACTTTTCACTGATATTATTAAAAGATTTAGGAATGTTTTGGATCACCCGAATGACCCACTTTAAAACCACAAACCTCTGTCATGGAAAATTGTGAGCTTACACAATAGAAGATAGAATTGGGTAGCACACATCATATACCTGCCTTCCATCTTCAACAATTATCAAATTTTCCAATTTTGTTTTTGTCTAATTTTCTCCCTGGCATATTTTATAACAAATTCCAAACATCCTGCCATTTCGCTCGAGAATACTTGCGTGCATAGATTGACCCTCAGCCACTGAGCACAATCACTTAATGTCATTGCCCAGATTTGCTTTTGTGTTTACAATTTAGTGACAAGAAATGCCATTTTGCTTGTCCTTGGTTAATGAGCAAATAAGAGATGTTAGATTAACATGTAAATGATGCATTTGCCAAGTGGTAAGGGAGGAAGATTTCACAGTGGTCCAAATGGAGAGAAGTGGCAACAATGAACCTTCCCTGGCTCCACCAATGAAACAGCAGTATCAATAAGATCATCAGTGAATGAATGGCGTGTGAATTCTTTTGGACCTGTGGGTGTGCTTGTATTCTCAGTGGCGTAAACAGTCTTGGGGGGTCTGTGAGGTTTCTTTCTCTGTTCCTTACTCCTGACGGCCTCTGTGGTGGGAAGGGAGCCTCTGGCTGTCCCTCAGCCAGACAGTCACAGGGCTACACGTTCTGGAATGTGGAGAAGTGTGTCATCTGGGAAAGCATGGGCGGCAGAGTCAGACAGACTGTGACCTGGCCCGAGTTACCTAATTACTTTATCGGCTTTCTGGTCTACAGAATATGATAACGATCTACGTTTCTTCTCATCATTGTGGGTATCGAGTAAGATTATGTACGCGCCCAGCGCGGTGCCTGACATATGGTGGCTGCCTCAGAATTAGTACAATAATTTCCGTTTTTCTATATGCTCTTCTCCTTTCCTTTAATTATTTTCCTTTGACATGTGTCCTAGAGCCAGGTCATCCTGTTTTTCTTCTGCCTGGCCTCTATGTCATTTGTGTGCTTCTTAAAACACGCCCTTCAGAGTTGAATGTGACCGTTTGAGGGACGCGGGTACTTTTACGTGGGTTGCCTCCCTGCCTCTCCTTAAAAAAATGGAGTCATAGAGTGATTTTCATGGGATTCGTTTGGAAGGGAACTTTTCCATCAAAGGCATGTTAGGGAAACAAGTCTCAGCAGAACTTCTTGCTGGTGTCTTTGGGGTTCCCTGCACAGCCGTGAAAATAAGAGGGCTTGGCACGTCTCCAGGTGTTTGTTGCTCTCATTGCCTGGCTTATCCTAGTTATGTTCTAGAACATTTCACCTTCCTTACATTGATGTATAGTAGCTAAACGGATAAAGTACTCTGACTCTCTCTGGTCACTAATGAAATACTGTGAAGACTCTCAATAGACTCATTCATGTAAAAAGGGACTTTATTCATGTAGAAACTGAGGAAAGTAGGATTTCTCTTTTTTCAGGGACCTGCACTGAGAAGGGACCTGAGTTTTATCTAAGTTTTTTTTTTATCACAGATAAAATGAGGCTCTTGTATAAAATCGCCCGCAGCACTGGTTAGTAGGCCGCACTCCGCAGGGTGCTGTCTTTAAGGCAGAGGCCCGGCTGGGGCCCCTTCCGCTGCCAGCAGCCTCCGTTCATCGGCTGCTCAGGAACAGAACGGGGTTCGAGAATGTTCGCAAGCCACTGCTTTCATACCAACGGCTGGCTTTTAACTTGACAGAGACAGATGGATTGACAGGGTGTGCTCTCTGAGCCCAGGTCACGCACTGTCTTTATTTCTCGGAGAGTCCCCAGGTGGTAACAGTTTGGTTGTGGAGGAGGCTGAATAGTCAGCCCGTCTGTAGACTGTGCAAGTGCCGGGCACTTTTGGTTGTGTCATCCCCAGCTGGTTCCGGTCCTGGCATTGCTCAGGATTTTTTTTAAGCCCCTTTCAAGGGGGCGCGGTTTCGCGGTGTATGTCCATACCGTGTTGGCTGTATGGGGTGAAAGACAGGCTGCCAGAGAATTTATCTTGATGTGGTGAAGACTGATGCTCACAGTCTTCTACCAAACAGCCTCTAATCAAACAGCGAAACACACTGCTGTGGTTGTGCAGGCCCCTGTCCTGGGCGTGGCAGCAGAACGTGGGTCTGGCGTGGACGGCCCCAGCCACAGGCAGGCTCCCTCCTGCCCAGCCTGCTCTTGCCCCAGGGCCTCCGGAGCCCTGAGTTCCTACTGAATGGAATCTCACAACACTGCAAACCCCACGAGAGCCCAGGATGGTCCCAAATCCTTAATTTCAGTGACTTGGGAGATTTCGGAGTCATTTCTGGAAGCCCTGTTTGCCTCTTGGATTTGCAGAGGGGCCTCTGGAGTTGGCTGGATTGTGGCCCAGGGCCTACTGAGACTGGAGAAGGGACAGTAGGAGTGTGTGAACCCAGCGTTAATGTGTTTGAAGTTCACAGTCAAAGGAGCAGGTGACTGGAGTTGTCAGGTCATTCCTAGCGGTTTGATAATCGCTTGAGTGAGGAGCGATTCTGCTGGATCCCTTCATCCTCCACCTGTGGCTTTCCTCGCCGTGATCCTGGGACTGTGAGCTGCCACGTGTGTAGGTGTACTTTCTTAGAATGTTTTCGTGATGATGTACCTCTTAGACAGATGTAGTTGTCGTAGGAACTTTACATCTGTGAAACTTGGAATGTCAGTTACGCTGATGGTGTGACTCAAGATACGGAAAAGAATTGTGTACATATGCAAGGCAGCATGAAATAAATGTTTTCATTTTTACTTCATTTTTTTTTTTTGGCTTTTCAACATCGCTTAATGATAGTAATTAGTTTTCTGAGTTTTAATTTAGACTAATTTCTCAGGGTGATTACACGAGGCAGAAAAAGTGTGTCTTTCCCATAATCCCAGTATGTTTGTGTTGGGTGAAAACCTTAAACTCTCATTGGGTGCTCATGAGGTGTAGGTGTATTTACAAAGACCCTGCAGGCGGTCATTACCTGGTCCGTGTCTGCGCCAGCATCAGCAGCCACACGGACAGTGTCCACCACATCACAGTGACGACTACAGTCGTTCAAGGGTCAGGCCGTTCTGTGGCCACCAGAACTTCCCTTTGTAACACCGAAGCTATGACTAAGTGAGACTGCGGATTTTCAACACGTGTTCAATGACTCTTTGACTTGAAAGCACATTTTATGTGTTTACCATGTACGCGGGGGTTGAGAGTTAATGAAATTAATAATTTTTATTGCTTCATTGAGGTCATTCTTAGGGAAACTGGTGTGTGAGCTGCCGGAGCGTGGAGGGGCGGGGCACGGCGACTCCTCGCCCTGCCGGATCCGTGCCCGCCGTCGCCTCTGCACCAGCCCTGTGACCGAGTCGCCGTGCTGCTGTGGAAACAGACTCCCCACAGCCTCCCGGAAGGGCACCAAGCACCCCCAGTGGGCTGTGGGTCACGCTGGAGAACCTCTGATATAGCCCAGGGTGCCGGGACAAGATGAAGGGGACAAAATGGGATTTGAAAAGCTCCCGCCATTGCCTCCAGCGCTTGGGTGGGGGTGGGTTCCACGCCCGTGATCCCACGAGTCCCAGTGACGGCTGTTCGTGGGTCCGTGACCACCCCCGCCTGGCCTCTGTGCATGCCGTGGTGGTCTGTCCCCATTTAGTGCTCATCGGGGACCTCTGCTGGTCATAGTTACTAGGCAGCATGTGTGACCAGTTATTATGCAAAAGACAAGAAATGGACAGGATGGTTGCCCTTTGTTTCCTAAAGAAGAGACAGGATACTAGACCATAAATACAAAATGAAAGTTTGGAAGGTTTTCTAAGTTGAACTTCGTTTCAGGTCATCGTTGTTCTTTGATGCGTGTATAGTCAAGAGTCTGTTTTTTTATGGCAGGGTGAGACGTGAGTTCTTTCTGTAATTATTTCTACATCCCTCAGCTTCCTTCCCAGGTGCTGACCGACAGCCAGGTGGTGGGTGGAGGGAGGCCCCCTTCCCTTCCGTTTCCCACCTGACAGTACCTGGCAGTCCCGAGCCCCAAGACATCAGGAGGAAGGAGGCAGAGTCAGCATCACCCAGTGGGACTCTGACCAGAAAAAGTGGCAAGAGCTGCAAGGTGTGAACATGTGTTTTCCTTTTTCTAGTGAAGAAGTGTGCAAGCGAGGCTTCACGGTGATCGTGGACATGCGCGGGTCCAAATGGGACTCCATTAAGCCTCTGCTGAAGATCCTGCAGGAGTCCTTCCCCTGCTGCATTCACGTCGCACTGATAATCAAGCCAGACAACTTCTGGCAGAAACAGAGGACTAACTTCGGCAGTTCTAAATTTGAATTTGAGGTAACTTGCATGTGTAGCCAGACCAATAAACCAATAGTTGTGGTTTATTAAAAGCTGACTTTTTCTTCATCATTTTAGCCTGATAATAGATTTTTTAAATTACACATTAAACAGGAATAGCATAGTTTATGTACATATGTAAAAATTAATCATGGCATAAAATAACACGATTACATTTGTTTATCACCTGCCCTAGTAGATTGTTTTACGCAGTGTGGTTTAGGTTTCAGGTCTCTTGGTTTTGGGTGGTGGGGCTGCTGAGGCAGGTGGAAAGTGGGTGCCTGTTCCGTCTTCCGGCCTTTAATGAGCTGCTTTGCCATTCAGTACAGGCGACTTCACATGGCTTTGGATTCACTGCCATTGCCTCAGTCATGGACATGAGGGAATGTTAGGGAGGGATACACAACTTCAGATTTCCTGGAGAAAAACGGAAGAGACCAAGTTTTTAGCCTGTCCTTGATGATGGAGAGAAAGGTCTGTCGTGTATTTCATGCATCAGGTCTCACATTTATGAAAAGGGAGGCATTCCTTTAAAAACTACGCAGAGTTCTGAATTTAGTAAGTAGGGTCGCTGTCATTCAGACAGTGCATAAAACACACCTCAGCCTGCTGACTTTCCTTTCCATTAAATCCTCTCCGTAAGCTACAAGGTTTTAATGAAATGGTTATGGGAAGAAAGTGTTCTGGCCAGCTTGAAAGCGGACTCATGCCGTAATGTGTAGTAAAATTTAAATGTTTTCTATTGATAAATTATAAGAACTTTGGGTTGAATGGGTTGCTTTTTCTAGCAACTTCTCCAGACTTTAGATTTCAGTGAATGTATTCATGTATTTTAAGGTAAATAGTGTAGGGGTGCAAAACAATAATTTTCCTCCCACTTTTCTAAGTTTCCTGGCTGGGCTAATAGTCAAATTAACGTGAGACAGATTAACAGGAAAAACTGTCCAAAATTTATTTTGGCTGTGCATGCAAGGGTGCCATACAAACATGAGACCCGAAGACGCATTGGGCAGTTGAAGTGTCTTTGGACAAAGGAGAGGGAGGCAGGGGTCTGGGATTTCAAAGGGAGAGCAGGTAATTTACAGGTGGATGAGAAAGAGCAAACACGTGGTAAACAGATTCTTGCTGGGCCGCCCAGGAACAATGGGACGCAGAGGGAAGTTCCACAAAGGGGGCTTTCTAGATTTCCCCATCTCCCGCTTTTAGTTTATTTCACGATCCTGTAAGCAGGTTTTTCTATCTGAATTCCTTGAGGCAGGTAAAGGGTCAAAGGTTCTTTCTGAGTCTTTTGTTTCTCAATAACCAGCTTAAAGTCAGTATCCCAAAAGGCATATTTTGGGGTGGCAAAACATTCGTTCCCCCCTCAACAGTAATAATAGTATTAAACACATCACCCACAATATTATGCTTTATGTTATACTTTTTAAAGTATTTCGATGTATGTATTACTTGCATTTTAAAATTTCTTTCCATGGTACTGATTTTCAATCCGATACCTGAATTTAGTTTTAATATGAATTTGAACATGCAAGATATTTTGGTGAAAGATGAAACCAGTAAGCCTTTATCTTCATATGCAATTAGAAGTGATTTTGGAGGACAGTTTATTGGGCCTTGATGCAGAATCTGAGTGTGTTGTATTTAATTATACATGTTTTAAGCAGAAATAATGGTTAGGCAAAATAACGCAGGCACGTTTTTGTTAGTCTAACTTCGATCTCTCCTGCTGGGCCTTTAAAGTTACCTATACTAGTTTTTCTGTTGAATTTGATCGCTTCCATAGGCATTATTAAGAATTCGGGTCAGTGTGGCAGGAATGAACCTACAGTCACATCGCAGCAGAGGTGCTGGCGTGGAGGCAGCCGCTCCTTCCAGCTCTGCTGCCCATCGAGGTGTCATAGGCCAAACAGCACAGAGATGCAGCTCTAGGGTTCCCTAGGGCTGGAGGTGGCAGGTGGGGCTAAACGAGCTTTCCTCTGTTTATCTTTTGGTTCTAGACCACAGACTTTCTTCCTTTACCTTCGTCTTTGCATTTAATCGCTAACCTCACTCCCCCCGCTCCAAAGTTTTCTTCAAGGCATAATGCTTAAATTAATCCTGCTGCACATCTGACAGGCAGATGAGGTTAAGGTTTCCTGTTCAGGTTCTAACTGACCAAAACTTTGTCACTGTTAGATCGGAATACAGTACGACACTCGTACTGCTCAGAATTGTGGCAGATTATTACAATGAATGAAACAGTCCCTCTGTCTTTAGCTTTCAGGAAAGAGCTGCTGCTAGGTTTCTTGCTAAGCCTTGTATTTTCTACATTTACAAAAAGTCGACCATATCTTCTCATCTGTTCCTTGATGGAAGGTAGAGCTTAGGACAAGATGAGAAGGGTAGTCTGGTCTGGACAGCATTGATCAGTCACCTAGTAAGCAACCCATGAATAAGTGGTGCCTTAAAGGGGTTTCAAAGCCCATGAACGAGACACTGGCTCGATTGCAGGTAGGGGGAAGCCTCTGCAGTTTTCTGTTGGGAGGTGGATGAGGAAGGCTGCTTCGATGAAAGGGAAATTTCCAAATTGTCTTCTCTGTACTTGGAGTTTAACACATTTCCTGGTTTATGTGCCTACGATAGTAGGTTAATTCCCACATTCTTGGGAAGAAATATAATTTCTTTCGTTCTCATGAAATACATATGGTTCTCTAATGTTAGGTATCCCAGCTAACACGTTCGTTGCTCTAGTGGATCTATTCTTACCCTGACCATTCTGGTCATTTACCTTTATCAGGCCAGAACAAGCTGTGTCATGTCTTCTATAGATTACTCGCTTTCAGTTTGAAAATCTGTAACTAAGTGTTGCAAATTGCATTATAAGACCATATAAAATTGGTTCATCTTCTCATACATATTTTTTTTCCCTTAAGACAAATATGGTGTCTTTAGAAGGCCTTACCAAAGTAGTTGATCCTTCTCAGCTAACTCCCGAGTTTGATGGCTGCTTGGAGTACAACCACGAAGAATGGATTGAAATCAGAGTTGCTTTCGAAGACTACATTAGCAATGCAGGCCACATGCTGTCTCGGCTGGAGGAGCTTCAGGACATCCTAGCTAAGAAGGAGCTGCCTCAGGATTTGGAGGGGGCTCGAAACATGATCGAGGAACATTCGCAGCTGAAGAAGAAGGTGATTAAGGCCCCCATAGAGGACTTGGACTTGGAGGGACAGAAGCTGCTCCAGAGAATTCAGAGCAGCGACAGCTTTCCCAAAAAGAACTCGGGGTCGGGCAATGCGGACCTGCAGAGCCTCTTGCCCAAGGTGTCCGCCATGCTGGACAGGCTGCACTCGACGCGGCAGCATCTGCATCAGATGTGGCACGTGAGGAAGCTGAAGCTGGACCAGTGCTTTCAGCTGAGGCTGTTTGAACAGGATGCTGAGAAGGTAAAGAAGAGGGTGAGGGATGCTAGCATGAGACGTGGAGGGAAGCTTCCGGGCTCACCGGGCCTCAGCAGCCAAGGCCACCCCGATCAGGAGGAAGGGCTGGGGGTGGGTCAGCGGCGAATGTCAGTTCAAAGGTGTCCCCTAAATCTGCTTTCCTGTGTTATTCGTTGTGCAATGCACTGCTATTTTAGAAACCTTGAGTCATTAATTACTGATAGTCTGGTTTAGAAAGCCTGTAAGAGAGACAAGAGTGACATGTCCAGCTAAAAGATTGAACGTTATGTTGTATTATATTATTGAAAGCGATAATTGCGTGCATGTCTTTTGCTAATAACTGCTCTTCCACTCATGCAGTAGTAGTGACAGAACATTCAGATCTGTTATTGAGCGCGTTTTAAAAACCAAAGGTGAATAATGTTTTACAAAATAATAGCTCGTGAGAATCACAGGCAATAATTACTTATGGTCTCACGTGTCATTCTTCTGCTTCAGACAGACCAGCTGGTCAAAGAGAATTCTCGTCAGTCACCAGCTAGCTCAGTCTTAGCCGTGCGAAACAGCATACTTTTTGTAGGAATGTGTTGCAAGCCCTGAACACGGGTGAACCGATGACTCTTACCGTGAGCTCATTGAATGTTTTTCATGGACAAGAGAGTATTTTGTAAAGTAAAAAAACTTACATTAGAAATCTTTATAAAAGGACCTTGTGAAAGGTGACCATCCAGTGCTATTGTTTGGTAAGCTTTTAACGTCTGTCAGTGTGCTTATGTTTTAAGTAGTGCCTTTTCAAAGACGAGAAAAATCTTCCTTTCAATTACCAGGAAAGCAAGTGACTGTCTCTGCGATTCTGGTTTCTCGTCGCAAGTGGCAGTGCTAATTGATAGTCGTTTCTTTTTCCTTAAATGTTTTCTTCATGGACAATGTAATTGACATCCCAGTAGCATCCCTATTGAACCCTAAGAGTGATGTCATGGTTAAATTTTTTCCCAATCCCTTATGTTTTCATGGTAAATTTGATTATTTGCATTTGCCCAGGTTTCGTTTCTGCCTCTTGCGTTGAAAACATCATCATTTGGTCTTTGGAAGTGCAGTCTGTAACCTGAGAGCACAGCAGAGCCCACTCAGAGGCCTCGAGTCCCTAATTTCACCTAACCAGTCTTTAATTGAAGAGTAGCGCTGCCAGTTCATACAGCAGGGAGGCTGGGTTCAGAGGCAAAACATTGGAGTCCTTAATTAGCCTGGGGGATTTGAATGCCTGTCTTTATCTGTTCCTTCATTCCTCATCCTTCAATGAAACACGTTAGATAAGATTTTCCTGTAGATCCTGCAAGTTCAGAGCTGCCGACTTCTGAGAAGTCAGAATCTTTGGGGCCGAATGCCTGAGAGGCTGTGGAAGGAAGGACGTTGCTCTGTCCGGGTTCGGCCCCGTTCCTCGGCCTGTGCCAGTCTTTTCTCTTTCTAGAGTGATTCCAGGTTCTCCCTTTTGTTCCGGTAGATGTTTGACTGGATCACACACAACAAGGGCCTGTTCCTGAACAGCTACACGGAGATTGGGACCAGCCATCCTCACGCGATGGAGCTTCAGACACAGCACAACCACTTCGCTATGAACTGTATGGTAAGATTCCATCAGAACTGACGTGTCCCGTACGTGAAAGTATTTTAGCAAACAGGAGGCATTTACACAGGTCATGTCCAGCATGCTTCCAGGAGGCCATGTGGGGTTACTGATTTGCTGGTAGCAGCTGACCTACAAGTGTGGGAAGTTCTGTGTCGGTAGTGTCTAAATAAGTAGCTTGTTTTAAGGTTTTAACAAAAATGAAAACAAGCAAACAAACCAGTGGAACTTGAGCCACTTATGTGGCCAGTTCCATAGGGATGGTCTCGATACTGGCTCCTGTGGTCTGCCTGTTAGGATCCTGCTAGGGCTCTATCTAGTAAAGCTTCTTAGAGGCCGGGCAAGTCTCTGGACAGACCCGCTGCTAATGTGCTGGCTGCCCACGAAGGTGAGGAAATTAGCCATCCCGCTGCTTGCCTTAAGGGCATCGCCCCTTCTCCTAAAACCTGTGATTTCCTTCTAAGTTGAACTGAAGGGCTGGGGTCAGCCTTGCCCGGAATGCCCTGGCTCTCTTGGAGTTTGTTGCACTTGACACGTGGGCCTGTCATGACCAGATAGTGGTTGCTGGAGAAACTGCATCGTAAAAAACGTGTCAACAGCAAAACCCAATAGCGAATTTCGAATAGCACTTTTGTTATATTTTTGCTGTTAATATAACTAAAAAATGATGTGTTCTATAGGATATATGGTTGCTTCTGGAGACGGGTAAGCTTCTAGAATTTTCTCCTCAGGGACGAGGAGTTTTGGTTTGGGCTTTGACCAGTCTTGTGAGAATTAACTGTTCCTAGGCCTTGTAACATTTGTCACAGAGCACGGAAACAGTGTGAAGACAGGTATTGGTTTAAATTAATTCCACGGGATGCCGTTTAATTAAAGCCTGGTCGACTAACTGCTTCAGCTTAGGCAGTTTCAGAAACAAAGCAATAAAATTTTTGTAATAGACACCATCAAAACATTGGTTATCTGCCCTAGAGTTTGAGGAAGAGACTTTCTGGCGTAAATCACCAGACTTGGGCATAGGCAAGGAAGAGCCGAAATGTCCGCCCTTGGGGGAGCGTCTCAGATGAATTTCTTTCTAAAAATTCCTATTAAATTTTCTAAATATTCTGAAACTTCAACTAATGGTGAAAGGCACATTCAGTCCACTCCATCACATACTTTAAAGACTAGAGATATTAAAATATGTTTTAGAAAAACTTAGAAATGAACAGAAAATGGACTCCGCCCACCACCCCCTGCAACCCCAACCCCCAGCATTATCAGTGAAGATTTAGGACTCAGAACACGAAGCAGGAGCCGGGTATGAATGTAAAGACTGTTCGTTTGGACCCTCTGCTTGCCTCATGACGTTGGGCAGCCTACTTAGCTCTTTGAGCCTTGGTTTCCTAACTTATGAAGTGGGGATACTATCTACCTTCCTTGATATCACAGTATTTTATTTTCTCTGCATGTGTAATACAATACGCATAATGCTACACATAATAGGTACTTGATAAATGGTAATTGCTGTCAGTGATATTATCAATTTAATAAAAAATACTTTTATAACAGGTAAGAAACTCTTAAAAATATGAGTTTTTTCTTTTTTAAGTATATTTTCTAATTTTCCGCAGTACAGTACACTTCTGTTACTTTCTTAAGTTAAAGTGTCAATTAAAAAAGGACGGGGAGCCCTTGGCCATGCTGGGAGGCTCCAGGCCTGTTTCGCCCCTGTTCTCAGCACCTCCACGGACGCTCAGCCTCCTTCATGCGGAACGTCCCGTGAACCGTCAGCTCTTGCTTGTATGTCTACAATGTCTTAAATACTTTTTGACTGAGAAGGTGATAATACTGAGACCAACATGGGAAGTTGACAGCATAGTAAGGGTGCCAACAACATTCCTTCTGCTATCACAGATACTTTAAAAGCGAGGATGAGAAGACCCTGGGTGTAGGCACTTTTAATGCAGGGAATTATGTGCTGCCATATTTGAGTGCAGGTCGTTTAGGCCACCGTGCGCCGCCCTGTTCCCTTCTCTGTGCTGGAAGTCGGGGAGATTCGGGAAAGGTATCGCGCGCAGACCAGTACTGTGCAGTCTGTGAGCACAGTCGGCCCGAGCACATGAAGGTAATGCAGGCAGCTGACGGCATCTGGGGCAGCAAATACGCTTGGCAGGCCCCACAGTGGAGCCGTCTGCTCGTCTCCAGATTCTAGCACAGGACATCCCCTTGTGCTGTTCCTAACAGACCTCTGGGGTTGTGCTACCCCTTTAAGGATAAGGAGAATACAAAAATTAGCGAAGATAGGCACCTGTCACTAGCGAAGAAGCGTGATATGAGAAGGGGAGGCATTGTTTTTGACTTACAGGGCTCTAGTTGGCGGCGGTCCCCAACGTCTTAGCACCAGGGACCACTGCTCCTATGAGAATCTAACACCTGATGATCTGAGGCGGAGCTGAGGCGGTGATGCCGGTGCTGGGCAGCGGCTGCAAATACAGATGGAGCTTCTCTAGCTCACCTGCCACTCACCTCCTCCTGTGCAGCCCAGTCCCTAACAGGCCACTGACCGGTAGCAATCTGTGGCCCAGGGATTGGAGACCCCTGAGTTAGAGTATTAATGCCATATGAGCCGGTGAGGCCAGTTCCCCACTCACTGATCGTGGCCTTGACTGACTGCCTGAGCCTCACAAAGTGCCTTGGTCTCCCTGCCACCCTGGACACCCAGACACCTGTGAGCTGACTATAGCCTGCAGATGCAGCCCAGAAAAGTCGCTCAGAGGCTGGAGTCTATAGCTGTCTGATCCCAGATCTAGGAGACTCCACATAGTTCGAGCTTGGGTCAGAAATGGAGGAAAAGATGAGTAAAAGGAGGTACAGGAAAAGAATGGACAAGTTCATTCTCGATCATGCTTGTTCAGGTAGGCTGCAGACGGGGTGGCAGCGAGGATGCTGTTGCAGGGGTCCAGGTGCCCGGCAGTGGGAGATGGGCCCAGTGGACCAGTGAGAGAAGGCAGGAAGAAGGGAGAGGAGTTTGGACAGGTTGGGAATTAGATTTAGGGGGCAAGATTGAGGGTTGAGTCTGTGACTTTGGGGTACCCGTGAGAGGACCACCATTGTGATGCATCACGGAAATCATAAATGTGCGACGAGCAGCAGCCTAGGCTTTGCTGAAGGTGTGCTTCCCCACCTCTGCCTGACATGATGCGATCCTCCAAGAAGATTGAAGGTGGAAGGGGAAATACCATAGGGTAACTTGTTTTGCAAAAAAAAAAAAAAAAAAGAGTGCTTTTCCCCCCCCCCAAAGCCTCACTGCCTTACTTTTACAGTAAATTAGTGGACCCGAAGATAGGAATTTCAGCAGGGTAGAAAAGCTCGGTTTAAAATTTGAACACAGCATTGTTCTGCACCCCAATTCTTATCCCTTGGAGAAGCTGGATCCATTTACAGAAGATTTTCACTTGGCACCAAAAAGATGACTTGGGTTTATGTAGAAAGGAGAGCTTGTTTTCACACAAATAGCCTTGGGTTGCTAAGTGCATATTTAGTGGTTTCTGGGTTCTAGTTAGAAACTGAAATGTTGGGTTGCTGCAGCTCTGGGTGACCGCTGGCGCTAGGCTTGCCATCTGGACGCCGTGCAGGACCCGGAGCCAAGAAGTGAGTGATAGTGTATTTGTGAGCACACACTCGTGTGCCTCTGATTGCGTTGGGCCTAACAACATGCCTTTCAGCTAGTTGATTTTAAAAAATAGAACTGGAAACCAGTCCGTAGAGTTTATGGAAATCCGGACAGCAGATCTGTATACTGTCACATATCAGGCGACTCTGCTCTAGAAAAATGCCCACTCCTAAGTCAGGAGGTTGTACTTCAGCACGTGCTGTCCGTGTTTCCTGCAGGAGGCCTCTTGCTTGTCTCCTCCTAATGAGCCCTCCCTCCTGCCCCTTTCTCAGAACGTGTACGTCAACATAAACCGCATCATGTCCGTGGCCAGCCGCCTGGTGGAGTCCGGCCACTACGCCTCCCAGCAGATCAAGCAGATCGCGAGTCAGCTGGAGCAGGAGTGGAAGGCGTTTGCCGCCGCCCTGGATGAGCGCAGCACCTTGCTGGACATGTCCTCCGTGTTCCACCAGAAGGCTGAAAAGGTCAGTGCCTGCGACACCCCGGCCACAAGGCGGTGACCAGAACACCTTCCCCTCTGGGACCCTCCATCCCTGTGGCCAGACAGATCCTGGAGGACTCCTGTGTGGCTCTTAGCTCTGAAGCCAGTCAGCTGCGAGGGGAAATGCCAGCTCTCGTGGCCCTCACTGTGCAGCCTTGGGCGGGTGATTTCAGTTCTCTGTTCCTTAGTTTTCTCACCTGTGAAGCAGAGATAGCAGTATCCGCTTGAGAGGAGTGTTTTGCTCTGTAAACGAGACGGTCTGTGTTAGGGGCCCTGCCTGGCGTCTGCGGCACCGTGAGTACTCGTGAGTGGCGGCCGCTGTCCTTCCCCCCTCAAGCTCCCCGATTGTTATCACTTCAAGATTCTCACTGGGGTGCATTGTAGCGAAGAACAATGCCTGACAGTCAGGTCTACACATCAGGGCTTGGCTGTTCTCTCAGAGCGAGAAGTGGCAAAGTGCAGGACGTTGTAGCCGACCACGCTGTCAGGGCTGGGGTCTGCCCAGCCTTCCCCTCGTGGTCACGGGAGGCGCGCCACACGGCACTGCTCCCAGCACCAGCCCCTCCGCCACGGTGTCCAGCACGTGCAGGGCTGGCGGCGAGAGTCCTCACCTCTCCCTGTCAGGGAAGCGTTGTTATCAGAATGCCCTTCCCCCCAGCGCGTGCCCCCAGTCCCCAGTCCAGGAGGCGTGCATCCCCACCTGGCTGCAGGGGGCGGTGGCAGGGGCAGATCCAGCCTTTGTCGCCCCCACAGCAGTAGGCAGGCTCTGCCAGCAAGGGCTGCGATGGAAAAGTGGCTTTGGGGCAGGCAGCTTTCAGTGTCAAGTTATTAAATGGATTCTGACTTCACATTGGCTTGATTCGCTGATGTGCTGTTCGAAATACCGTACTTAAGAGGTGAGGTAACGTATGCCTAGAACACCCCACACCTTCACAAGCCGCGCCTCGAGCACACTTGCTCAAACACACACAGTCTGAAAGGGGCAGAAGGAAGGCAATGTGCTCATGCCTCGGCATCAGATGCGGAAAGTCTGCTGGACACTGTGGACAGAGAACACAGGAACCCACAGCCACTGGCAAGACCTACGGGGAAGAGGCAAACGGCTCCCTTATTTTAAAGAAAATATGCAGCTCTTTCAGGAATAATTTTGGGGGGAAACTATATTCATGGGGATTTGCACTGAGGCTTCTAAGAAACAGTATCTCTTTAATCTAGAAACGGTCTCTGCTGAGGAGCGAAGTCAGTAAAGCTAAGACAGCGGCCCCAGCTTGCCTGGGATTTCGCCCAGGCAGCTAGAATGTTGCACAAGACACTCATTAGTGGTGACCTCAGCACTAGAAGCCTTGAAAGGGTGAGGCAAGCAGCGGAACGGAACGGAAAGAGAGAAACCCTCATTGCCTCGTGTAAAAGCTGTGAGTGGGGATTTTCGGGGCTCAGTTGTAGGGTTTTTCTGCATACTAACCTCATGCATTCAACTAGTTTTATGATAAAGGATAAATAAGTCTTCCTCCTCTCCCAAAAAACTAGTTCTTTTAAAGTAACAGGAACCCCCTTCAGGATAAAACAGCACTGACCGATTGCAGGACTCTGTGACCTTCTCTGATCCCTGTAATTGTGTAGTGTTGACTGGATATCGTGAGTGGAAGATGACATATGTGTCATCCAGAGCAGTGATATAGTATGGGGTACAGCAATCCTCTTGGAACTAGGGTTGGGGAGGAAATGGGCAGTGGGCCCCTACATGGTACATCAAGCTGATATGATTAAATTTGAAACAGGACAAACTGCTTGGGTGAATGGCAGATAGTCTGAAGTATAACAACACATAGGGAAAATCTCTGTCATAAGCATGGCAGGATTCGAAATCATAAATAAACCCAGAAGATTAGTTGCTGCTCTTACCTGCCTGAAGAGTCTCTAGAAATGCGGGTGCTCTGGCACATTCCCCCCGCAGCCTTGCATTATCAAAAATTTCAAACTTGCAGCAAAGTCAAAAGCATCTTGAGTGTTTTTATTCAGATAAAATGAATAGCTGTGAGTTAGGTGTTTGAAGGGAGCTAAACTAGATGAATGTGTTATTGAACAGAATTTCTTGGTACCCTGCATAAACCATAACAGTGCACGACGTCTCCGTGGAGATCCAGTGGTCAGAGAAGAAGCCAGTTCTGAGCTGAGGGACAGAGCGGCCTGGCACCTTTGAATGACCTTGACTGGGGCAGCGAGGCCTGCCCAGGCAACAGAAATGTGCGCCTGGGACACTAGGACGTCTTCAGCAAGTGTTCCCTTACCCTCAAGTAGAAAGGAATGGAGCGTCCCCCCCTTCATTGAATAAAAGTGAGGTCCTCGGAATTCTGATACGCAGAAGAAGGCCCATCTGCCAGCAGATTTCCCTGTTTCCAGGAGAGTAGTCGCAGGACTAGGTCAACTTCATTCTATTTTTTAATTGTTTTCCAATTATGCCGAAGCTGTTTCCATAACCTTAATAGGGAAAAGAGCAGAAACGTGGATGTCATAAGTTAGGTCTCCATCACGGCCACTTCTTTGAACCCCATCCAGAGTTCTCACTGAGAATTTAAATCTGACTGGGACGTGGGGCTGAAAGGTTCGACCCCGGGCTTCGTGGTCTCACTAAAAGAAGCGGCCTTCCCCGTGAGGCTGCAGCTCCCAGCGGGGGGCTGCGTGCGCCGGGCGCCGCTCTGCCTCCGTGGGTGACCCCGGGGTGCTGTCTGCTTGCGGTTCCAGGCGTGAATCTTGCGGTTAAAACTGGGTGAGGATGAAGTTTGGTAGATGTCACACTTTCTGGAGCTGTCCCCGCCACTCTCTCCCTCGCCCTCGTCTCCAGGGAAGGCTGGGCAGGGTCGAGCGAGGAGACGCGACCACCACGTTCGCAGTTTTGCCCGGAGCCGGTGTCGACGGCAGCAGCCTGCGCCGTCTTTCTCATTAGCTGTACCCGCAGGACGGTGTCTCCGTATTAAGAGGCTTCCGCAGGAAATGTTACTAGAGCTACATTTTTATAACACAACGAATTAAAGCAACTCGATTTTACTCCACCTTAAAATCGCCACTATTTACTATTTAAAAAAAAAAGCATCTAGAGCCACACCGTTCAGTGCGGTAGCCAGTCACCACCTGTGGCTTTTGAAGTTCCTTCAAGTTAATTAAGATGTATTAATAAAATAATTTAAAAATAGAGTGACATTAAAATTCACATCTTCCGTCACTCACCTTTCAGAGGCTCAGCAGCAGCCTGGGCCAGTGGCCGCTGTACGGGACATGGCTGCAGAAAATCGGTATGACAGGGCAGTGTTCGGAGTGAACCATAAATCTGATCACCTTATTTTATCTGTGAATTCAAGGGCCTCTAATCTGATAATAGCCAAAAATAAAGTAACAACCAACATTCACGTAGTTCCTTAAAATTCACAAAGCTCTTTAACATGGAATCTCATTTCGTCTTTAAATCAGGTAGGTGAAGTAAATAGGGTTGGCGGCCTTGTCCTTACGTTCTATTTGGGGAGTGATTTGCCCATATTTCTAATTATTAATATTCTTACAAAATTTCACTTCCCCTAAATTATGGAAGTAATAACATTTATTGTAAACATGACTTATTGTCTGGATAATTGTATTGAAAGTCTGGGTTGAAATTTAGATAAAGAGAAGAATAATAAAATGCTGAGGCAAATAATACCCATCCGATTGTTCCCCTTTTAATGTTTCACTTTATTAAAAGTGTAAGCTGAATTCTTGGCTTGTAATAGAACAAAAACAAGATCCTCATGGAATAGAAAGGAATTGGAGTAAAGAAATAGATATATAATCAAAGGTATTCATAGAAACAGGTATAAGGTACTTAGAGTGATCTCTTGGAGTGATCATTTTGGTTGAAATCGAACCTGCCCTCCCCAGCTTACCCTTTTGGAATCGGCAGAGCTGGGCTCACAGTCATAATGCCTCGTCCGTCCTGCAGTTTCCCTGGGCAGCAAGGGGAGCCCATGTCCCTGAGAGGCACAGGAGAAAGGAGTGTGTTGGTTAAGACTTGGAGTAGAAATGATGGAATAAAAAGTAGGGTAGTGTTTTCTAGAAATGAAATCAGAAAATGAGTTAATTAGAAATAAGAAAGAAAAGAACCCTGAAGTTTGAAGTCATATGTAGATTTTATATGTGTATCTAAAATCCAAGCAGTCTTAATTTTTCCAAAGAGGAGAAAATGCCTCTGGATAAGTATTTTCAAAGTTCACATTCTAGGAAGTTTCTGTCCCTTTGTCCCCTCATCCAGGCTAACCACCTGTGCTCAGCTGCCACTCCATCACCAGGTGGTGGGGGGAAGGGGTGAGGGGAGTGAGATTTACTAGCTGTGAGGATACCAGCTCTGGGCAGTGGGAGGCAAACAGGCCAGAGAGCTGAGCTGCCCCCAGATCAGAAGCCCCCACTCTCAGCAGGTAGAGCTTAGTGGAATAAATCCTTATGAAAACAAATTCAAGCTCCTCTTTCAAAGCTTATCTGTTAGTCACTTTTCCCTCATCTATGTGGTCAGTTTTGCAGACCAGCCAACCCAGACTCCTTTCATCTTATAGTCAGTCACCCTTGTACAAAGTCACCATTCTGCGCATGGAGGCCCCAGCTCTGAAGCCGGCTCCTGATCTGCATTCAGCGAGAAGCACTCTCCTGTCTTGACCCTCAGCCTGGCCAGATGCCGTGCGCTCACATATTTTGGTCTGCTTAGCATTTAAAGCACCAGGCACTACCCTGGCTGTTCTGATCTCACTGGAGTACAGTGGCCACCTTCTGTTGCTGTCATTTATGAGACGCGGGACTCTGCTAAGAGATTCCCTCGGTGCTGCCATCCCAGACTGCATTGTTGTAGGTGGGAGTAGGGAGTATGTGTCCATGTGTCTGGTGGAATGTCGCAGAGTGGTCAGGAGATGTTAAGCAACATACCAGCATCTCCTCTCCCATGTTCATAATGCCCATTATTGTATTAAAAGTTCCTAAAAGTACCTTAGGAACTTTTGTTCCTGTGGACTTGATCTTGGATTTGACCCCAGTATGCCTTGGCTTTGTGGAAGACCTGCTAACGCCCTCTTCCTTGGCTCTGTGAATGCGATTGCTGCTCTGGCGGCATTGGGTGCTGCGCCTCTGGGTGTTCAGCCTTTCAGGAAGCATTCAAGTTCACTCTCTGGAATCCAGGGTTTCGGTCGCAGCACGACAAAGATTATGCAGAAGTCCCTGCTAGACCGAGGCCAGGTTTGTTTCCGTCACTGGGATGTGTTAACCCCGTAAGTTTAGACGTGCAGAATCCTTCCACAGAACTCCCTCGTGGCAGGCCGTCCCTCCCTATGTGTTTAGAACCCAGCTCCATTTTTTCAGGGGAATATAATCAGTACCTTCTCAGGCTATGTTAAATTATAAGTAAGCTACTTTTACTACAGGCATATGTAAAACTTCTCAAATATTTCTCTTTTCTTTGCTTTAAAAATTGGAATTAAAACAAACATTTTAATATTCATTATGATACATTGATATATTAGTCTGTCACTTCTGCTTTTGTAAAATTATATAACTAAAACTTCACCTTGGTATATTAGAAGCATTTTAACTTCTTAAAAATATGCCATAACCCTGTTTTGGGTGTTTTGTAGTGGCCAGTGTGTAGAAGCAATTAATTGCTGACATGACCCGATGATTTATTAATGATGGTTAACCTCAGTCAATTTGTATTTGAAAAAGGTCTACAGTAACTTAATAATTGGTGTTAAATGCAGTAATGTAAGAGAGTGAAGTAAAGATGAAGAATACTTAGCATCATACAACCTGACACATTCATAGAACACGCCTCCCCAGCCATACGGAGAAATATGCCTGAGTGTGAGTGGGGGGATGGGGCGTAGAGCGATTTATTACTGTTTCTGTACTCCCGATGATGTTAGGAAGACACTGTGCTGGGGGCAGTGAGGATATTCCGCGTGCTCATGTAGGTTTAGTCATGTTTGAAGCCGTCAGAAACCGAATGCTATCAGATGACCTAATGCCATACAAATTGGTTTCGAGCCCTAAGATTTGCATACGGATATTTTTCTGAGCCAACACGTTAATAATGAAGAGATTTTTATAAACGATTGTTGCTTGGGTGACTTTTCCGTTTCGTTCCTGAACATGGCATAAGGACCTGAGAGGTTATCCTCATTTTTAAGAGAATCACCTCGTTCCCTGTGTCAGGTCGGTGACCCCATTTCCAGTAGTCACCCTCTTGTTTCTTGCTCAGTAGAAAGATAATAAGGAACTGGAGTAAAAGGGGTAAAACCCAGGGAAATGTGTCCATGTCTATTTGACTTAATGGAATTAGTGTCTTTAATTGGGTGTTATGTTGCTTAATTGAGCAGTTGAGTCAGGCACTGTGATGCCTTTGATCCTTAACCGTGATGGGTGCTGATAGGCTGTCCCTAGGAAATGTGACAGTGGTTCCTCAGCTATTGATGAATCCTGGGGAAGTGGGGGTAGCAGTGGAGAAAACTGAGGTGAGGCTGGAATGGCAGGCAGCAGCCGGGGGTGGTGGCCTGCAGCTGACACTTCTCATTTACTGCAAAGTAGGGAAGATCTGAGTGATCCAGCCGCCTCCCTCAGCCTCCCCTTAGGCTCAGGGGCCACAGCGAGGTGTTCTGGGGCCTTCACTTGGTGTTCTTTTGATCTTGTGTGTACTTGCTTTTGAAAGCATAGAAAAATGGGCCCCTTGCTCTTCCTGTGTTAGGTAAATGACTTCAGATACCTCACCATTAGCATTTTAATGTCGGAGGGAAGCAGGAAGGCTGCAGGCAGCTCCCCTAGAAGCTGCACCTGGCTGTGTGTGTCTTGCCGAGACTGAGCGGAGCAGGTGGATAAGATGTCTGTGCCCTGTGTGGCTAAGAGGATAGGGCAGTTGGAAACGTGAATTCAAACGTGGAATGGAAAATTTACCAGGACGCCCAGAACAGATGCTGCAAGGCAGAGTTGCTCCAGGTGTACTGCCAGACGTGGTCCAGAGTCACATGAGGCTGTCACTTCAACTGCAGGCGTCAGAGCCCAGCCCCAGTTCTGCTAGAACCTGAACTCAGGTGGAGTCCAGGAATCCAGTTTGAGAACTCAAAGCTGTTTGAGATAGAGTTCCAGCCACGCCGTGTTCTTAGAATCTCTCTCGATTTCCATTATTTCTAAACCACGTTACAAAACATCCACTTCTATAAATTGCCATTGATAGACATGATCTTTTCTTTTTTTGTGACCTTCCAAGTACATGAGCAACGTGGATTCGTGGTGTAAAGCCTGTGGCGAGGTGGACCTCCCCTCGGAGCTGCAGGACCTGGAGGACGCCATCCACCACCACCAGGGCGTCTACGAGCATGTCACCCTGGCGTATTCCGAGGTGAGTGGCCGGTGCTGCTTCCGTCGCTAAGCCATGTTACTATAATGTCATGGCCCAGAACTCGGGGAAAAAAATGGAAGTTTTAGCTAGCCTAGAACAAACTTATGATTTTGAGCTAAATTACAATTTCATTGTCACTTTTGAACCCGAGTGGGGGGTAAAAGCGGGTGACACAGGATGGCGGGCAGCGAGCCAACTCTTCACGGCCCTGTGACATTCACCTGTACTCTGATCCGATAAATGGAATCAGTCTGTTTGCCTACGTCGGGAAGTGCATGTTTGCGTGCCGTTCCGTCTAGTCAGACCCCACGGGATCTTCCTGAGTGAGACCGTCTAGGAAGAGGCAGCCTCGTGTCCTGCGTTGCAGAGCACACATCGATTCCTCGAGCACGTCAGCGTACGCGCTGCTTCAGGAATCTCTGTGTCATGTTTTCTTATTTGGGGGTAACTTATTTCTTTAAAATGTCCCTGTTTTATTTTCTGCCACCTTCTTCCGCGCCAGGCTTTGTCATAAGGACTTTATGTAATCACTGTTTGATGCTCACAACTCTGGGGCACGTACCGTTATTCACCCGCCGTTACACAAGAGGCGACAAGGGCACAGTGCCGGGCTGGCCCGAGCCAGGTCAGGAGCTGCAGGAGGTGGGGTGGGGCGGTGGGGACATGAGCCCAGGCGGGCCATGCCGCATCACGCGCCAGGCACAGGGATGCTGGCAGCTCTAGCAGGGTCGAGGCGTGTCCCTCTCGTCCAGGTCTTAGAGTCCCGTCTGGGAGTGGGTGGGACTTCGGCGCGTGCCTTCTCCGTTCTCCTGGTCAGCGTCTGTAAGGATTATTACTGGGCGGCTGCAGTAAGAAACGTTTCCAGCCTCTTCGAGTTCTGGGCGCTGAGTAACCGTTTAGTAAATATTTAAATCCGAGCCTTCCTCGATTTGAGCCACATCCGCTGGTGAAAGTTGTGGGGAAGAAATTGGCCATTTGCTTTTTAGTCTGGCACTTCCTGCTTCACCACACAGCGGTCACTCCCATGTCCTCGGACCCAGGTCTCCTGACCCCTCAGAGCCCAAAGGTGAATTGAGCAGTTGCGTCAGGCACTGTGATGCCGTCCCGCGGTGCGGCCACAGCCCCTTCCACGGAAGCTGACACCTGCTTCTTTCTCTAGCCACCTTTTTCTTTCAAGCACTATTTCATGTCGTCCGTGGAATCAAAAAATAGTCATCTCTCATTATGCTTCTTAATTTTGCATCCAATGCTTATTTGGTAATTCGATTACCTAGTTTATTAGGAACTATATAAGAGGTAACTTTTTTTATAGTAAAAATAAAAATTTAACAGGTCTGTAACTTTTTATTACACTGATTCACGAGGATTTCATGAGTTTCAGAAAAGCATTCATAGTATACCTGCTGTGCGTTGTCTCATCTTGACCTGTGACACATGGTGAATGACCCTGTTGTCCATGGCGGCCTAAGGAGGCCTTCACTCCTCTTACTAAGATTTTCCGGGGAGCTGCTTTTCGATTGCGGACCGCTGTGGGAGTCAGTAGTTCGCACACAAGGGGGTCGGCGGGAGCTGCTGCAGTCTCTGCCTGCACGGCCTGAGCTGACCGGTGCCACCCTCCGGCCCAGCCGGCCAGTTCAGTCTGCCTCTTGCCCTGGACACTTCTAGCAGAGTACAGAATTTTCTTTTGTTATCCCTATAGTCTGGAAAAATGGGGCATCTAGACAAGGAAACTTATGTTTACCTGTGGTGCAGTTTCGTTTGATTTTCAATTGGCACTAATAAGTTAATTTGACGGCAGTTGAAACGGCTTTCCAGATCGGGGTGTTAAACCACAGTTTTTAGCCTAAAACATGTTTGCAACTGAGCCGGAAACTAAAGGAGTCAGTACTTTGAACTGGATGAACAGCAAAGACTTTCAGTAGAACAAAGTGAATTGTTTTTGCCTTTTAAATTATTGAAATTTTTAAAGAGTTTCAGGCTACAAGACGGTGTTAGAACAGAGAGCTCCCACGTTCCGTCCACCCAGAGTGCCCGGTTTTTCGTATTTTACTACATTTGCTCCACCCTCTCCCTCCTTCCCTCCCTCCAGTCCTCACATCAGCACCAGTACAAGACCATCCTGCCCATCGCCTCCCATGCACCCCCTGGCCTTGCTGATCCCGGCCCCGGGCGCTGTCCAGCAGCCGCATCACTGTGCCGGGCACATCTCGTCGGCCTCCTTCACAGTGGGACATTTTCATTCTGTAGGGTGACCCTCAGCCTTCCTGCCCACCCAGTTTTCCCCATGGGCTGACTGGAGTCGAATGTCACAGCAGGGGCACAGGATGCAGACTCCTCCCGCAGCTGGTGGTGTTAACCTTGACCGCTTGATGGGATTGGTGTCGGCAAGATTCCTCCAACATGAAATCACCATCGTGAAGTTTGTCTTTGATGAGTATTTCGTGGGGAAGTATGCCGATGTCGCACAATGTCTGTTCCTCAGCAGACTTCTTTCCACGGCCTTGGCATCCGCCGACGGTTCCTGCCCACATCAGCTGCCACTGTGATGGCTGTCTGATGATGGGCACTTACTTCTGTCATTCCTTCTATATTGATTAGGTGACCTTTTCTACCATAAGGAAGAGCTTTATTTTCCCATTCATTCACGCATTCACTCATTCATTATTTCAGTATAAATTTACGAAATCTTATTAAATTCAATGGGTTATAATCTAAAACTCTATTTCGATCCCTAAGTTGTCCACATTTGGCCAGTGGGAGCCCGTGTGCGTGTCTGCGCGTGTCTGCGCACGTGTGCGCGCGCGCGTGTGCCCGTGTATGCGCGCGTCTGTGTGCGCGTGTGCGTGCGTATGTGTGCGTGCGCGCGCGTGTGTGATACGTCCTCATTCGAGTATTACTTTCTAGCATAACAAGATGTTCCCAGGCTTCTCTAGTTCTTCCCCTGCCTCATCCCTGAGATGAGCCTTTTCACCAAGAAGTTCTGGTTCCTTGTGCTGCTGTGTGGTGTTTAAGAACCAAGATATGGGGGCTAAAGAGTGCTTGTTTGCTTGTGAGATGTCCACGCTTCTCGGCCCTCTGAGCAGACAGCGTCGGGATGTATGTCGATAGGCGTCCGTCCATCCCCAGCTACTACTACTGTGCCTGTCTGCGTCTGTCTCTGTTTTAATACCGTGTGTATTCGTACCAATATTTCCATTTCTAATCCGATATCTTGGGCTTCTTTCCAGCTTTTCCCACTCTGTTTGTAAATTCCTTCTCAAACAGCAAGGAAGCCGGTTCCCTTTATCCTCACGGTATTGACTGACTTGTGTACTTAGTATATTTGTTCAGACTTCTCAGTCTCCAGACCTTTCTGCCTGGCCTCTCTGCACCCCTCCCCCGCAACGTTCGTAGAAAGCCGGGCACCTCCACCCCTCCCCGCCTCAGACCCCGGCACCGTTTTCTCCAAGCCAGGAGGGGAGAGAGAAGAAAGACGGGACGGGAAGGACCGCTCCTGTTTTTGACTCGATCCCCTTCTTTCCTAAATCAGTGGCGTTCTGACTTGAGTGTGCCAGTTAAAGGTGCAGCTTCTCATGCTCGGCCCCAGAGGTAATGAATGAATCCCCATTTTCAGTGGGCTTCTCTTAGTGACCGATGCGATGTTTTACAGACCTCACTGAGAGCGGCTCCTTACCCTGTCCTAAAGGGCTGTGGGTCTTCTCTGGAGACTCATCCTACAGAAGTTCACTGAGCCCCTGCCATGGCTCCAGGGTCATTTAGGAGTAGGAATTTTATAAGCAAGACTTGCTCTTCCTTTTTCTTTTCTTCCCTCTCTTCCCCCCACAATTTTTGTCTTTAAATCGTGTCTGTAGTTTCTAGTCCCTGATGGCGTAAGTTTGCAGTGAGAAACCTTTCCAGCACTTTTTTCCAAGACACAAACATCTGCTTTTCTGTGTTTTAATTAGACTTGCTGTTCCTGTTTGTGTTTCAGCAACAGTAGTATACCTGAGCCTCGTAAACATGCTCTTGCTTCAGCTTGCCAGGTGTGGGGCTCATGTTGTCTGACGTAGTTGATCGCAGGAGAGTGAGGCAATGTAAACATAAGCCCTAGTTTTAGAAACAGCATATAGAATGGTCATTTTTAACATTTTAAGGAAGCAGACTCATCGACTACTTTCTCAACCAACTAAATTCGTGCAAATGATTATCTCAGCATGCCCGCGCCATCCTAAACACCTAAACACCAGGCACTTGAATTGCGAGTAAGACTGTGTGTGAGTGAGCGTCCACGCACCTGCTGGAGGTCTTGGTCGCCGCAGCCGTGGGCAGCAGTTCTCGGAGGAGAAAGGTGAAGCGCCGCGTTGGCTTGGGCCACACTGATCCAGTGTGACCTCGGGGATTTCGCTTCTGCATCAGTTTCTCAATTTAGCTTACTGACCTCCTGGGCCCTTCCACAGGCCCTCGCGAAATGACCAGTTCGCTGCCTGCAAAGCTGGTCCAGCTCCTTTTTAAAGGCACTGGACAAATGGGTGATGGTGTGATTAGTGTCAATTAGCATGTGAGAAAAACAAACCGCAAAAGGAGTCATCTCAATAGTAAACGCTAAAAGCACGTACGTGATGTGTGTGGAAGCTGGTCTGCCTTGCTACAGAGTAACTTCTATGAAGCAGTTGTTTCAAAGCCTTATTAAGTATTGCTGTGGATACACAGGACGCTGGAGTCAATGTTAGGCATAGCGTGAGACCCGACAGATGGTGCCCAGTCTCTCTCCCTGCCCCTAAACTCAGCTCGAGACCTTGCAAGGCCTTGATACATAGGAGCCAAAAGGGTCAAGCCCAAGTGGAATCTACAGAACATGTGTGTTCTCTGCACACATCTCACTTAAGTCACTGGGCTGCCCCAACAGGCTCCTGTTTCGGTCTTGTTTTGGTTTTTCCTTTCTGACAATCCCAGGTAGAGGTGTCGGAGAGGCAAGCAAAGTAGATTGATCTGGTTTTGAGTAAGAAACCTGATAACTGAAAGAAATAGGATGGACCTCTAGAGGCTGATTTCTAAGAACTCTGCCCAGAGAAAGAACAGTTGCAGAGGGCAGCCAAACTCTGGAGGCGGGGATGGTGTAGCCCTCTTAACGACAGGGGTAGCCTCCTTCCTCTGAGACCAGGTGTTCACCTGTCTGGGGGAGGAGTGGCAGTCGCGGCTGCAGAATGAGCTGGGTACTCATATGCTGACCCTCCTTCACTTTCCTGCTTTGTAGGAACTTTGATTTGAGAACATAACACAAGAGCTGGAAAGGTCACTGGTGGCTGCCCAGGCTTAGCACGGAGGTGCTCCGCAGGCCACGGCGAGCCCAGCCCTGCAGAACTGATGACGTTGGTTTGGGTCAGTGCATAGAAGTTTTGAAGAAGGGCTGCCGTTTCTTTATGGTGGGCTGAGTGTAGTCACTTCTAACTATGCCTCGATTTTGTGTATCTGAATTATATCTTGGGAAGAACCTACTACTTTCAGACCTACACCACTACATTTGGACCTAGTCGACATATCATGGGTCATATTTGGTCTTTGGGTGGTGGTTTTTGCAATCGTCAGCACTAATCTCCAGCTATTATTCTCTTAGCTCAGAGCAACATTCTTACTTTGTGCAGCTGAAGAATATTCTTTCCAGAGACTCTTAGTGCTTATCCGAGTTAGTGGAGAACATAGAGATCAGGTACCAGAATGAGAATAGGCCAGTCTCTGTGAGGATTGTTGGAACATTTTTCAGGTGGCATACAGGAATCCAAGTGACAGATCTCACCTGCAGTTGTCATTAAAAGTAAACATTCAAGAACCAGACCATTGTTAAAGATTTTAAACAGTTAATTTTTCTCTTAAATATTAGGAACAAGCCTACCTTTGTTATGGTAAACTTTTAAACTTTGATTTTTTTTTCTTTGGTTAGACTTGCATTTCTCTTAAGTCATTTAAGTATTCGAGCATCTGAGTTCATATGTTTATAAAATGTTAATCTTTGTAAAATGTAACTTCCATTGCCATTCAAGTCCCCGAGCATTTTATTTCAAGAACAAAGAGCAGAATAAAAAAATGACACAGTTCGATCTGTTCAAATATTACAGTGGAAATTCTGCTTTTTGATGATAAAGGTTGATTTACTGTTTTGCAGCTATTGTTCCTCTCTGGGACAGGGTTTGACTGCCTAAAAGCTACAAACATTTTTAGACAAAACATATAACTTAAGCAAATTCATTCACCTGGTCCTAAGAAATTCAAAGCTGCATCATATGCTTTTCAATCTCTTAATAATTTTCTTCTGGCTATTCTGTACCATTTAAAAAAATCTTTATTCCCAAACAATGGGACAGGAGTCTTCATAAAATTCTAGCATACTTACAAAGACAAAGATATTTTGCTAAAATTACTAAAATACATATATATGTCCTTTACGTGCTTGAATAATACCTTTTAAGCTGACAAATCTAAAAAAGCTAGACTGAAATAAAATAGGATTATTTCTGAAAAGTTCACCGGAGAAATGTGATATCTGAGCATGCCCTTTGGTCTTAGTCTTTGGTCTGGTCTTAGTGGATGTGAGAGTCGTTTTCTTGCCCAGAATCTTTATGCTACTTCTGCTGCCACAGTCTATACCACGAAGTGACAGTACCGCCAGTGGCACCAACAAAGACACCTTAATTCCTGCCTTGGAGTTCCAGGAAGGCAAAGCTTTGCTTAATGAGTTGTCTTATGTTAAGGAATTTGTTCACAGCCATCCTCCCCCCACCCCCATGAGCAAGCATGGTGTTCTAACCCAGTAATAATACCTGCTCTCCATCTCTGCTAAACAGTTACAAAGACATCCAAGGAAAGACATAATCACTGTAATATTCTTGCTGAGATTATTTATTCCTTCTCAGTAGTAGAATATGAATGATGTTACATATATGCCTTTGGAGACTTGGTGAGGGCTGAGGACCCATTTGTCATCTTGTATTGCTGTTTTAACATCCAAAACAATGACTTAAGATAAAAGTTTGCTTTCTGCCAGTGCTGGCATTCCAGGGCTGATGTGGTAGCTCTGGCAGTAAGAGGATTTTTGGATCCTTTCATCTTTTTGGTTGGCCTCTTTTAGCAGGTGGGCTGCCGTCCTCAAGGCTATCTCAAGGTCATTAATAACTGCTGAAGCACCAGCCATCTCCACCAAGTTTTTGGCATTAGGGAGGGGAAAGAGGCAAGGGGGAGTGAGCATGCTCAGCCTCCTAAACAGTTACTTTCCGGGAAGCCCCCTTCAGCATCTTTTACTTCTATATATTGGCCACTTCTATTTGTAAGCAAAGCTGAGAAATAAGTTTTACAGCTGTGGTATTACTGTTCCTGAACGTAGGGGTTTGGCTATCAAGGAGGGGCTAGTGGACTATGAGGAGGCAGCTGTCGGTTTCTGCCACACCTTCTAATCTATATCTGACACATGTTCACCAAACCATATGCTCTGGTGTACATTTCCTGACTTCTGTACATTTTAAGGAGTAAGACGTAGACGAGATGTTTGTAAGGAATTCTTTCTAGGCTCTGTACACAATAAATGCGTGAGTCGGAGTACTGGTTCTCAGTCCTAAGAGATGCTGCACCCCCATTGCTTCACAAAATGTTTATGATGCCTGCTGCAATAAAACGGATGGATAATAATGTATCATGTGAAATTTACATATGTACATCTATATAAATTACATGTTTGCTACATAGAAATTAGAGACAAAAGGTGATTATGATAAAATGTGTTTCAATTCGTAAATGCCTAAGTTACATGGACACTAGGAGAGAAAAAATTAGATATTCAGATGCTGACCATATATGTGAAACCATCGTGAGTATGGCAGCTACAGATGCAGACCGGACGTGTGGTGGATTGGTGACTTGTACTGAGCATGGTATTATCATGCTGATATTGTGCAAAAGCAACTCCTGTAAAGTTCTAAGGAAAACCAAGCACTACATTGCTTTGGTAATTGGTAAATGGAAATTGCCTTCCCAGAAAAATCAGTGTATGTTATAAATAGGCAAGAAAAAGAAAAAAAAATAAACAATAACAACTGTATGTTTACATGTTAAATAGAGCCTTGCTGAGATAATTACAAAAAGCAGGACATTTATTTTAAGGTATTATCCTGCCTCTCTGAATCCATCACTGTGAGTCCCTCCCCCAGGTCACTCACTGGCTGCCCACTCAAGTTTCAGGAACTTCTGGGGCAACTCCCTGCTTTCGAAGACTTACATTCCCACTCTTTTTGTTTCCACATGTGCCTGACCCGGTCTCAGTGGTCCAGGTGGTCCTTTTTTTTACCTGTTTCGTTTGGTTACATCTGCCTGGCTTGTTTTCACTTAAGTTTTGCCATCTTGGTGTGGTGGATCAATTTTAATCTATGAAGGCTGATAGCCAGCCTTCATAAGGAACAGTCAGCACTTTCAACAAAGATCTTGAAAGCAGTTATTGGGAAAAAATGTTACATTCCAGCACGACTTAACGCAGCAAGAGGATTAAAGGAAGAGATTAGAAAATTCCACACTCTCTCGCTTGCAGCCAGATCTGGGTTGCTAGAGGCTTCCCGCGCTAGCCTGTGCCTCCTTATGCGGAGGGCCTGCCCCTGAACCCTGTTCTGTAACAAGGCTCCTGTTCGCTCCTCCTTTGGGTGGAAAGCCGAGGTCCTAAGATTTAGAAGCGTCTGAACGCTGAAATCTCAGCGACGCGGCCTCAAGCCCTGGAATCACACAACCCAGTTACTGTACGGGTCACATGCCCTTTTTATTGTCTGATCAGGGCACATTTTTTTCCTACCACATCTGGCGTAAACGTTCCTAAGTCTTAAGAATCGCTTCAAATGAAAAATCCATAATGCTTTTCTTTCCGTATCTCTCCCTCTTCCTTCTTCGGTTAGTCCGCACGCTTTCATTTAATTGCGCTTCGATCGTTAACTGCCATCATATGAGCTGACATCTCTTTTAGAAGATGATGATGCTTTAATTAACATTACTTTTTTAAGTTAATGAACCAAATAAAATGGCATTTAAATTTTTCTTTTTATTCTGTGAAGTAATGTTGTATGCAACTATGTCAGAGTGTTTATGGACATATTCCTTGCCTGGTGCTGAACTGCTGATTTTTTTTAAACTGAGGTTTCAAGATTCAGCCTCAAAATTCGCTCCACTGTGATCGTTGTATTCTAACGTAACATCTCAAGAGAAAGTAATTACTTTATAAATTTAATTCACAGATATCCCAGCAGTGCAATTTTATACCAGCTGACATGTCATTTAAGGCAAAATACTATGTTTATTCATTAAGAGTAGCATCTACTACAGTGTTTTATGATAATGAATGTTCTTTTAACTCGGTGTTTTACCACATTTGTTTTCGAGGTGTCGTTGGATAACTAACTGGTGGATTTGATTTTAATGTTATTTTGTTCTTTATAAAATATAGCTCTGAGCATAGAACCGCGGTTTGTGATTGTGAGTGTGAGTGTGCGTACATGCGCGTGTGTGCGCCCATGTGTGTCTGCAGCGTGGCCGGGGTACAGCCACAGATCTGGGATGATCTCTCGTTGATAACCGCTCGTCCGTTTTCCGGGCAGGTGAGCCAGGACGGGAAGTCGCTCCTTGACAAGCTCCAGCGGCCCTTGACTCCCGGCAGCTCCGATTCCCTGACGGCCTCCGCCAACTACTCCAAGGCCGTGCACCACGTCCTCGATGTCATCCACGAGGTGCTGCACCACCAGCGGCAGCTCGAGAACATCTGGCAGCACCGCAAGGTCCGGCTGCACCAGCGGCTGCAGCTGTGTGTCTTCCAGCAGGACGTTCAGCAGGTGGGTTCCAGGCAGCGCTCGTCCAGCGGGGGGCGATCTGGAGTTGGAGTCCGGGGGAGCGCCCGTCACACCCAGCTCCGCTGTGCTGGTGGAGAGAGTGGAAGACGAAGGTGGGAGAGAGAAAACACACACGGCCTCTTTGGTCACCGTGCGTGGAGGCAGGGCTCCGAGAACCCGCCTCAGGCTGCTCTCGGCCACGCACTAGCTCGTGCGCGGGGAACGCGTGAGATGATCCTGGGCCTTAACTGGAGACTCTGAGTTTTCTTCTTGAAACAGGTCATTCGCAGTTTTGTTTATTTATGAGAATAATGGCAGCGGTGCTTACACTGGGGTGTCGTTATAATGTAGGATCTGTCCGCTGTCCGATGACTCCAGCAATGAGCTAATCGTGCCTCTTTCCATCTGATAGGTAGTGCAGTCCATGGAGCACAGTAGGGGCGTAATAAACAGCTGTCTGATTGATGAAAAATGGCTCTTCATTCGTAAGCAGTTGACATCCCTTTTGCCCTTGTTGTTGTTACAAGAATAAGAGTAAGCCCAGGTCCCATACTGTTTGTCTCCTTATTATGGAGTAAGGACGTTTGTCCTGCGACCAGGGTTTTAAGGATTAAAACTAGGGGCGTATAAAATATGATACAGTTTTAGCGATAAATAAGATAATATTTGTGTCCTTGCTCTAAAAGAGAGGGAAAAGCAAGGGCGTGACTGAGGCATCACCTCGGGGGGTAAGGAGTTCTGGGGGTGCAGGGACGCTCCTGGCAGCGAGGCCGCTGACGTGAAGCCACAGTGCTGGGTCTGGAACAAAGCCACTCTTCCCCCTGGGCGTCCAGGAGCCCAGGTGCGTTGTTCGGACATGTAGGAACTCAGCTTTCACTCTCTACTCCCCCTCCCCCCGACTAGCCTCATAGGAAGGTGAGTGGGTTTTCTGCTGAGTGGGCTGAGGCTGTGGAAAGTCAGGCCACATTCTGATAAACACATAGGTTCTCCACTGGTTATTGGCCATTATTCCTCACGCAGCAGGATCTGGTGAGTTCAGAATACTTTTAATTGTGGCATAGTTTTTAATTTTCACGCACAGCGTTTTGATTCTACTTCTGGTTTTTGCATTCTCTGAAGATTGCGTGTACAGAATGCTTTAGGGACGATGATTTTGACGTGATTCATGCTTCTTTGCAATATTGTTTTAGTCAAAGGAGTTAATTGCCAGAGAAAGAATATAAAGCAAGGAGCGAAAGGGGGGCAGGGTCCAAGCCCAGGAGTTACTGAAGTCGTAAGGTTGAAAGCATGATTACTGTTTTTCCTTAGTGTCCAGAAACTTTCACAAACCGTGAACTGTTAGTAGTTTAAATGTAATTATTAAAGGGTTTTCCTGCCCACCTCAGTCCTTTGATCAAGTGTCTGTCACCCATCCCTGGACGACACACATTCTGAACTTGTGTCCGAAGCAGCAGCTGGAGCTCCCCCTTTAAATTTCACCCCCTGGCTCCATGGGGCCCCTTTCACATAAGAATAACTCCGTTCACTGGACCGTTTTGTCTGGGAGGATTGAGGAAAGGAGCCTCTGGGAATAGGCTGCGGGGCATAGCCATCTCATTTAGTGCCAAATACTTAATGTGTTTGAATTGGAAAATAGCAGACATCAATTTTTGCATGTAAAAAGGTAATTATGACAATAAGGAGGCCAGTTCTTTAAGCTAGCTTTTTGCCTCAAGAACGTAGGTTGGGTGGATGTCTGCAGGAGAAGATGTTTGCAGTGCACAGTGCATACAGGGTCCTGTTAGCATTCCACAGAAAACAGGTGATTGCTCTTTAAGGGAAAGGTTTTGTTGATTAAGTGATCAGAAATGGTTTAGACTTGTTATGCAAACAGGAAATTGTTCTTTGGCTGGACTTGGGAAGCAAGGAGCAAAGTTGATAAGATGAAGCAAAGCGAACATGACCTCAAAAGAATGCATGCGAACCAAGAATGTGTTTCTGAAACTCAAGAAATTATAACACGTGGATATTTTTGCCATATGGAGCATGAAGTAGGAGAGGTTAGCTGAGAATAAATGAGGGAAAAAATAGTAGTACTCTAGAAAGACATCAGCGGAAGATAAACGTGTAAATACAAAAACATAATAAGCCAACTAGAGATACCGCAAGTGATTTTGGTTTGGTTGTTTTGGGCGATTATACGGCATCTGTAGATGCCACGGAGAAAAGAGAAAAGCAGCTCACCACACGATAGGTTTGGAATGAGGACGTTTCCATGAGAACAGCCCTCAGAAGCGTGTGCACGCGTCTGTGGACAGCGAAAGGTGCGTGGCTGTTAACGGTGTCTACCTGCTGTGGAGGGCGCGGGGCAGGGAGGGCTGCGGCATGGCGATTGGTTTTTGAAACGCTAGTAATTTTGCTTTAGTGGGTAATTTTTCCATAACAAGCAAAGGCAATGTCATGATTTCTACGCGGAGGTGGTTTCGGGTGGGAGTCAGGAGCTGTGGTGTGGGGCCAGGTGAAGCTGCTTCGCATAGCACTTGGCACTTGTCCAGATCAAAGGATGGGCTTGGGGAGTGGGAAATTTGCCCAAATCCGCATGCTAGCTACTTAACCATTGTTAACGTAAAAATAAAATCAAGACTGTGTCATATTTTGTAATGATCAAAGAGTACACGTCGTCCCATCACGTTATGTTTTCTGGTAGAGCAGCCCCCAGCGGATGTGTGGTTGAATTAACGAACACTTGGGTTACTGTTAGGCGGTGTTTTTCAGTTTAGAGTGTGCTTTAGTTTAGCAAAACAGGATCGTTTATTTTTGCTATACTTGGCCACGTGGGATGATATTCTGTAAGTGATCCATGTCAGGAAGCTATTAAACTCGCTTTCCTGCTCACCTGTTCAGTTACCTGCCTCTGGAATGGGTGGGATCTAGTTACCCCCGCATGTCGGGTGAGGTGAATGGGCCTTGGATGTCTGCACTGTGCGGGGCTGACTCCCCCAAAACAAGCTCAGGCAAGGAGATCTCCTAAAAAAGCCCTCAGCTTCCCCAATGTGTGTGTGTGTCATCTCCACTGAGTTAGCTCTGGAAGAACTTTCTCCAGGTTGATGTTGTGCCATTAACTAACATTCCGAAAAGATGGTCAAGAACATTCAGTCCATTCTCGGTTCTTTTCATCCACACTTCACTTCCCCCCGCCCCCAGATATCTTAATGTGTGACATTCAAAGTTCCTTTGCTCAAGGAATTGTGATCTAGTAAGAGTAGATGATTTAGCAGCCTAGTAAATTAGACCATAACACACTCAGATTTATCATTTATGTCTTTGGCTATTGTCAAGTATAACCTTCCTAAAGCATCTGTTTGGCATGCCTATCAAGGTGCTGCCCAGAATGAGGGAGTAAATAGAACCAGGTACCCTCATCTGTGATCTGCCTCCCTTGTGCCTGCACTCTAAGGGGACAGCTCTGTGCTTCAGCAACTCGTGCAGATTCGGGGATTCCTGAGAGCTTTGTCTATATTCTTCTCAAACATCAAGGGCCTAGTATACAAGGAAATATGGAGCCTTGTAGTAGAGGTGCACATAACACCAGGGAAATCTTCGTGGGAGAGGCAGAGTTTGAGCCCGTCTCTGAAGGGTGAGTAGAAGGGCAGGGTCAGCAGGTGGAGGAGTGGGCAACAGGAAGTGCGAGCAGAGCAGAGACACCACAGGGCAGGGCCTGTCCAGGAAGCCGCCTCCTGTGGGCAGAACGGAGATGTGGGGAGGCATGAGCTAGTGCTGGAAAGGGGACCTCTACGACGAAGGCTTGGGCCTTGTTTCTGTAAGATTTAGGACACCATTGCAGGGACGCAGTGAACCTCGACTGAGTGCGGCGGATTGGTGCCAGGGCCTGGAGTGACTTGTGAATGGCTCTGAGGGCCACGTGAGGGGACATCTGTATGGCACCTAGCTCGTCTTGGTGCTTTGCGGGTGCTCACTAACGTGGATCTTTCCTCTCTGCTTTCCCGGCCGCAGCACATCGAGTTCAGACTGTGCAGGGCCTGCATGCAGAGCATTTTGACTCGACGCTGTGGGCAGCCGGTTGGGGATGGCAGTGGATGACAGATGCTGCTCAGCTTAGAGAGATTGCTCTGGTTGCAGTGTAACGGATGCAGTGCGAGGAGCCACACTGGGGGCGAGAGAAGTGGATGGCATTCCCGTCGTGGACATCCACGCGAGTCATGGAGAGGTCTTAGCAGAAATGTGAGGTCCACGGGGCAGCCATCAGTGTTTTTTATTCCCTGGTGTGTCTCAGGTGTCTGGGATAGTAGATGATCAGTATTTTTTGAGTGAATAAACGAAAAGATGAAGAAAGTTAAGGCATTCCCCAATTTTGCTAAAAGTTTCTTTTGGGTGAAAAGTTTCTTCATTTATTCTGGAATGGAGAAGGGTTGGCCTTATACTGGAATCAAGTAATCCACCTAGGGGATCTGCCTGAGGAGCTTTGATCCATACTGGGGGGTTGGGGGCGGCTGAGGAAGGAAGGGATAATTTTGGTGCATGGGAATTTCGCAAGTGTGAATAGATCTTTAAAACATTAAAGACTTTGGCACTTGAATGCAAAGTGAGAGTCTTAAATGCCTAGTTCCTGCAGGAGAGGGAAGTCAGGAGGACATGCCAAAGAGACAAAGAAACGGGTTTCGGGGCTACAGAGAAGTGATTTCACGGGTTTACCTTGGGTCCTAGGTTGCTGTCCTCTGCCAGCAAAAGCCATCCGTCTCCCCGTGATGTCTGCCTCAGGCGCTGGGTTGGCATCACCTACCCTGGACTTAGCTCTTAAGTGAAGGTTCCTGAACTTCATTTGCCCTTTGTTTATTAATATAAATCAGGAGGGTAGATTTTTCTCATCTCACTCACCAGAACCATTATATAGCGCTCGCTGTGTAACATTCTCCTCAGTTTCCATTCCCACAAGAATGGTTAGAGGATCGTATCTTTTCTGAGAGTTGCTCGGAGTTAGGAAAGAGTGGAGGGCACGTGTTTGGGACTGAGAACCTGCCGAGAGCAGACAGGCTAACCGCGGATCTTATGGTGAATTTAGAGTCAGCTTTAATTACCTTTTATCCTAGTGAACCCAGAAGACACTTGGTTGCCAGATACACTTGGCTGTCAGAGTCATCTTAGTAACCACAGCCTGGAAAAAGCTGAAAGTTCACCGGTGGAAGTTAAAAGGGCTGGGAAATGGATGAATCTCTCCCCCAGAGCAGACACAGTACGAGCGTGCAGGGTGTGTGCGCTGGCACTGTGAGCCGGTAGCACCGGACACGGGAGCCCAGGGTTCTGAGGTAAATCAGAAGTGACCAGAAAACAGGCCATCAAGCCCTCGAGGACACACATGCCTCCAGAGCCAGGGTGACCAGGAGTGGGCAGAGCCAAGAACAAACCCAAGCAGCTTGGGACCCCTTCTTACTGAGTGTCATGCACATTGCCAGGTCCCCCAAGAGGAAAGTGCCAGGGGATTAGCTGGGCAGGGAAGATTTCATGCGTGCACATATCCTGCCTGCGTATATACACATACTTGTATGGTTCGTTAAATAGACTTAATCTGTAATAACTTTAGTTTCCCAGATAATGTTATCTGGACCTATGAACATTTTCTTTGGATAACTTTATTTTACATTTATTTCCAAACTGAGAATGATAAAATATTTTTTTTCACTCGATGGTTTCATTTTAGTTTTTAAATGGCCGAGTTATAAATCCCGCTACTTTGCAGTAATTTCATAATTTTTGATGCGTTATCTGCAGTAATGTTGTGACAGCTCCATACTGGGGATTGACAGACAATTCTTAGAACAAATTTATCATATTTTGTCTTTAGGTCAATAATAAATGTTTGAAAGTTGCCTAACTATTCCCACTCTGAGCTATTTCATTCCATCAGGAAAATACAGGGTTTTTTCCTCCCTTTTAAAAAAAATTAAATACCAAAATAACTACATTTAAATAAATAATGTTACGATGAGGACATTTAAAAAAAGTCAGGCCAAAGCGCACTTTCTATTGGCCCGGCCGCTCAGCCCTGCTCCCCGCAGGACGCCCCGGAAAGGCGAGCGGTCTTGGCCCGGAGGAGTGTGGCCGGGCATGGCCGAGGCCGTGGGGGGCCCGTGGGGGGCCCCGCTTCTCGTGCTCTCTCCTTGTGTCCTTTCCTCCCACTTTTATTTTGTGTGGGAGAAAAGTGAGCCTCAGCGGTGGAGTCAGTCCTGAAAGGTTGAGGGGAACGAGATGCATAATTTGTCAAAGTTTAGAAAATGACTAAAAGGATTAATTCGTGTTGGTAGAGCGATACTCCTGCTGGGGTTTCCTGGGAGTAGCCAACGTGAAACTGTTTGTGTGAATAATAGCTTTTCTTCTTTTCTCTCTGTTCCTTCCTAAGCTTTTTGGTTTTCCTTAAATTTCATGTGCTTATGTATTTAAAACTGGGGTAATAAACAGGAGAACCGGTGATTTATATATGTCGAGGAGGTAGACGGATGAATGGATGGATGATGTAAAATTTTAGAAGCCTGTTTGCCCCTTGCAGAGCCCTTCTTCAGGTTTCGCCTGTTCCCTTCAAACCAGGAAGGGGCATGAGGTGACACTTCATGTGCTCATGTGTTCGTGAAGCAGAAGTAGCACTTGCAGTGCAGGGCATTTAGGTTCTGTATCATACATTCGCTGAGTGGGACTTGACGGAGGATTCTGGAGGTTTTGTGTTTTTGGATAGCTCCTTTTTCCCAGTGAGCATTATTAGGCTTAGTATACTTTGGAATCTTCTAGAAACCGTTTAAAAAAGATCTTTCCATACTAAGAATAATTATGTATATTTTTAGAACAAAACTTAATTTTACTTTTGAAGTACAGTGAATGAAGAAACAGAGTTCTAGGCTCCAGCGGAGAGAGAAAAAGAAAAGTGGGGGCCGGGGTGGGGAACCATCCTTACCGTCAGGCAGCGGAGAATGGCGGACCCCCTTCTTCCCTCAGATGTGCATGAATTGTATGTCTGTTTCTGTTCACTGCAAGAGTTATGCCGTGCACATCGTAGAATGCGGAGCCCCTGCGATCGTGTCAGGCCAAGCCCCTCATTTTCCGGGTAGTAAAACCGAGCCTCGAAAAAGTCACGTGACTTGGCCGAGGCTCCCAGAAGTCTTGTGGATTTTTAACTGCTTCACGGTTGTTGATCTGAGGGTTATGCTTCCCATGTGAGCTAATCAGAGTAAAATTGAATTGACCTGTTTCTTAAATATTTAAGTGGGGCTTTTGGCGTGGGGCAAGGAAAGGCCTTTCTTAAAAGCTGCAGTTGCCTGCCCACCCATCACTGTGGAGGGAAAATAGCTACTTAAGAAGGAGACTTTTTTGAAAAAAAAAAAACACTTTGAAGTTTAGTCAGTCATCTCAGGAGTGGATAAATGGAAATGGAGAAAGCAAAGGAGAGAGTAGCAGTTCGGAGCCCAGCCCTTCACACCTGGCCCAGGCTTTGTGTTCTCTGTGCCGTTGGTGGCTAACCTGGGCTCACGGGACCGACACTGGCTTCAGGGGTAAAATACACTTAGAGCTTTCAGGAAAAAAGGGTCAAGCAGCCTAAGATAGGATGGGTATATGGAGTCTAGTAATTTAAACTCAGAATATTCCTTCATTTGTGATTTTAAACTATGTGGATAAATTAATAGTATAGTATTGGATATCATCACAGCAATACTAAACACCAGATGTTAATAAAAATTAACAGTTCCTATGCGAAGGCCTCCTTTTTGGTCACCTGTTTACACTTAGCAAATTTGAAGTGACATTGCTTGGTGGATCAGTCATCCTTTGTTATAATGACTAAAATACCACTGATTCAGTGATCAAGAAGCCTCTGATTAAATGTTTCTTTCAGCGGCACTTGGTTAAGAGCGAAACTGGAAACAGTATGTCCATTTCTACATCAGCATCCCCAGTGATTTAAATAAAAGCCAACAGGTTGAACAAAAAGTAACTAAAATAAGTGAAACTAGGTAAATTTTGGTTCAGTAGAGAATGTAGGGCAGGGAGGATATTCATATTTTGCAACTGGAAAAATTCTTTTATATAAAGAACAAATGCAGAATATTTTAGCAGTACCTTTATTTTTCATTTGCTTCATGTAATTGTAGGGGTTTTTTTTCTTACTGAATGTAGACTCAGAAGAGCTTATTTTCATTTTTATATGCATAAAATGTGACTTAGAAGGGGCTCATTATGACAGAAAACACTATTGTCTCTTTAAAACAGTAGCTGGAGTTGACAGATGTTTGTATATTTTCTCCGAATTCTCTTTGGGTCCTGAATTACCAATAAAAATAGACTGGCTTAATGTGTTCTTGGCTGTTCTGTGTCAGAGGTCTTATCTAGGTTTTGCCAACAGCACCCTAGAGCACCATGCTGACAGCAGCATCATTATTAGTTAAGAAATGAGCATAATCATACTTGCCATCATCATATTCAATCTTGTAATTACAAACAGGGAGTTAAGCTAAACAATCTGTAGGACTTCCCGCAGATCTGACATTTGAATGCTAAGAGATAATATTCCTGTGTCAAGTGTTGGTGGCTCACTCCTTGACCTTGGGCTGTCACTGTGTCCATTGGAGGGCAGTGACAACAGAGGCGTGGTCTCTGCGCTGAACTCTGTGTCATTG
>NW_024351073.1:17877514-17932927 GCF_902729225.1 Pteropus medius | reverse complement strand
CCAGGTAGCCCGTGGGAATTGCTTTTTTCACCTTTCTGTGTCTGGCAGCAAAGCAGCAAATCCTGTGCCAGTCTTGTTCTTCCTTGGGTTGAGGTCGCATGCCGAGTGCTGACAGCAGCGGCCATAACCGAGCTTGGGAGACAGCTGGCTGGACTAGGTTGAGGAAGCCCCCTATTTTGCAAATATTTTTGTTTTAAAATTGAAAGATTTCACAGACATGTCTTTAAAATGCTCCCTTGACAAGTCTATTGATTCAGAATTTCTTGGCAATCCAGAAATGCCCTCTGACTTATAAAGTAAAAGCATGTGGCGGAGTTTGGTTTTGAATATGAGCTAGATTTCATGATTGTTGCTCTTTTTAATAAAATGCTTATAATTTGTACACTATTCTTTGAATTGTTTTCATATTTGTTGGAAACATACTTTCACCTGGTATTTACAGTTTTTGTCTAAAGGAATCACTGATAAAAGAAAAATGCCCATGATGACCTGAGCAGATGGTTCATGATAGCTTTTACTTCCAACTCATGCTTCCTGGAACACTTTTCTGAGGCCTACAAAACAAATTATTATTATTTTCAAAATACTGCTTTTTGCTTTTTCCAACCATTTATGCCAAATAATGTCAATCTTTTACTTTTTGAAATTGTGTCTAATTTCGAGTCTCTGTTGAGCTCCATGTCCACCCCACCCTCCCTCATGCACACGCTTCTGCTCGCAGCTTCTGCCAGTTCCGTAAGGGTCCTTACAGAGGACCACCAGAGATTTCTTCAGGTTCGAAGTCATTTTCTTTACATGTACTGCTAACTTCGCTAAACCCTATGCAGAAAGGACCGCCACTCAGTCCCTTGGCTTCTGAAGGTCACTGGTTTGGAGCAATGGAGAACAAGTCCACTTGTCCCTATACAGGGGGCTCTGGCCCTCACCAGCTGCCTCTTTTCTTTGTAGCTGTCAGCATAGTTGACCTTTTCTATAGCTCAGGTGACAAAGGGTGTGGAATCCTCTGTGTAGCAGTAAACCCCACATTAGGGCCCTTTATTTTGCCGTCAGCAGAGTGCTGTGACTGGTCCACTTCCAGCTTGCCCTTTACACCATTGTCCCAGACCTGCCCCTGTCCAGTTGATTTAGTCCCAGATCCTATTGATCCTTATGCATAGTTGCCATATTTACTTAAATGCAGAGTACAGGCGGCCTTCAGTACTTGAGAGGCATATTAACAAGTATATTTAAATAATATCTTTTAGCTAGACTTTTAGCTTTTAGCTAAAGATGTCACTGACTTCATTTTTTTCCTCCTTCAGAAAGCGACAAAGCATGCGTTTGATGTAGTGTGAACATTTTGTTAGGTATCATTAGTGTTTTGTCAAGTCCAGGAGCCAGTGAACTACACGGTCCCAACTATGAACTTAAAAACATCAGAGTGAACAACTTTACTTTCACTTTTTTTTGTTGTTTTTTTTTTAGTGTAGTGGATTTCAACAAGAACTTTTAAGTAATTAAATTCATGGAATGTTTAGCTTTCACAGCAGCTTAGTTTATAAAATAAATTATCTTCAGTACCAGGACAGAGGCCTTTAAGTGTTTTGTTGTCTTAGGTTTTACGTCTGTGTTTTAAGTCTTCTAAAAAAAGAAACAGGAACACATTAACTCTGTAGTTAAACTCAAATTGCCTGAGTTTTGAAGCTTTGATTTTTATAAAAATGTTAAGTTAAATTGGTCCCGTGTGGCTTGATAACTACTTTCTTATACAGAACTCAGTCAGTTTTGTGACTCAATCATGCATAAGATGAGGTGAGATTTTATTTAATCATCGCATGTAACATTTATACATAGATTTGCATATTTAAAGTAAGAGCTGATTAAAATCGTGGTGAGAAAGCTGCTAGGAAATGCAGTTCTCAGCTGCATTAGATTAGTATACAATTGCTTCTGATTTTTTCTTCTTCTTTTTATTTCTTAGAGAGTTTTGAAAACAGAAAATATCTTTAATGGACAGCCCTGAACCTCGAACAAGGCAGAACACTGTTTTTATGGAATATATGCGTGTTTTCGTTTTAGGTGCTGGACTGGATCGAGAACCACGGGGAAGCATTCCTGAGCAAACACACAGGTGTGGGGAAATCTCTGCATCGGGCCAGAGCTTTGCAGAAACGTCACGAAGATTTTGAAGAAGTAGCGCAGGTAAGACAATGATGTTCACTGTTTTCTCCTTAAATACCTAGCTGGTTGGTTTCGAATGACTGTTTTAACTGCCTCTGAGATGACTTGGCCTCGGCCAGATGTGTTTGAAGGTGTTTTGGAAGAGATGGTGCTCACATTTCAGAATGAACTTGTCATCGCCGATGCAGAAAGATGATTTAATCAGGTGACCCTTTTGAAAAATGTGATATTCTTGAAACAGAAAAACATACTAGATATTTATTGTACCAGTGTTTGTTGACTCGTTTGTGAAATTTCAGTTCGTAATCAGAGAATAACAGTCTCTGCATTTCTGTAACGATGGGCTGGCATTTCCTGTCCTTTCCCCAGTCCTTTTGAACGTGTGTGTTTAGGAACAGGAGGCACAGGCTGGAGTGTGCTCAGAGCATGGGATTTGTGGAACTCGTGTTGGCTGTAACGCTCACTAGCCGTGTGATTTTGGGGAAATCTCTTAACGTTTCCAAGGTTAACTCTCTTGTCTGAAAAATAGGCACAGTTAGGGGTCTGAGAGAGGAGGTGAAGTAGAAGGACTCGGATCAGCAACGAACAGGGATATTGGTAAATACATTTGGAAATCTCAAAGGTTGACCATTTAAACAAAAGACAGTGAATTCGCAGAGTAGTTAAAAACAAGACGGAACTACAGGACCAGGCCACTGGCACGGGAGAGGGGAAGGTGTTTTGAGGAGGCGGGCAGGATTTACTGTTTATTGTAGATTTGCAAACTCGGTGCGCGTGTTAGCAGTTTTTGAATGACCATGAAAAGTCTAGGGACAGAAGGCATCACTTTCAAATAAGTGTAAAGGGAAAAGAAGCACAGAAAATCAGATAAACAAACAGGTAAATGGATCAGCTGGAAGCCAAAAGAATGAGAATAAGAAAAATCATAATAAATATCACAAAGCAAGATGTAACTTGTCCCTAAATATCAGTAATTATGGTAACACAAAATAAATTACACTTGTTAAAAGGAAAATTTTTTGGTTGACTCTCTTTTAAAAATTATGCTATGTATTTTTTTCAAAGGGCATGCCTAAAACATAAATATCCAGGAAATTTAAAATTTTTAAAGTATTAGAAAAAGACCCGCCAGGCAAATATGCTCCCCCCCTTGCAAAACAAAACAAAACAAAAACCAACTTATAGAAATAGTAATATTAAGCAAATAAACTTAAAAGTACAAAAACATTGTTGGAAATAAAGAGGACCTTCAATTTGAGAAGGAGGAGTGTAAATATACATCTAACACTGTAGTCTCAAAATCTATAAAACAAGTGAACAGGCGTCAACCTTGGCTGGTGTGTCCGTAGCTTTTATGTGACCAAGGGTTCAATTACATACTAGTTTAGTCAGAGAACTAAATTTGGGATAGGATTATGGGATAGCAAAACAAATAGCACTTAAGTCCTGTTCAGTAAAAATGCCTTTGAAAAGTTACCTTCTTTACGTGTCTTCATATATAAAGTAAAAGCGAGAATCCCAACCTCTCTGCTTTTTGGTCTCAAGAATCAAGAAAAGACTGTGTTCGGCAGCCTTGCTGCAGGTGGACACGTCTCCGGGTTTTTCTTATCTGCATTACATGCGGTCTCCCTTCTCACATTCGCTGGAAAATATTTTGCCTTCCTCTTGCAGCAGAAGATATTCTCGATACGCGGAATATGTGCTCTTATCTCCCCTTTATTCTTTCCTGAAGATAAGCGACTGCTGTAGCCAGCGTGGTTTGAGGAAGGATGTGAAGTTTGGATCATATGAGCAAAGACTTGAGACACCCCAGAATCTAAGAGGCGGGACTGCAAGCAACCAGGCCTCGAGACGGAGGCTCTCGCCCCATAGGGTACCCCCCAGCCTCGTCCTCACGCCCTCCTGAGTGCCGTCTCATCTGAAGGACGAGGGTCTAGTGAATGTCCACATGTGTGTCCGGCACCCCAGTGACCCATGTCCCTCCAGTTCCCATGGTTCCTTCTGTTCTGAGTTAAGGAGATCTCTTCTGAGGCTGATCTTGCTCTATCTTTTCCTGGCAAACTTATTTTCTGAGGTCTGAGACGATCATCAAAGCTGTCAACACAGGTTCTCAGGGGACAGCAAGAGCAACGGCACTTTCTTCGTAGGAGACGTCTCTGCGTTAAGGTTTCCAGGGTAACAAGGGTGGCACCCTGAGCTGTGGTCTGTTGCTTACCACTGTTTTGGGGAGAGGCAGGTGCTTGTCTGCTCCTCCCTCCACCCAGCTGAGTTTCAGGCCTTGCCTGTCAGCTCTGCTCATGGCTCCTGGGATCCTAAGGGGTGCCTGACTCCCTTTCCCTTAAATCGAAAGTGCTTAGGCCCAAATCTGAGCTGTGCATGAAAAGAAACCCAACACCTCTGCTCACTTTGCAAGTGCCTGCACCGCACCTACTTTCCCTCCCTCTGGTTTTCAAATAATCACCTGTCATGTGTCAGTCATTCTGCAGGCGCTGGGGTGGGCAGGCCAGACCCAGACCTCCTGAAAAGGCACGGTCACCTGTCAGAGGCTGGTTCTTGCTGTCAAAGCCGAGACCCACGAGTTAGTAAAAGTCAGCCTGTGACAAAGAAACAGAGGGTGTGAGAGGCAGGCAATGGGGACAGCGGGTGGCACTGCTGGGCAGCGCGGCCGTGTGGCCTTCACAGTTGGAGTGTGCACCAGGCCTTCCAGGCGGATGACCGCCTGGAGGCCCCCCTCCTTCGTAAACCGCCCTTCGGTGCAGGCCCTGAGCTCTCCTCGCCACACCTGGCCGGACCGTCACACCTCAGCTTCCTCTCTCTACCTGAGCTCTCCTCGCCCCACCCACCGCCAGTGCCTGGGGCCTTCAGTTCTGGCCTCTTTGCATCTCCAGCTTCTCACTCTCTCAGTTCTTTTCTTCCTGGCACTAAATATTTATAGGCCCTCCGCTGTCTTGAAGAACGTCACTTGATGCTGCTCTGTTTTTTAGGTGCCAGTTGTTTTGAAAGAGCACTCTGCCACTTAACACTGCCTCCTCACCACCCGCCGAGACCCAGCAGCGGTTGCTGGTGCTCATTGCAGACATGAAGCGTCTGTCACAGTTGACCATTAACTGGGACCCAGCCACTCGTTAATTCCCCTCCACTCACTTTAGAGTGAAAATATCTGGTCCTTTAGGCATGTGGTGACCTCCTATTGTATGATAGGCCCCAGGTGGGGCTGATGGCGCTCTAGAACCTTGGGGACACCAGCTGTGTCCATACAGACGTCATACATCACAGAGAACACTCCTGAACCACATCAGGCCAGTTCTCAGAGCTACTGGCTCTGCCTCCAGGGCCCTATTGGGCCGTGGAGGCCGAGAGACCATGCTTTACCACAGAAACTGACCACAGAGTAAATGTAGTAAGTAGAGAGAGGCCACGAGGCCTGAAGATGCAGGGCAACTGCTCTCTCTGGTTCTTCTTCCTTGTTTAGAGGCTCTTTGAAGGGGGTGGGAGGCAAGGGGTTTGCGTTATGAGCAGAAGAGCTCTTGGCCATGAGCTGATGAGGAGGCCGAGGGCCTGGCATTACTGAGACCCGTGCTGCAACTTTGGCCTGGACTGTGGCCTCGGGGGCCAGCATCACCATGCTTGTGTTTGTAGCTGCTTTCATCGGCAGCTCGTCCCAGAGAACAAAATGACATCAGTGTCGCGTTAGCACAGGGGGGATGACTAGTTTTACCAGCTTTCCTTCTCTGCCCTCCATATCTTTGCTGCTTTCTGTCAAAACAAATTGTAATAGAAGGATTTATGGCAGAGATCTAAGTTCATATTTTAGATTTATGTAATTTGGGGTGAGGGGGACAGAATGGCCTTCAAAGGCACCTTAAAAGTAGAAACAGTCATGTTTTTAAAAGTGCTTAATAAGAGCTCATTCCATTTTCTGAAACATATTCACAAAGGTAAAGCAAACCAGGGGGGTTAGGGAGAAGAAATGTCCTTTTTACAGTTAAAGCTGGGTTGGTTTATTTCTTGGGGTTGCGTTTTGAAGGATCCTCTATAAAATGAATTCTAAATTATCTTTAGAGATAGTCAACTTCTTCAAAACAGTGAGTCGTGGCATGATGAAGTAAGAGCAGATTCAGAAAGGATGTGGTGAAAGGCTTATTCCTTTGAAACGGACTAAGTATAGATTTATTATGTGGAACCGATCTGGCGTTCCTGGGAGGAGGAGCCTCATCTTCACGTGGTGGCCGCGAGTCCTACAGCAGGTGTGGCTTCTTCAGGGCACGGCCGCAGGGGCTCTGAGTTCAGGCACAGCTGGAAGTATTTGGACCATTGTTTGCACACAGTCTTGAGGAGCCGAGGACCTCCTGTGACTAATCTGAAGACCCATTCCTTCTTTATTTTTACAGCGACTGTCAGTCCTATTGGATGATTCTATGCTAATGAGTTTATAGAGTGGCATACACAGCCATGTTGCATTTTCGTGCGAGAGCTTTAAAAATTTTTTTAGATGCTTTCCACAAAGTTTTTTGCAAATGACTGTCGGAAAAGAAGATGTTCTTTGCCTGTTATCTTCTCTTTCATCTTCTAAATCATCCAAATTGATGTTCCTTTTTAGATTTTAAAAGCTATGAATAGAAAAACCAGTAAAGCCCAGAAAACTGGTTCAAGAAGACACTGGTTTTGAGAGATCGGGTGTCTTTAACGTGATTAGAGCGTCTGGCCAGCCTGGGAGAGCTTCCTCTGCCTCCTTGACTGTCTGCTCGTCCTGGGGGATTCACATTACCTTCCAAAGACATAACCTGTCATGAAGTTGTTCTCCACGAAGCCATTGCTGTCAGCAACATTTTACACGTGCCATGTAATTATCTTGTCTTCCGAGATGAAGAAGTGTGGCATTCAGAAAGCAGGAAACCTTACCTTTCTTTCTAGATTTTCAGAAGATAAGCAGGCCGATGGCCTAACTCCCTGGCCACTCAGGACTCACTCAGCCTCTGCGAGGTGGATACTCTGACAGACTGCGGACATGCAGAGCGCTTCCACATTTTTTGGCATGCCCTCAAACCAGGCCTGGAAATGCTTGTGTTTATCTCCTTTTTCCCCCCTGAGATCAAGAAAACCCACCTGTTCAACTGTAGATAGCCATCTTGAGTGAGGCCAGGCTGTCCTGTCTGGGGTTGGAGGGAGAAGGGGGCTTGATCTGCTTCTGAAAGGCTCAGTATTTCCTGAGTCCTAGCAATTATGCTATTTTAATTTATTTCTCAAGAAAAGAGGAAATGGTTTAGGCCCCACCCTGGTCAGGCCCCAATTTATCTCCTTTAATCCTCAGCTCTGTGATTATTACTCCACCCACAGACCAGGAACTGGGCCCAGAGAGATGCTCCCAGGGACGGGACAGCAGGTAGGAGAAAGAAGTCCAGTCTCTTCAGACTCTAAAACCAGCTTTCTTCCCAGACAGCCCTCCTCCCTTTAAGTCTAAACTTCAGGGACTGAACTTCCTCTGTAAGGGAACCGTGGCCTCGGCATCGGCTGCTTGGAACAGTCCCAGTTCCCCTGATTGACACGCCACATCGCGTCCCCTCCCTGTGCCTCAGTTTCCTCACTTGCGAAGTGGGGTGGAAGCGTCCACGTTACAGGGCTGCGTGCAAAGCCCAGGGTTAGGTCCTCCGGGTGAGCTTTGTGGTCCGCGTGCGTGTCCGCGCAGGGCCGTCTGTGTCCCGCCGCGGCGAGGGAATCCCGGGTCGGTTCTGTCGGTGGGAAGGAGTTTCCGTGGGTTTCGGAGAGGCCGTGTGCGGGCCTGGCTCCTCCAGCCCCAGTGCCGTGCCCAGGGAAAAGCCATCGAACCCTTGCTGGCTCATTTTCCTCAAGTGTGAAATGAGAAGTAGGGCTCAACAAACACTGTTTAGTGTTCTGATAATTTAAAACAAAACAAAACAAAACACTGTTTTGGGGGGATGTTTCTTGTTGTAAATGTCTTTACCTGCTAGAAAGCTTTCAGAAATGTGATGTTTAGCTCTTGGGAGGCACTGTCACCTTATTAAACATGACAGACAGTCAGTGACTTCATGGCTGTAGTGACAATAAGAAACAGGATTTGGCTCTTAAAACATGCGTGTGTGCAGCATCAAGCACGATTCCCTGTGAGCGTGCGTCTACTCAAGGCGCAGAGCGTGGTTCCTGGGGGAGGCCCCATGGGGTAAGCGTGAGTCTCCTGTAAACCCCTCGTCCCCAGAAAGTGACCCCACGGTGCAGCCTCGGTGGCCACAGAGCCTTTGTGGGCAGCATGTGTGCAGGACCTCTGTCGCAGGAGCCCTTTGTGCCGAGTTGACTGCTGCAGGGAGCGCTTACTCTGCCCAGAGACCACGCCGCGTGGCCCGGGGTGCTGGCGTCTCGGGAGGGAAGGCCTGGGTGGCATACTCTCTGGGAAGGACTCGGGACTGGCCCATAGGTACGCGCTGCTTTTTAAAAATCTGCGTGTACGTTTATATACACACTCATATATTTTTATATAAACTTTATTTTCAGACCAGCTTTAGATTTACAGAAAAAATTGAGACGATGATACAGAGAGTTTCTACACCATGTACCCATTTCACCTACTATTACTGTCTTAGTGTGGTATATGTTACAATTCATGAACCAATATTGATAAATTACTATTAACTAAAGTCCATACTCTGTTCCGATTTCCTGGTTTCTAGCCTTTCCAGGACAGCAGCCTCCGTGTAGCTGTCCCGGCTTCTCAGGCTCCTGTGGGCCCTGACAGTGTCTGTCACTGCTCTTGTTGTTAATGGCATCGTCATCCGCGACCACGTGATTCTCCCCCTCATTCACAGAGCGGCTCCTCCCTCGTCCAACCGTAAGGCAGAGTGATCGCTTGTCTCGGACCTGAGGCTTAGAGTCATGAAGTCAGTGACATGACTGGTATTGGACTTGGGGCTCCGACTTGAGAGCCTTTCCATCTTGTCACTTGGCATCTCCTGGGTGGTTTGACAGTCTGCGTGGAGGGCTTCTCATTGTCACAGTCGTGTTGGCAGGTCGCCAGACTGCACTGTAGCGGATGTGGAGGGACAGACCTGCACGAGGTGACAGAGAGCGGACGTTTATAAAGCATGCTGCTGCTGTTGCGGAGCTCTTTTGAAATGGGCTGTTTCAGTGTTCCTGCTCTAAACAGGAGGGATTATAACTTAGCTTCAAACATGTCAAATTGAATATATATAACACTCAATGTGAGTGGCTATGTATATATTTAGCTGCGTGTGTGTGTATATATATATATGTGTATATATAAAACCGTGTTCTTAAAAGTTCTGCAGTCAGATTGGAAACTGACAGCTTTTCAAACTATTTCAAATAATTTGATTCCAAATAATATATACAATGTACACATGTATTTTCCATGTCTGACCATAATTAGTAAATTCTAAGGGATTCTTTGACATCTCTTCCATCATTTCCATCATCAGTTCTCAAAGATCCGTTGTCACTAGCACAGAGCATTCTCATGAGACTGGATAGTACCAAAGCAAAGAGAAAAGCCCCCCGGAAATGGATCCAGGCCGACAGGCGGAGGAGAGGGCCGTGGACCCTGGCGCGCAGCGGGGTGCGGGTAGGGCATTCGAAACGCCAAGCAGCGGAGCCCCAGGTGCTAAGCAACTCGGCGGGGGGCGTGAACACGGGCTCGCGTGTAGCCCAGTCCACTGGGCCCCTGGCGACTGCCCTCCAGGCCCCAGTTCCTTCCTAGGAAAGGGCGGAGGCCGGGACCTGACAGCCCCGTTCAGGGGTGGCTCTCGTAGCCGATGCCCAGTAAGTATGGGCGACCGCGGCACCCAGAGATGGGGGTGTTCAGACTGGGGGGTGGAAGAGCAGATGCACGTTCCCTGGTCTTTGTCATCTCCGTTAGACTCTGTGGACACTGCACCCCTGGACCTGTCTGCACAGGGAGGGGCTGCCCCTCCCTACCCTACCCTGACGCCTGGGCGCACCTGCTCTGTGCCTGTGTGTCGTTACTGTGGAGATCACCTCATACCTGTCACGCCGTGTGTTGCACCTGTTTTAAAAATCTTTTTAAACTCGCAGGGAAGTTGGAAGTACAGCACAAATGACTTTCCCCTGAACCATTCATTTACTTGAGTATTTCCTACCTCAAAGGACATTCTGCTCTACAGCCACAATTCCACAAAACCAGGGAATGGACACTGATGCCGGACGACCTTCCAGGCCGCAGTCCCCGTGAGGTCCTTCGTAGCTGAAGGGTCAGCGTAGAAGGCGATGGCATTTGGTAGTCTCTCAGTCCTCGAGCCGGGAGCAGGCTTCGCCTTCCTTGACTTTTGTGGCCTGACTCTTTGGAAGATTTCAAGCCCGTTGTTTCAGAGAATGTTCCTCGTGACTAGATTCTAGTTACATGTCTCCAGCAGGGCATCGTGGGAGCGCTGCTGTGTCCTTCTCAGGCCGTCCATCAGTGGCTCATGATTTTAGTTCATCATGTTACATGTGGTGTTCACCTTCATGCCCGGGCGACATGCCTGCCCGACTCCCACTGCCAAGTCAGGCTTTCGCCCTTTGTAATTAGTAGTGCTTTGTGGGGAGATGCTGTGAACGTCTGCAGATCTCCTGTTCCTCATCTGACTTTGTCAGAATGGGCTCATAGTTTCCTTTCGTAGTCAGTGGATTACACGGTCACTGTCATTGCTTCCTCTCAGATTGTCCCTGACTTGGCCAGCAGGAGCCTCCTCAAGTTGATGTCTGTGTCCTGACCTGTCCATGTTGACTTGAGCATTTCCGTTCTCTGGGGCATAGTGAGATGTTTCAGGCTCATCTTGTCCCTTGTCCCGCCTCAGCCCTGGAACCAGCCCTTTCCCCTCAGAACTCAGGCTCCTTTTAGGGGCGGGCGAGCGTAGAGGTCGGAATCGGGGTGCTAACCGTGCTCACTGCTGTGGGCCCATCACTGGTCCTGGGCCTCTCAGCGGGCAGAGGGAGGGAGCGGGCAAGTGTGCACATGTATTCACATGGATAGGTCCAGCTGCAGTCCAGTGCCACGTGATTAACTCAGGTTTTTCTCCTTGTCCATATCTGTAACTCCCTTATCTGAAGTGGGGAGCCCGCACGGGCTTTGTAGATTAATGCCCAGAACGTAACTAGTCTCCCAGTGGCGGGGGGGCTGCCCTCTGTAGCCCCCTCTATCAGGCTTGGGACACCCTCCCCATACCCTAGGAACCACCCACCCTCACCGATGAGACACCCAGCCTGCTCGGCTTTATGACTAAAACATTGGAGAGGGAGGATGAAGGATGAAGGAAAGACTCCACCTGTTTCTCGAGGGAACCACGAGACTTTTGGGCTCAGAAGTCCCTCGCCTGCCTCAGCCGCTCCGCACCCCCATCAGCCAGCCTCTCTCCAGCACTCGCCTCCAGCAGTGTCGGGTCTCTAGCACACCTGTTTGAGGAACCCACTTGCCTCTGATTTATCAGCAATTAAAACAGGAGTAATGTTCAGAGTATTTTAGACATCTGTTTACCTTAATGTCTAGCTCTTTAAAACTCTGGCTATTTTGTATCTATTTTGTTGCTGTTTCTTTTTTCTCAAACAGTATGTACTCTTAAGTAAAAAAAAAGATAAGCACAGAATTATCAATAAGTGGAAGCATGTGAAAAGGGGCGACAGCTTCTGTCTGGACGTTAACCTTTCCACGTGCACTTGGAACGATCAGAAAGTGGTCTGTCATAGTGAAAGACACAAAACTGGAACTCCTCGCTCTGCCACAAAACTGGGGGAAAAAGTGAAGTGGGCACTTGTGGCTCCATGCTGTCATCTGGCTGTGCGGTCGCAAAAAGCTCGGGGCCTGGGATGAGGCGGGGGTGAGTCGGGGGTGAGTCGGGACAGCCTGCAGCTGCCCGCGGATCCCCCTCACTGCCCGAGGCAAGAGGGCTGGCCGTGAGGCTCACAGCCTAAAACCGTAATGGAAAAGGCTGCGGACAGAGCCGCAGGGAACTCCTAAAATCATCTTTTCCGTCACACTTTTTCGGTTCGCGTTCCGGGAGTGATCAGGAGCAGCACAGAGTGACGGCCGCAGTGGGTCGTGGCCCCCACCTGGCTGGCGTGCGTTTTACTCACCTGGCGTTTCTCTGGATGTCCTCCCGTACAGAACACGTACACCAACGCGGATAAGTTGCTAGAGGCCGCGGAGCAGCTGGCTCAGACTGGGGAATGCGACCCGGAGGAGATTTATCAGGCCGCCCATCAGCTGGAGGACCGGATCCAGGACTTCGTTCGGCGCGTCGAGCAGCGGAAGATCCTGCTGGACATGTCGGTGTCCTTCCACACCCACGTGAAAGAGGTAAGAGAGCGGGAGACGGACACGCAGCTCGTGGCCGCAAAGGGCCTTTGAGCTCCTGGCCGTGATGAGCGAACGCAGACCGGAGGTGGCCGGTGATGACTTGCAGCCAGCTCACGCTGGGCGGGTCGGTGGACAGGGACACGGCTGTGCTTCCTGCAGGCCTTTCCTGGGGGTGCTAGGGGCCCGTGTGTGTGTCAGCAGGGGACCCGGGAGGCCGGGCGGCTGGGAGAGGTGTGGGTCGGGGGCGAGCAGGGAAAACGGGAGACGAAGGAGATCCCTGAAGTCAGAGACCCGTCTGGCCTAAGCGGACGACCTGTACGTGTGGCCAGAGCTGCTGCGTTTCCTTCCTGTGTGTGAGCCGGTCAGGCGGCTGAGGTCATGGGCACCCTCTGATGTGGTCAGGCTGTGTGGCTGCTCTCAGACGCTAATACGAGTCAGTGTTAACATAGCACTGAATTTAAACGGACCGAAGCCAACCTGGGCTTGGTAATTAATATCGGTACTGTCCTAGATGCCCTCATGGTGAGAGATAATGTGTTATTTGGTTTGTGGAAATAGGTTGGTGCTACTTACACCTTGCATATGTGTTGCTCTTAGTAGAAATCATACAAAACTACAATTAAAGAAACTATGGTGTAGCTTTTGAGAAAAACAAGGATTTTTAATAAAAATGACTTTCCAATAGGACAGCAAATCGAGGAAGGATGTCAACTTACTGTCTTATTTCTAAGAAAATAGATCCTCTACTTCACAGCTCTTTGTAAATTGGAAGTGAGAGGCCCTGCAGGAAATTCGGAATTAAGTGCATGAAAGCTTAGAATGACAGGATCTGAAGAAGGACCTGGGAGGAGTTAAGACCGTGGGAGAGCCCTAGGAGAAGCCTCGGCCTGGCTTGCCTCATTTAATGGCATCAGAGATCAGAGACCAATAAATCTGCTTTAAGGACGAGAACTTCACTTCCAGATCTGGCATCCTGGGCAGTCAGTCCTCAGCCGGGCCGTTTGTCACTTGAAGGTGTGGCTCCAGGAAAACCATGCTCCCCTCCCACCCTGAAACTGTGTGATCCCATGAAGGGAGTAGCATGAAACGTGTCTGGCAAACTGCTGGGCCCCCCAAACCTTGTGCTTCAGCCCCCGCTGGGCTGGCACACTCTGCCTTCATTGCTGGCAGCCCTTTCTGCAGAGGAGCTGGTGCTCTGTGGGCTTGGGACGGTCATCAGAAAGGAAAAACTCACAGGACTAGCGTCTTTTCCTGCTCTTAACAGTGTCATAACTGGAAAAGATTTTACAGTATTTACAAAAAGACTGTTATTTTCAAGGAGTCACATTAAGTAAACATTTGTCCACAGCAGCTTCTGGTTACAGCTGCCTGTGTCATGGGGGCTGCAGCTTCCTCACTCAGCTCCAGCTGAGCCGTAACCACTAATAGCGCCCCCTGCCTTTGCCAGCTCTTGGCCACCACCCACAGCACCGCCGCCAGACTTGCAAAGTCACACAGGTTGAACCCTTGCTTTTGAACCATGGGTGATTCTTTGTGTTCCTGGGACAGCAGCCTGAAACCCTCAGCACCCTCTTGATCTGGTCCCCACTTTTCCTCCAGCCCCTCCGCCTCGGCACAGTGTCCCAAAGTCTGTGACACACTGACACCCTTGAGGCCCGGACGAGCTGCTTCCTTTCACTTCCCCAGGCAGTTAGCTGTTTCTGAGAAGGGCGGGGACTAGAGTTCCTCAGTGAGCCCCAGGGGACACACACGGTGGCCCCTGGACGGCTGGGATGCTGCTGGAGAGGGACAAAGGACAGGCAGCCGGGCACCAGTTCACAGACCGCACTGCGAGGAAGGGGCGGAGGACAGCAAGCCTCGTGCCGGGAGAGCAAGCAGGAGCCGGTGTCTGCCGCGGCTCGTCTGCGTGACGTGCCTAGTGACATTCTTCAGCAGAGTTGTAAGAATTTAACTTGCTTTTAGGACAGAAAATCTTTCCATGAAGAGTATTTATTATTTAGATCCCCTTTTCAAGTTGATAATGGTTTTCAAAAAGCCAACATGGAAAGAAATGGGAAGAAAAGCGGTTTACAGAAGCCGTTGCCCAGAGATTAAGTTTGGGTTCGTTGGTTTTTGTAACATCAGAAGCATTTTAAAGGAAAAATCTTATACTAAAAGCATCTCAGTTAGCGAACCATAGGGGCCATCTTGTCACCAGGCTTGGAAATTACTTAAAAGTGAAAATACATTTTGTTTTCGTCGACTTATGCTATAGGAACTTCTAGGGTGTAGGAAGTTTGCAGACGGGGGCGCTTTAAATCTGTGTTAAAGGTTAAGTGGTTCGCTTATACAGTTCAAGAGTTTTCAGTGCATTCATTCTTTCCTTTCACATGAAAGACCGTCACCGTGGCAGAGGAGCTAGCATATTTACCCTGGTTTGGATCCTCTTAAATGCTTGTGACCCTAAGGTGACCAGCTGGGGGAGTGTGTGGCCATACACGTGCCCGGAGGGAAGCTGGCCACACACAGGTGTGGGATTCTTCCCGCAGTGTGCTTGCACTTCATTTTTAGCCCGTTATTTTTCTCGGTAGATTTATTTTTTCCTGACCAGCCCAGAGTTTTCCTCAGTCTCCTTTGTCCGTGCCACACGAATGCCCTGAAACCCACAGAGACACTTGGTAGGTTCCAGGAAAGAGTGGTTTCTCCAGTCATTGTGTTTTGAAACCAGTTATTGAATGAAACCCAGATTCATTTAGAACAAATTTAATAAGTTTAAAACGAGATTAAAGTGAAGGAAGGGGGAAGAGGAGGAAACCACGCTAATTAGGTGTGTTTGCATTACGTCACCAAACATATCAGATGAATGAAAAGTTGCGAAAAGATTTGTTATCTGAATCGGTTTTTCTCAAGCACCTCATACACTTTAAAATGACAGAGAAGACGGTAGAAGAAGCAGCTGGTGGTTTTCATTGAGGCAAATACGTGATGCCGTTGAGAAGCTCGTCGTCAGAGGCCCTCCGGCTCAGAAGCTGGCTTCTTCACTCCCAGATGTCCATCTGTGGTTGCATTTCTCATTTGATTTGGAGCATATTGCTGTTGGCCTCTTTTTTGCAATAAATCTGTGACTCTCTGATGAGCAAGTAAGACAAAAGGGATCTCATTAACAACTGACTTTAAAAAGGTGCCAGCTCCAGGGGATGCCTACTCAGTGTTAGCTCGGGTACTCTTAAGAATCACAGCTGGAAGGTTGGTGGCCGTAAGTCATGTCACAGACCAAGCAGTTGGATTCAGGGTGCCGAGATATCTGGGCTCCTTATTCTCTCACCCCCAGAGGACAGAATGTAGAATATTTGTTCCCAGGAAGAGAGAAAAGAGGAAATATCTTCAGGTAAATGGCACATGTTTCATACCTTGTGGTTGGATACAGAAGGTGGTTGATGGAGGTGTCAGTCTCGCTTTGACCCTTGAACCTAGATTTGGGAGCATTCTGAGACCGCTTTCTCTCTTTTTTTCCCCTGAAGTAAACTCATGAGATGTCGAACCTCCTCTCAGAGATGTGAAGAGTGATGCTCTGTCATTTTTCAATGTTTTTTATTCAAAAGAATTGTTGATCGGTCTCACATAAATTTGGACTTTCTTTTAGAAAAAGTTTTATCCTCCTGTATTTGTTTTCTGCCTCTCAATCTCTCTGTTCCTTTCAGTGTTATTGGTAGGATTTTATTCACATCGATTCTGATTATAGTATTTCCATGATTAGTCTTTCGTTACCTGTCCTCCTTTCCTTTTGAACTCATTTTCCACAGTTCCTTCCTTCATTCTGTCACTTATTCATTCCAGAGTGTCTCCCAGGACAGCCATCGTGAACGAGGCGATACACAGGTGCGCCACAGTGGGAAAGCATACTTCTGCTTCTGTGTATGTCCTGATTTCAGACGCCTGTTTTCAGATGTGATGTTCCTTGAAGATTGGAACTGTGTCTCACTTGTCTTCGTTCCCACTAGTTTGCCTCCTGCCAGACTTAGCAGATACTCAGTTCGCTTGTGGAATAATGATGTCTATTTCTAGCACATCATTCTGAGATTTAATGATAGAGGGACATATTTCCATTTTCAGATATAGCAAAAGCATGGTTATTTTCATCCTTCGTATTCATTCAGCTTCACTCTCAAAATTAGGTCCCGAGTTAATTATTAACTACTTTTGAAATTTGTGGGTTATTTGAGGCAACCAGGTGGTCACATTGAGTCCTCAGCCAGAGTTTGCATCACAGAATTGGTTCAGTGGCCTTGAGCTGGTTTTTGTTCACTCTATTCCCAAAAGCCATGGTTTCCCAGGCAGGTTCATTCCCATTTGAATTGGGCTGTGATTCTTGCTGGGTCAAGTAAAGAAGCCTTTTGGTTCTGCTTCTGCAAACTTATACACTGAACTGGGACATGTTTTTCTTTGGGGTAATGCCTGGGAAAAGAAAAACCTTTCATTTTATTCAGAAGTCAAAAATAAAGGCCTCCCAGCCACCTGGAGATTTTTTTTTTGTCATGCATACCAGTCTGGCTTTATCTTTATGCCTAATACTTAAGCATAACACTTAGACTTCTTTCTTTGTGCTCAGCCAATGCTCACCCTCCCTGGGGAGCAGTGAGAAGCCATCCTGGACCTTGTACTGGCCAGGGGACAGTTACTAGGAAGTGGAGCTCTCATCGCTTCTTGGGGCCCAAGACTCTGGGAGCTGCTGCTTCCCTCATCCTCACCTAGTCTGCTCCAGGAGTATGCTGAAAACATGCCCGGTGCTCAAAGGGCCCAGATTTCTTTCTCTTTTTTCCCTTGTGGAGCTGGAGACCCAGTCTGGTGGTTATCGTAGTTCAGGAAAAGCAAACACGGTATACAGTGCTCCGCGCGCAGACCACCTGCCTGCCGATGGAGTCCTGTGGTTGCTGGCAGAGCCCGTTCACTGCTCCTGACTTTGCATAGACGGCCACTGCCTGTTCTCCCAGGAGAACACACTGCTCGTCAGCCATCCCAGCCTCCTGAGCGTTCGATTCCTCCAGACCTCTTCTGCCTTCTGTGCGGAGTTCTAGAAAATGTGGTTCTCAACATTCAAGCCTTTTATTCTGGCTGCCTTAGCAGTAGATTCGCTGATGACTCATCTGTCTACATTCTCTAAAATGATTCGCCTGTTTCCTTCCTTCCAATTTCTACCCCACACATATGCCTCCAAAGATATGTGTGATACCTTGAAACGTATTCCTTAGCTTTTTTAAAAATAAAAAATAAAAAAGCTTTTTATTTGAAATAATTATATTTGAAGTAAATTTTATTTGAATTAAATTCACAGGAAATTGGAGGAAAAAGAAACAGGCAGGGAGGTCTCCCAGCCTCACACAGCGGCCACCTCTTACCTCATCATCATGCACTATCAGAGCAGGACAGAAGCGACAGCTACAGTTCACGGAGCTTGTTCCGATTTCCACGCGTGTGTGTGTGTGTGCGTGTGCGTGTGCGTGTACTTAGTTCTGTACAGTTTTATCACGTGTAGATTCCTGCAAGCACCATCGCTTTGTCAGCATACAGAGTGATACAGAACCCTTGCACCTCCGAGCTCCCTTGTGCTGCATTCCTGTATCCTTCTGCCCCTTCACCCCATCTGTAACCCTTGGCAACCACTAACGTGTTGTTCTCTGTCTCTGTAATTTTGAGGTTTTTGTTTGTTTGTTTGTTTGTTTCAAAAAAATATTACATGAACGGAATCATACAGCATGTAACTTTTTGAGAGTGGCTTTTTGGCACAGCATAATTCCCTCGAGAGCCGTCCGTCTTGGTGCATAGCTCTTTCAAGAGTTCTTTCCTCTCTGTCGCTGGCGGTCACAGAGCATCTTTACTCAGGGCCCCATTCATATTGACACGTGACTTTGTCTGCATCACTGAATACTTCTGTACCCAGCCAAACTGTAAAATAAAGAAACAATTTTTTTCACCATATAAATATGTGTAAGACATTTCCGTTGGCTAGTAGGAAAAGAGATGTTATCTAAAAAGAAAGTCCTTTTGTCAGACTAGCTTAATGCATGTAAACTATTAATTTTTTATAGACCAGCTTAAAACTTGTTTAAATTTATGAATTTTCTATTTCTTAATATTGGCCCAGTATTTGCAGATTGTGGAAATTTTTATGTCAGCAGAGAAATTAGTGCAGAAAATTTTCAGGAACACTAATATACCTGACACATAAGAGTCACTTAGATGATTATTGGATGAATTAATTGATAACATACTGGATTATCTTTATTTGTAACTCAGTATTACAACAGTGATTGAAAATATATAACTGTGCACTGACTCCGGATTGTTGAAGGGTCACCTCTAACTCAAGAGTCTCAACTGTCTGCTTTACTTAGTCGTTCGCAGATCAGCCCTAATTAACTCAAAGGCGAGCTCTTCAGCAGGTCGGGGGACGCAATGGCATGGGTCTTAAAACACCCAGCTGAAGACGGACATATATGTAGTCTTATTTACTCGTTAGGCGTTTTATAGGACATGTTCAATGTTGTTCATTTCTCATTTTGATACTCAGCTTTACAAACCAAATGTGGTAGGTCTTAGGTATCGAGAGAAGTAAACTATCCATATGTATCTCTGACGTGTATTATTACTAATTCTTAGTAGTGGTAGAGAGACTGATTACCAGAAATGTATTAGGGTTTTGACAGGAAAGCTTAAAAGGTTCAGATAAGCAAGGCTTGTAGAGACTGATAAGGTTTTTTTTTTTTGGTTTTGTTGTTGTTTGTTTTCTTTTCCTCTTTTTAAAGCACAAAATTCAGAACCATAAAGTCAAGAAAAGGTTAGGCTTTCTGCTGTGGACCAGTGATGCTGAAGGATGCAGATGGAAAGTGGACTTTATCTCGCTCATTTTGCTTTCTCCTCTAGGACACTGTTCTCCCATTCCGGTTAGAAGAAGCTAAAGACCAAAACGAGTGAAGGTGTTATAAGAAAGGACGCATTTCTTTTCAATGAGTTCAGGTCTCTGTTCCAGACAAATTAGATCTCCGAGTAGTGAAAGAACTTGATATTAGATCACCAGATCGGGTCTGTTGATCTCTAAGCAACCATGGGAAAGGAAAGAGATGCCAGAAGGCTAAAAATGCACTTGTGCGTTTTTAATAAGGTAGATTTCACATGGTACTCAGGTCGAAGTAATCATAGGCAGAGTTCTAGAAAAGATGGTTTATAAACAACCAGTAAAGGAGGAAGTTAATGAGCAAATTATAGCCTGTTAACTTTGTTTCATTCTTTACTAGGTTCCTAGTTTGATGAGGAACGCGCAGCAGATCTAGTGAGCATTAGACCAGGACTTTGACATTTAATTTACATGCTAGACAGAAATAGGGGCCGTCTGTTAGTTCAGTCACATTAGAATTCCACTGCCGAGCGGCTGTAAAGAAGAATCAACTGAACGTGTCAGTAACACAAGATCAAGACTGTCCTTATCGCCCCCCCTGCCCCATACTGATCGCCAAGTGGAAGATGCCAGGAAGAAAGTGTTCATGGTGGTACGACATTACTCATACCCAGCATGAGAATAAGGAAGTAACTCCCAGGCCAGACTCAGAATCAGACCAGACTTGCCGAAGCCAGCGGTGATGGGGACGGTGGACAGATCTCGGTTGCACCGGAGGCCCAGCAGACAGATGGTTTTAATCCCTGCTGTTACCTTCCATAGGGGAGCAGCCTGTGCAGTTGTCACCTCTTTGAACTGACACCACTAACCTGATCAAAACTTTGCTGTCATTTGTGACATCTGGAGAGATCACTCATCTGAGTTCAGGAACCCTTGAAAACTTGCCTTTCCTGTGCTGAGAGCTGTTTATCTTAAAAATGAGCACATTGCCACAAAGTGAGGACAGACTTGGTGCTGTAGCAGAAGCAGTCGTGGCCGCGTTAAAACCCTCGCAGTTGAGACCGTCAGGACAGGGGTTGGTTAGCAGGTGATGTCAGTAGGGCTGCAGGACATCTCCAATGTCATTTGAGAACTCTGTCCCCATGCAGAAAGCCTAGACTTACCAAAGTCTAGACCAGGGTCAAATATGTCCAATAACAGAACAGAACCCCAAAAGATCTCAGCAGGAATAAGGTAAACTCTATTATAGAAATTTCATTTGTAGGTTTTAATATATGAGTCTGTTTTGAATCAGAGACCCTAACCTAGGCAGGTTACAGAATAAAGGCCATACAGGTGTTAAGCAAAAAAGAATCATACATGTGTTGATTGACCGTGTCCATGATGATGTCATGCCCCAAGCCCCAAGGTGACACGTTTGCTGTAATGAGTAGAAGCACGGGATCACGATGGGGCAGCGGGTGGCAGTCGCCTCTCCTGGCTCGCTGCTGTCGGGACCACAGTGGTGCTGCCTTCAGTTCTTCTGTCCCCACTTTGAAAGGGGAGACAGGAGAGCGAGCTCCAGGTGGCGCTGTGCTGGCAGAGGTCAAGGAGTAAAGTGCTGACCTTGGGAAAAGGAGGACAGGCCGCAGGGTGGGCACTGTCTCCAAAGATCTGAAGAGTGGAAGAGGAAGGACACTTTGACCAACCGCAGGCCATTTCAGGGAGCCAGTGGTTGCTCCTGAAACGTACCCCCCTCCCCCAGGGGTGGGAGGAGCTTTTCCTTAACTTGACACTTTGCGGAGTGTGTCTTACCCTTGCCAGGGATGCTGGCAAGTAATATAAAAAAATTCCTCTTCTCAAAAATCTCTTTTTAGCAAATCAGACTTCGTGCAAATATGTGGGTAGTTGCGGTTCTGGCACTGACCTTGATCTCTGTGTCAGCTGTGTGCCTCACCTTGTCCTCGCTCAGGAACTTAGGAACTCATGTGCTTCCGCCCGCTGGTGCCGCGACGCCCACGTGGCGTGGCCGCCCGGACGTGCTCGCGCGCTCGCTCTCCTCTCTCGTGCGTGTTTGCATCAGTGTTATCTCGTAATACGGACTTTAATGTGACCTGCCCTTCCTTCATCCTTCATATATTTGTTTTCATCACTTCAAGAGATCTTGTATTACCCACCCCAGAAATAACGAGATCTTTTATTACACACCCAAGAGTAACGAGATAGTGCTAAAGCCTTTCTCCTCCTTGATCAGGGGCATAGACATGCAGCAGAAGTACGGCTGGTCGTTTCGGGCGGCAGAATGTGCCCTGCATGGGGGGCAGTTCCCCTTGATTTCTGCTGCTCACATGTGAAACCAGGTCGCCATTTATGCGCACAGTGAATACTTCTGAAATTCCACCAGTGGGTTGTGCTTGAAACTACCTACTTCTGCCCTGGCTTGCCGCTCCTGCTGGGAGCTGTGGCTCCTGTACTTCTCACACCGGCCTCACAGCTCACCCGGTGCCCAGATGGTCATCTTAGTCATAAGCAAGTAGGAAAGCAGATGCCAATAGTAGTATTTTCTGTTTACAAAGCGCTTGTAGTAATCGATTCTCTAACTGGCCTAGACTTACATGGTAACATGATCCCATTTCACAGATGAGATAACCAACAGTGGAGAGCCCCAAGGTCACACAGGGTCAGGACCCGCCTCTGTGTGCTGTGAGCGGGCTTGTAGCTGCATTCAGACTGCATCTGAGAGAGCTTGCAGCCAGAGCAGTCCCCGGATCTCTGGGCACCAGTCCTACCAACCACTGAAGTAGCTGGACGCTCAGACTTCTCCTGGGACCCCCACCCCAGTGGGTTCCCATAGAAGCCCTCTCAGAGGGGTGTCTCTCTTCAGTGAGTGAGGAAGAGGCTTCTCCGGGGGTTTCTCCCAGGAGGTTCCTCCTCTAGGCTCCTCCTCTAGGCTCCATCCTGCGCAGGGATCGTGGGAAGGGGCTGGGGGTGGGGGGTGCTCCTGGGTCAGATGCAGCCAGGTGCCAGGGCCAGACCCGGCTCTCCTGCATCTGTGGACCAGGCCTGTCCACACCTGCACCTGCACCTGCACCTGCTTGTGGGCCGGGTTCCGGTTCTGTTCCACGGAATGCTCCCGGCCACAGCGCCCTTCCGAGTGAATCCGCCATGGAACACAGCCCCTTTCCTGCTGTCAGGCAAAGATTTTATCTTTTTATTGTAAATTAATCAGTAAGTGCAGAAGTGCAGGGTTTAGTTGTTTTTTTTTTTTTTTCACGCTCAGGAAGTTTATGGTAAAAATTTCACAGGCATCCTAGAGACTTTCTCATGGCTTTATTCAGAAGTTGTTTTAAGAAATCATGTACCATTTTCAAAGCTTAAAAATAGATTTTGCCTGGATCCTGTTGCATTATGATATACATCAGTTCATCTCCAAATGATATTAGAAAAGATCTTTCCTCGGAGACTTTTTTTATCCAAATTGAATGAGAGTATTTCCTGTTGGACCAGACAGAAAAATTCTCAAAGGGGCAAAGGACCTTTGGGCATTTTAGTGTTTAACATCAGGGATTTAGATGTCGCCTCACCCCTTTTCCCTCAGGCATTTCTCCCTTTTCATCTGCCTGACCCCTGCACAGGACCTGTCCAGCTGCGGCTCAGTACTGTTTCCACAGCTGGCCAGGCAGGCAAGCACAGCCCACCATGTGTTGAAGTGTCCAGGATGTTGAAGATATAGCTAGCTGGTTCTTGAAAAAATTACCAGGAAGAAAGGAAAAGCTTTCGCCACAAACACTCATGGCACTTCCCCTGGAACCAAGGGGAAGTGATTTCTATAGAATCTAACAGACTAATTCCAGCACCTTTTCCTCACGCTGTCCTATTTTTAGGTGTAAAAGGATTCAAATGTGGGATGGTGTTAAGTTGACCAGACTAAGTGATATATTTTCAGCAATAGGTAGGAACTTGAATGCATTTTGAAAAATCGTCTAGAGACTTTTGAAACTTTGTGTTTCTTATTATTAGAAAAAGTTTTCTTACAAGGACAAAACTAACTGAAGTGGCTAATATTATTTGCTCAGTGTGCATCATCTCATTTGCTCTTCCTGGCAAGCCTGTGAGGTAAGCATCATTACCATACACATTTCATAGACGTGTGAGCTGAGACCTGGGTCCAGGTAAGTAATGTGCTCAAGGTCACACTGTAGGAAATGTCGTCAGGATTTGAACTCGGGCAGTCTGGCTTCAGAACCCACTCTCTTGTTATTCCATATGACCTCTTATGAAAAGTGCCTTAATTAATATTTATGGATAAAACATTAACTCTTATGCAGTGGCAGTGGCGTTATAGAGAAGCACAGCTATGCATTGTGTCTCAGGAGTGGGAATTCGAACTCTAGTCCTCTTCACAGAGTATAGAAGCAAGATTTTTGTTGAAATGGGTTTGCAATTTAAATGGTATTTAATGGTAGTATTATTAAATGGTAGTATTTGCTGGAGAAGAGGAATTTTGCAGACATGCCCACCCAGACAGGCACCCCACCCCACCTCCTGCCCCACAAGTTGGGTCCCTGGCTGGGACTAACCCAGCTGTTTGAAGGGGTAGGAGTGCAGTTAGGACACCTGTATACTAGAGTGTCTTACCCGGGACATGCACATTCTCTACCAGCTGTCTCAGTGTTGTGTTTCGCTGATATTGCAGTGTTTTTCTAGCAGGCTTTTAAAAATTTGCACTTCTGTTTTCTCAGTGAATTTAAGAGAAGAGATACTAATTTCTACTAGTGTTATGTGAACCAAACTCCTAAAATTAAGGGCATAGTATAACTAAAGCCAGAGGCCACATTGGCATCAGCCCTTAGTACCCCTAAAGGCCAGCTTGTCCAATGTGTCAGACACCTTCTGTGATACAGAGTCAGTATCTGATGTAGAGGTGGCTCCTTTGTCTGTCTTCTTGTCAGTACTAATGTTTAGATTACAGTGGGGCAAGAGCAGTCTTTTTCGCATGTATATTTGCTTAAATCATTCAACTCCACTGAATACGCACAAAATGCTGAGGCAGCACCATTTCTAAAGACTCGACAGTTTAATGCTCAGCATGCCTCCATGCATACCGTAACTGTTCTCCATTTTCCACCCATCAGTTAGCTACAGGGGCTGAGTCACAGGCGGGTAGGTGTGCTCCCGGGACAGTGCCGCTCCTGGGCTCTGTCACACAGTGACGAGGCGGGGCAGCTTCCGTGCAGCACGTGTATCAAGGTGGAAAACACAGTTGAGACTTTGAGAGAAAGGAGTGAAGTGTCTTTTATTTTCTTTTTCGGGAAAAGCAATATGCAGTTGCAAAGGTCACTTTCTTGTAATGTTCATCTTAGGACAGGTGTCAGAGAGTGGGGGGGCTACAGTAGCCAAGTGCTGCTGAAAGGGTTTTCTCTGCTGAGATGAGTGGCCGGTCACCCGTCCCCAGGCTTGTGGAGGGCTGGTTACCATGAAGTTGGTGAAGCCATTTCAGCTGGAAAAGTCTACCTCTTTGATAGTATATTGTGGATGTTCTCGGTTAAATATTTTGACTGGGTAAAATATTATAGCCTTGTTTTGGTAAAATATTCATTATTGCTCATCTGGCGCATACTTGGTTTCTTTTAGCAAATCTTGCCTCTTCTGTTTATTTGAGGGGGTCATTATGCTTAGCGTCATTAAATTTGTGCAGAGCATTGCTGGTCGCCCAGCAGTCCCCTGCGCCCTCTGTCTCTGGCCGTCTTACTGACTGAGCCTGAGGCGGTATTGGTATTCTGAGGGTCCCTGACATAGCAAACCGAGTCTGAAAGAAGCTCAGTGATCTGGTAGATTCAGAAACACCACTCTCCTAAGGCATCTCTTAAATCCATAATACTGCTGCTGCGGCCCACTGCGACCTACGGACGTGGGAAATACTGGAGCAAATCGAGAGATCCCTCATGGCCATAAGGCTGTCACCTTCCTGTTGCTTATAAGAGCAGCAACCACGTTCATGAGAATTTAGAGGAAAATAAAAAAAAAAATCAAAGATATCTTATTGTTTATAGACCCTTTATAAATGGTGCAGAGCATTAGTCCACATCCGGTGAATCGGTGAATGGCATTTTTCTTGTTGAAATGCAGTATCAGTACAAAGTGTGACTAGATCTGGAGGCCTTTCTGATTCTGGCTTTGCCGATAGGTTGGCACCAGCGGTAGGTTTGCCCATGTCGTGCAGGTTACTTGGTCGTCTTCTCCATCATCTGTAAGATCAAAGAGGTGAACCAGCCTCTCTGGAAAACTCTTTTAAGTAAAATTGTTGGACTGTATGAAATTTGATGACTTATACAGAATTGGTTAAATAACATGAGACAGGCTAACAAATGTTTTTATTTAACGTTTAGTAAATTTAGTCTTAGGACCCCAACTAACTCGACTGAAAAATAAGTTCTTTGCCAGCGCTTCCCTTATTTTTGAACTCACCTGCCATATTTAAAATATTTATGGACCAGACAAGAGCCATCAGATGTTTTCAACTGAACATGCATTTAACAAAAGATGTGCATAGGTTTGCCACTATTAGTCGCTGGGGGACCACTCACTAAAACCATAATGAGATACCACTCATTTAAAATGGCTAAAATGAAAAGACCAGCCACGTCAGCGTCAGTGAGGACGTGGAGGAGTTGGACTTCATGCACGCTGCTGGTGGGCATGGAAATGGAACAGCCACTTTGGAAGATAGTTTGGCAGTTTGTTAAAAAGTTGATCATACACCTGCCACACGACCCAGCCACTCTACACCTAGATATGTACCTAAAAGAAAGGAAAGCATAGGTGCACGCAGAGACTGTGCATATGTGTTTATAGCAGCTGTGTTTCTAATGGCCCCAAACTGGAAACAACCCAAATGTAATATATATATATATATATATATATATATATATATATATATATATATATATATATATATATATATATATATATATATATGTATTAGATCATGCAAGGTAATCTCTAGTGGCCGAAAGTAGATTGCCTGGAGAGGGAGGGCAGAGGGAGACGGAGGGAGGGATTACAAAGGGCACAAGAAAACTTTGGAGATGATGGAGCTGTTCACTGTCCTGATAGTGACCTTTTCGTGGGTCTATACATATGTCAGACCTGGCAAAGCGTGCCTTCTAAATTCATGCAGTGCATTATATACCAGTTATACCTCAGTAAAGCAGTTTTCAGAAAGCATTGGCTCAGAAACAAAAGATCAAATACAGCACAATTTATTTCGGCAAATGCAGTGCTGCTGTGTTAGCCACCAAGGCCAGGGTGGCTGGGCAGTGCCAGGGACCATCTCCTGACACTGGGGCCCCATGGCTGGGGCAGCTGTCTGTAACGGACATGTGTGAGATACTGGAGGTGATTCTTACATCCCCGAGGAAGCGGGAAGCATTTTCTCCACGCACAGACCACTCCCAAGCCACCAGGGCCCACTCGGCTTAATTAATTGCCATTTTTGGCTCACCGGATGGCTCCCCAGAGATCTGGAGGAGGCAGAGACCCCCAGAAGCCAGCAGAGCGCTCTGCTGCAGTCAGCCTGAAGTGTTCCTGCTGCTGAGTTGTCGTTGCGCGTTGTCTTTACCCACCCAAGCCCGTGGGCACGTTTCAGTGGTGGTGGCAGTGCAGGCGTGTGTTTCCCGCGTGCCCACGCGTCATGGTGGACTGAGCTGCGGCCTGCTTGTCTGTGGCCTGCGTGTGGTCACCGCACAGTCTCACATCCAGGTCCCCTGCCAGGTCTGCTGGCAAATTTATTTTACCACATTTTATGCTTTCTTCTTTTCTGAGGGCTGTAAAGCTCCCACACCTTCGTAGTGGCTTAATCATTAATAATGGATTATAATGCCCTTGCTAAAAATAAAACCATCCAGAAGATGCGTGAGAGAATGCCCGTTGCGTGGAGCAGATGTGTCTGTTGTTGGAGGGGGTCTTTTCTGATTTCCGTTGCGCCCAGATCGAGCCGAAGAAGAATCAGAAAGAGCGACTTCCCTCCCCTTTCTTTATCCCTCTGTGTGACAGTCCCCTTCGGCCCTCTGCCTGTTCACAGTGGTCGCATCCTGCGTTTTTCTGTGCGTGTTTTCAGCCGGCTGGCAGATTCTTTGGGGTGTTTTTCTCTCCCTCCCGTCACCCTGGAAGCAGGCTGCCACCAGTCCCCTCCCCCGCCCCGGTCACTCACAGTCTTGGCTCCGGGACCTCCGTGGGAGGCGGAGGGGCCCGCGTCACCGCGTGTCTCTCCCCGCAGCTGTGGACATGGCTGGAGGAGCTGCAGAAGGAGCTGCTGGATGACGTGTACGCCGAGTCCGTGGAGGCCGTGCAGGATCTCATCAAGCGCTTCGGCCAGCAGCAGCAGACCACCCTGCAAGTGACCGTCAACGTGATCAAGGAAGGGGAGGACCTCATCCAGCAGCTGAGGTGGGCCCGCCCCGCTGACCCCCCGCGGCCGCACAGCCACCGGGCCGGCCTGCCAGTGATTTCCCTCCCCTCGCTTTGGGGAACGATCGGCCAGAACCCTCTGTGCCACGAGAGAGCAGGCGGCAGGAATGGGGTGGGCGGTGCTGCTCTTCCCTCCCCTTCCCTTCGTCTCCCTTACATTTTTTTTCCCACCGTATAATTTTTTCTCACGGCAGCACTGACTAACAAACCTTCCCAGAATTCAGCCTTTACTGATTATTTCCCCTTAACACCGACCCAGTAATTATTGGAATTTCTTTACCAACCAGATGAATCTAAACCTTCTGGCCCTGAGTCTGCCTCTCTGCGTGGTGGGGCGACCCCCTTTCTCAAGCCCAGGCCCGAGCAGGCGGGGTCCGGCCTCGGGATGACACCTGTTCCTCGGGTGCTCCTTGTGGCAGGGAGGCAGAGGCCAGTGCCGGGCCCGGATGCCGGTTCCTCTTATTGGATCACAGGGACCTTGATGTAAATGTGATCCCCCTGCTCGTCACTCAGAGGACAGTTTATGGTGTTGTGGCTGGCAGCTTCACGTGATGCTCGATGCTCCGCTTTACTAAGAGTCGGGCAAAACTTACTTGATGGGGGTTTGAGTACACTGAAGTTTAACCCCCTCATAGCCAATGTGACTCTGCCTCTGAAGTAAATAGGTGTCATCTGTTCTCTCTACTCAAGGAGGAAAAGTGGCTAAAAACGAAGCTCTACTAAAGCACTTAGATTTCTCTGACAGCGACCGTGAGGAAGTGCGGCCGGACTTCTCCAGTGTGTCCTCGGGCCTGGGGGCACCGCTCAGGGGAGGAAGCCGGGCCGTCTTGCGGGAGGGGCGGCGGATCCCATTTTCTGAGGCCAGCAGTCCGCTTCCTGCCGGCTTTCTTCCCCCTGAAGTCCTGAGCCGCCGGATCTGGTATCTGGCGATGTGAGACCTTCTCCTCCAATTCCTGTCTGTCTCGCTGAAACCCCGGCCCCCTTCCCCGCAGGGACTCCGCCATCTCCAGCAACAAGACCCCCCACAGCAGCTCCATCGGCCACATCGAGACGGTGCTGCAGCAGCTGGACGAGGCGCAGGCCCAGATGGAGGAGCTGTTCCAGGAGCGCAAGGTCAAGCTGGACCTCTTCCTGCAGCTGCGCATATTCGAGAGGGATGCCATCGATGTGAGTGTCCCCACGGCCGCTTCTCTGGCTGCTAGTGGGCCACCTGTGGCCTCTGAGGCCCCCGGGGCACCTTCTCCGTCCCCTGCCCGGCTCTCTTCCTGCATCCTCTCCCTCGGTCTCTGTGTGAGGAGGAGGAGAGAGGAAGGGAAACGCTTCTGCCTCAGCTCCTCCCGGGGGGGTGGGGGTGGGGACTCAGCTCTGCCCTGAAGTTGAAACTGTGGTGGAAGCAGAGGGGACAGCAGGGCAGACCTCACACAGCAGGATAGGGCAGCACCAGTGTGGAGTGGGCAGCCCAGGGCAGAGCCTCTGAAAGCGAGGACGTGGGCATCACGGTTTGTTTAAACCTGATTGGATCCCGAGCAGCACTCCCTGTCCTGGGAGCAGAGGCACAGGCTCCTCCTGGCCTGGTCCTCTGTCTCGGCCTCCCTCCTTCCCTCCTCCTCCTTCCTTCCTCCCTCCTCCCTCCTTCCCTTCCTCCCTCTTCCTCCCTCCTCCTCCTTCCTTCTCCTTCTTCCTCCTCCTCCCTCCTTCCTCCCCCCTCCCTCCTTCCCTCCTCGTCCTCCAGGAGCAGGAATGAGCTCGCCTGTGCTGATAGCAGTTTAGGTAGTAGGAAACCCAGTTTTTCCCCCACAGAAGTATTCTCCAATGGTATAGAATTCTTACTTAAAAACTGAGTTTTACACGAAATATGTGACTAGTAGAAAGAAGTACAGGTTTCTTTTATTTTTCTTCAACAAAAAGGGTGGTTCTTCATTCTGTGCCAGGGTCAATCTTTTTAATCTTGAACTTGATGAAGTGTAAGCAGAAGTAAGTATCATTGGATGACACCGAGTCTGTCTGTGAAACATGATGAAAGGAACCAAAACTCAGCCTGGGCGAGGCCAGTTTCCTGGGGCCTGTGAGCTTCATTCAGCTGGTACCTCCGAGCCTCCCCCATGGTTCCTGTGGCTGCCGACGGGTAGGGTACACACTCTCCATATTTATTACTCATCCTGGTTTAGAACAGCACCTGATGGCCCTCTGACCCAGACCCCAAAGGCAGAAGATGGCAGGGCCTTGTGTAGCTGGCCATGAGTTGCCTCAGGTGTTGAGGGGACTGGGACACACCCTCTGCCTGAAGTGACCTTGACCTTGTGTACTTCTCTTGGCCTGGCTGTGGACCAGCCCTGAGTGGTGTGTGTGGTGCCAGGCCTTTTGCCACTTGTCTAAATCTCCATCGATGTTTTCATTAAAACAAGGCCTTCTCGACTATGTTCATTATCACTGGTTAATGACAAGAAAGGAGTTAAGCCCTACATGGGGTCCTGGTAAAACCTGCTCTCCAGATCTCCACCCGCAGGCGGGGTTAGAGCCACATGGAGAAAGGCCTGCCTTAGGCTCCTTGAACCTGGCCACCACCTGGCCCGGCGCCTTGAACCTGGCCGCTGCCTGGCCCAGCTTGCAGCCTTGTGTGAGCAGAAGCTCCAGCAGCCAGTTTTCCTCTCTGACCTCTGCTTCAGAGGAATTGGTTTAGTAAACTTTAACTCCTTATTAAATAGTTTCAATTAAGGAATCAGAGCATTATTTGAAGTTTTTCTTCCAGGAATTTGGATATTTGAAAAAAAATTTTGGCTTCACTCGTATTAATGGTACTTTAAAGGGGGGAAGAAATTAGTTATATTTCATTTCATTGAACCAGGGTTTTAAAATGTAGCTCAGGAACCAAAAGCATAGATTTTCCTCACACTAAAGCCACAAAATTCCCCACACATGGCCTCAATAAAGCCAGCATGCCAGGCCAGGGCTGAGTGCTTTTTTCAAGCTGAGGAAATTAAACCTGTAGTTCAATCACAGGGCAGCAAAAATATTATTTAATAGCTTTTAACATGTCAGGTCCTTAGAACTTTTTTCCTCTTGAATGATCCTGAAACATGATTATCTCAGCAGTTTGGACTGGGATTTCCTCACTCTCCTGGGAAAAGGCTTCATATGACTACCCTTGGGAAGCATGGAGTTAGGATATGGTAGAAATTCATCGGTTACTTGATTAATTATTAAAAAATCCCTCAAATTGCTTGTATTTCAATTGGAATAGCATTTCCATGTCTCAAAAGTAGATTGAGGTTTTCTGTGGCTCTGCTGATCTAAACACAAAGTCATTACTGTAGCATCCTGTGACGGGTTAGCTATGGAATTAGGAAGAAACACTTAGACTTTCAAAAAATTCTGGGACACTTTTTAAAAACGAATTATTTGAAAGTTATTTCTCCAGAGCATCAGTATTCAGAAATTACTTCCACCTTCTTGAGCTTCGTTTTGGGCACAGATTTCTTTTCTTGGCTGCTGCATGTAGTTAACAAGCTGTAATGCTAAACGCAGGGCAGGGTCTTTCCTGATGCTTCTTTGATCGTGGCCATTGCCAGAGTTTCTTTATGCTCAGGGAGAAGTTTCACATCCCGCTGGTCTTAGCACATTGGTTTTTGTTTATTGTCCATTCCTTGAGTGTTATCTGAGCCTGTCGTTTCCATGAGACGTTATTACTGAGTCTGTTTCTCACCACCACACCTTCATCTCTCCTCTCTCAGTGCTAGAAAACAAACGGTAAAAAAGAAAACTCTCCTTAGAGATGAAGATTAAAGTTATGGTAATGGTTTTCCTTTTAACAAATATTTTTCCTGAGTGGCTTTTTGGTTTATGTTTCATTTGGCATTATTTCAATTAATTTATAAGTGATTACAGTCTCGTACAGTACTGCGATTTACACATTGTATACAGACTCCTGTAATAAAACGATACATCGGAAAGATTTGTGCAGTAGGAGTTTGGGGAAGCCTCAAGATTTTTTATTATTTCCCATCTGTGTAAACTCTCACATTCACAAATTTGCAAACTAATTTGCTTACTGCTCATGCGGATAAAGTAAATTAGGATCCATGGGAAATGTTAATCCATTGAAGTGTATAGTATATTCTTTCACAAGAAGTTTTTTCCTCCTTTTCAGATTTTATAATTTTTAGTCTTAAATTTTTAAAGGCGTATAATGAAAGTTGTAAACCTACACAAAAGTAGTGAAAATAGCACAGTGAATTGCTTATCTTCCAAATTCAACATGATTTTGCTGCCCCCTTGCTTCACGTACCCCGTCTTTTGTTATGGTTGTGCTACAGTATTTTAGCAAAAACCTTGGCCGGCGTCTAAAGACGTTCTTTAAAAACAAAAAAAAAACAAAAACAAAAAAACGTTTTCTTCCGTAACCGCAACCCACTGAACACCTCACCAGTGTGACAGCCATTCCTGACTGTCTCATCCTCAGCCCCTTTTCAGATTCCCGCACGTGCTCCCGTTAGACATTCACGGGGTCCGCTCCTGCGTCCGATGTTAGCGTTTAATCAGAACCGTCGCTCTGGCTGGCGGTCCTTCCTCCACGCCGTCGCGTATTGAAATAGCTTCATCGGTCGTCCAGGAAGCCGGGCCCCGCATTCTGCATTTGCTCACTTGGTGTCTTGCAGGTTTTTCACCTGCGTTTCTTTCCCTAGCATTTCCTGTAAACTTAGAAGTGCGAGGTGAAGACCCAGTTAGATTCGGATTCCGTTTTTGTGCAGGAATGCTCCCGGGTCGGGACATCACAGCCCCTCCCGTTGGAAGGCATGTTCTGTCCGGCCCCACGCTGTGGCTGTAGGTGGCAGCCTGGTCCCTCCATTGCTAAGCTCCCCGTCAACCTTTCACGTGATGGTTTCCTGCGCATTAATGATTATTACCTGAACAGCTTACTGGAATTTCAAAAAAAAAAAAAAAATAGAAAAAAAAAGTTCTAATTTTATTATTATTTCCATAGTTCATAGTTAGATTTATCCTTAAAGAGAAACTTTCCTTCGTACACTTAAACAACTTTCTCCTATAGTCACCAATTTTTAGGGTAAAGATTGGTTTCCTGTCTACTTCTAATCAGAACCACAGACTTTTTAACATACTTTTGGCTTTTTAGTTAATTTTTCTTTTAACATCATTAGGAATTCATGGATTTTTGTATATTCAATATGAGTTATTCAGTTGTGGTAAGCTTTATGTTTTCAGTGTCTAATTGTCGCATCTGTTGGCTTCTGTGTCCTTTTGACAGGGTCACGTTAGTCATCCTTGGTTGGCACATCAAGCTTTCATAATCAATACTTATTTTTTAAGTCTTGATCCTAAACAGAAACTTTCCTCTGTCAGATCATCTCAGACCTCGAGTCTTGGAACGATGAGCTTTCTCAGCAAATGAATGACTTTGACACGGAAGATCTCACGATAGCGGAACAGCGCCTACAGCACCATGCAGACAAAGCCTTGACCATGAACAACTTGACCTTCGATGTCATCCACCAAGGGCAAGACCTCTTGCAGTATGTCAATGAAGTGCAGGCCTCTGGTAAGAAGTGCATTCCGCTGTGTGTGTGTGTGTGTGTGTGTGTGTTTTGTTTTGTTTTGTTTTTATTTTTGCTTGTGGGTTCTTCATGCCCCTGTGGGAATTCATCTAGTTTATTTCAATGTGATGACTTCAAGGTTCAGTTAGACCCTCCGATATAGATGTTATAGATACCTGCTCTTTGAAAGGAAACATTTTTCTTTTTCCTCTCACATAATATAATCAGATTTAACATTATAGTGAGTACGCTTACCCTTAATATTCTTACATGGTAGCGAGAACTTTAATTTTGCAAATGATATATCGTATCTCCATGAGCGAACTGTAAATCTCAAGAAAATATTTCCGGTTCTGTGTTTTTTCTTAGTTTATGTTTTACCAGCAGATGTCACTATAGGCTCAAAAATGTTGAGAGAACTCTGTAGTATTAGAAACTTAACAAAAACCCACACACTACATTACCCATTTACACAAATCATTATTAAATGCTTCCTAAAAAGTAAACTAGGTATACAGCAGATACAAACAAAAACAAACTGGGGTTCACTCATTTATAAAAGACGTCACATTTTCACAAGTTCTTGTAGGAACAGAAGTAGATAGGAAATGGGTTTAGTTCGGTTGGCTGGACGTTGCATTTAGTTCTAACACATCAGATACAGTCACCGAGACACATTCCCTCACTCTAAGGCAGGTGTAAATACTCCTCTGCTGGCTGTGCCCTCCTTGAACTTGGCCTTCAAAGTAATGGCTTGGCCTTCATCTGGGCAGACGATTCACAAAAGCAGAGTGTATGGCATGCACACCTTAAGGACACGTTGAGATGCTAGTTGAATTCTAGGCTCTCCCTTCACTGTCCGCAGGCGTGGAGTTGCTTTGCGACAGAGATGTAGACATGGCCACTCGGGTCCAGGACTTGTTGGAGTTTCTTCATGAAAAGCAGCAGGAACTGGACTTAGCAGCAGAGCAGCATCGGAAGCACCTGGAGCAGTGCGTCCAACTTCGCCACCTGCAGGCCGAGGTGAAGCAGGTAAACACACCACTGGATGCAGAGCCAGGTGACGTGCATCGATGAGGGATCGGGTAATTCCGCCATGTAAGCATCGGGGAGGGCTGCCCCTGATCAGAACAGAGGTATGATGACAGGCCCCCTCTGAAACGAGCTGCTGCCTGGACACTGCATGCTCACTCTGCTGGAAAGCCTTTGCTGCCCAGCAGGTTAGCACCTAGGGGCAGCGTCCATCCAGCTGGTTTTGTTACTGCAAGACTCTCGTTCGAAACTCTGAGCACTTTGCTTCCCTGGCTGAATAACTGATTTTTCTGCCAAAGATGCTGCTGTCAGTCTGGACTGGATCACAGGCTATGTGTGGCTGGGGTTTTCTTGTGCATCTGTACTGCCACTTCCAGGTAACACGGCAGAACAAAATGGGGTGTTTGGAAGAGACGGCTCTCGGCTCAGCGCCGAAGGGATCCCACGCATACGTATACTCAGCGTATGTGACGTTTATCTCATGAGCAGGGAGGCCACCGATGATGCTGCTCAGTGCAGGGACAGTCCGGCTCTATGGGATCCTAGTAGATGCACAGAGAAGCGCATGTTAGTTTGACCGGAGGGGACTTAACTTGCAGCCTCTGGACTGTAAGTGATGTGCGGTGCGGTGCGTAAGTGGACAGCACTCACATGAAAGCAGATGTGCTATTAACTCAGAAGTCTTTAAAAGAACACCTGTTATTCTCCCATGTGACGAGGCGAAGTACGTGACCAACTTTGTAAAGATCAGTTAACACAGTGTTCCTTTTTGCCAAAAACAAAACAATTCATATAAGAAGTAAAGGAATAGACTAATGTATCCATGAGGAATTACATTTGCCTAATACAAGTAACAGAGTCCAAGAATAGTGGCTTAAAAATTATTTCCCCCAGAATGAGTCGCAAAGTGGTAGGATTGCTGGTGTTCATCCAGTGGCCCTGTGACATGTTAGGCTGAGACCTCGGTGACAGGTGGCCTTTTTCCCATGGCTGCCAGATGGCTGTAGGAGCCCCAATTATCACCTCCACACTGCAGGCATCAGGAAGGGGGAAGCATAACAAGACGGAGGTAACAGCTGTATCAGAAAAAAAATATTTTCACAAAGTCCCCCAGAGGCTTCTGCTTTGATCTCAGTGGCTAGAATAATGTCGTATCTGTCACCGCACTGTAATAGGGGCCGAGGAGTGCTTTTATTTTAAGTTCTCCCCAGAAGTTGGAATTTTCTGAGTAAAGGAGATGAGAAGAGGTATCGGGTAGATAATGAGTGCTCCGTGCCACAAATAACTACCCACAGCCTCTGAGGCTTCCACAGTCAAAACCGACTTCTGTTGTTGGTGTGTGAAGTTGAGGGTCTCGTGGTTTGACCTTGAGCGTGATAGCGCAGCTTCATTCAGCCTTTGGTTATTATGCCACTTAACACGTTAAATTGGAAAACATGTGACTCAAATAAACTACTTCCTGTATCAAGCAGTTTGCTGGCTTTGCATGTTCCTTAGGACTAAAAGGAATGAAAAGTACTTTTTTATTATCAGAGAAAGTTTTGTGGCAGTGGGATTTTCTATTGCATGGTCCTCAATCTGTTTTGACCTGTGGACTCATAATAACAGTTCTCTGGACCCTCCACATTTTCAGCTCCCATTTGCAACTAAAAATAACAATTAATTTAAAAGTTCAGCACTTAGGACCAGACGCCATGGAAGATTATCAGACCGTGGGCAGCAGGGTCATGAGGAAGCTACACGCCTCGTAGCTAACGGGAGCAGCTCGACCCCCTTGCCACCTCCGGTCGCGTCACTGCTGGTCATGAGGCTTGTGCTTGGAGTCGCCTGTGTAATGTTTCAGGTGCTGGGCTGGATCCGCAATGGGGAGTCGATGCTGAATGCCGGCCTCATCACGGCCAGCTCGCTGCAGGAGGCAGAGCAGCTGCAGAGGGAGCATGAGCAGTTCCAGCATGCCATCGAGGTAGGAACACCTGGCCCACCTCTGAGTTGGGTCTTTCCAGCCTCAAGACAAGCTTGTCGCATCCCGTCCTGTGGTAGCCCTGGCCCTGGAAACCAAAATGAGGTTCAATAGCACCCCAGATGGCAGTACTTGCAAATCTACAGTTTATCATTAGAGAAGGCAACAGCCTGGCGAATGCGGTGAGGTGAGGGTGCGTGCCAGCGAGCACGGCCTCACAGCAGGGGTCCCAGAGACCAGGGGCAGCTCCTGCCGTCCTCCCGCTGTGAGGGGCCTGGCCGGAGACGCACCTGCCCAGGTGAGGAGCTCCTGGCACCAGGGAGCACAGTTGGCGTCTTGGCTGAGGTTTTTCGTCTTGTGCTAGCCTCAGGGGTTACGTACACTCCTGCTCTGTAACCAGCCTCGGCAAAACAGTGCTCCAAGGGCTCCCCCAGGCCAGGTGCAGATCGCGACCTCACGGTGGTCAATAGCAGTGCTGTCTACAAAACTCCTCGGACCCAGTTGAAATCAGCGTTACTGACCAGAGCGTTTTGTGCCTTGAGGGTCAGTGCCGTGTGAGGACCTTGGCAAAACGGCTCAGACCCATTCCAGGGCCCCTCATATTCACCCTTTGAGCAGATAGATTATTTTTAGGGTTTCTTTGGGGGGCATTTAATAATTGCAACAGGTGATCTCAAGGTGAAGGAGCGTTTGCTTACAGAAAACGTGTCCCCTGCTCCCCTTAGATATTGTCAGCCAGAAAAGGAAGCCACAGAAATTACCATTAATTTGTTCCCTAGATTAGTTTACTTTCAGCTACTCAGAGCCAGTGCTCATTAACAGGCATCTTTTGGAAATTGTACACTGTCCACTGTGCTGTGTGATTTCTGTTGATTGAATCGTCAGTGTAATTGGTGATGGGACTGTGCTGGGTACAGGGTTTTATGGGACCATTCGCTCTTTTTCAGATTAAATGCAAAACGTTGCTATTGTTAGAGAAAAATATCTGTGTCCACAGAGACCTCTTAGCCCCCGCCCCCCGCCCCGCCCCCACCCTGCCCCGCAGCCTTTCTTCAGTGAGAACTGAAATATCCTTCACCGAATCTTCTTCATTTAAGACATGGGAGCATTTGTCATGTGCTATTTGATATTTCATAGGTGGCATGGCCCTCTAGAAGAAACGTGGTTCATCTTTCGGGCTTTTCACTAGTTTTTTTTTTTTTTTTAATCGATACCTGAAAGCTCAATTCCAGTCCAAAGTTCAAGCTGAAAATGAAAACAAAAAGCATTCGCTTTGGCCACCATTTGTTCTACTTGCTCATTTGCCTGTATCTGCTCTTATAAGATCAGCAGGAATATTAAACATAGAACGTTTCAACAGCTTTTTTTGGAATGTTGGCCGTTAAAGGTTTTTCCCGCTGTTTCTGAAGCTGAGAACCCCGCATTTAAGGCCCAGTCTGGAAAATTTTAATGCATTTCATCCTTCCTTAGGTCATTTAAATATAAACATGGTTGTTGCTAGGCAGAACATTTTTTTTTTAATGGCAGTTTCTTTTTTCTTTTTTTTTATACTGTATATACATAAACAGCATTTTTTTTGACCATACCGTCTGCTACATTTCTAGTAGTGTCCTAATGAGTCTTAACCGACGTTGTTTCTACAAAAGCCAGCTGTCGCCTTCCCAGTCCCTCTGCAGTAAGTGCCTGACACCCCTGTCAAGTCCGCCCCCTCTTTTCTCCGTCTTCCCTCAGAAAACACACCAGAGTGCGCTGCAGGTGCAGCAGAAGGCGGAAGCCATGCTGCAGGCCAATCACTACGACATGGACATGATCAGGGACTGTGCCGAGAAGGTGGCCTCCCACTGGCAGCAGCTCATGCTCAAGATGGAGGACCGCCTCAAGCTCGTGAACGCGTCCGTGGCCTTCTACAAAACTTCGGAGCAGGTAGAGCACGAGGTCCCGTCCCTCGAGCTCCCGCCTGACATTGTATTTGGGGCTTAGTTTTGTTGGGCGGCTCAGTCATTAAAACTCGTCAGTCCTTATGGAACCAGCCAGTTCCCAGCCAAGCAGAGAGAAGAAACGTTCTGGAAGGGAGGTTATTTTTGCATACCTCAGATATCAAAGTGTAATAGGTCGCAAGTGGCTGAGAAGGCACCCCTTTTCCTCTCACGTAAACATATGAGAGAGACAGGGAACTCAGCTCTTACTTCGTTCTTACTCTGAAAGGCCTGCATTGGTCCTCATGTGAGATGGAGCCCCTGGCTCCTCCTGGTGGCTCTGGTCCTCTGACCAGCACTTTCATGCCCAGCACCTGACTGGCATCTCCCCAAAGATGCCAGTCCGTGCCGTCAGATGCCAGCGGGCCCACTGAGCCTGGGGTTCTCTTCTGTCCACAGGTCTGCAGCGTCCTCGAGAGCCTGGAGCAGGAGTACAAGCGAGAAGAGGACTGGTGTGGGGGGGCCGACAAACTGGGCCCCAATTCCGAGACGGATCACGTCACCCCGATGATCAGCAAGCACCTCGAACAAAAGGAAGCGTTCCTGAAGGTATGAGCCGGCTCCCCAGGGTGCACCTCACTGAACAGCGTGCACAGATCCAGGCGGGTTCGTCTGGAGGTGGCCAGCGTGCGGGGCCATCAGCCAGAAAGCTGCAGACACCCCACAGGCCAGGCACGGGCTGCAGTCTTCACTCTCCAAGGGAGGGCCCCTCGCGCCTCACAGCTCTCTGCTCACGTGGCAGGTGAATGAGGTGACATTGCACCAGCAGTGAGTTAGTCGATCAGAGAAAATCTTAAAATCTTTTGCATTCCAGTTTTCACAGAGAAAGAACAGAAACCTGTGTGAATAAGAAGGAATGGAAGTCAGAAACCACAATACCGGCCAATAATAATACACACACACACACATCATCATTGACACACAGACACACACACACACACACACAGACACACACACACACATTGAGATACACACACACAGACACACAGACACACACACAGATTGATTTGTTAAAATAAAAACGCCTATAGCTTAAAATAACTTTCCTTTGGAAATTCAGCCTTTTTACGAATAAAGACTGTATTTCAGAAGATGTGTGAGTCCAGTGTAGACACAAAGCAGAAACGCTTCTTGTGGTTTGCCGGAGCAGTTGCTAATACTTAGGAAATGTTTCCTGCAAGAGAAGTTGAATTCTCTTCAGGTCAGGTTGGAACTTTTAACTCTGAGAAGCTGTAAATGAATAAGTTTTCAAGCCTGCTTTGTTTTTACATACATACATATATATGTGTATATATATATATTTATTCATTTTTAAATTTACATTCATATGTGTCACCGATGTGCTTTGAAACAATTGAATCTTAAAAAGTGGTCACAGTGTTTAGAAACGTGGCATCGAATGTTTCCATGTCGCATTCCTTCACTTTGGAACAGACTTTCTAAAGCTCTGCTTGTTGCCACTCAGACCTGTTAAAAGTAGGCGCAGTGTTTACTTTTCTTGTCTCTTCATTAAGTATAGTTTTTCTCGTCGTTTCAGCATTCTGACCGCTCTGACACCATTTCCTGTTATGTTTAATAATTTCTTTTTCATTTCTGAAGGTGATGATCTTTCCTGACAGGGAACATTATTGTTTAGCCTGAGAATAGATTGTAACTCTTCAAAAATTCTTATCTGGTATACTTATTTTGAGCTTCCAAAGTGATTTTCTATTTAAACGAATTTGTGGGAAAACAGTCGTAGCTTCCCCAGAGGCATTGTCACTCTTTCAAACAGGATCTGGAAGCCCCACCCCTGCTTGTCACCACTATTTAAGTTTATGAAATACTGACCACTGTTAAGATGTTTTGAGTCGGAATCATTATAATTTGTCTCTCTTTATCTGGAATCCATTTAGTATAAAACAAAATTGAATGCTATTTTGCTAATGTAATTTTTAAAAATATTTAGATAAAATTATAAAGCAAAAATAGTCATAGGCCAGTTCCAATTCCTTCATTCACTAGCATTCTGTGGTGTTTGCGTATGGGCTATCTTTGAAAATTTTATTATGAAAGTTTTAAGATGAGTACAATTATAGAGAGACTGAAGAATGAACCCCTATGCACATCTCACCCAGCTTCAGTAATTATCAGCGTATGGGCATGGGCCTGCCTTAAATGGACTGTTTTAAATTCTAGATGCTGCATCATTTTATTTGTGAATGCATTAGTATGTATCTAAACATTAAATTATGCTTTTCTAAAATATAACCACAATAGCATTATCAAATCTTAAAGATTAACAGTAACTCTTACTTCACGTAAAATCAAAGTGTTCCCATTTCTCTGATTGTCCTACAAATGTATTTTTACACGTGGTTTTAATCAGGATCCAAACGAGGTCCACACGTTGATTTGATTTGTATAAGTCTCTTAAATCTCAATACTACCCTCCCTTTCATTACCATTTATTAATTGAAGAGATAAGTTATTCATACTATTTTGTTTCCCTCACTCTGGATTTTGGTAATTGCATCCTGTGGAGTTGTTTAGAACCATCCTGGATTTTCTGAAGTTCTGTTAGTTAGATTGAGAGCCTTGATCAGATGCAGGCGTGTGAGTGTGCGTGTGCTTAGCAGACGTGAGGGGTGGCACTGTGTACGTCCCGTGGAGGCATATAAGGTCCTCTTCTCTTTTTGTTTCTGCAATGCGAGGCTTTATCAGTGCCTCAGACGTGGTGAGGCTGGTTCATCTGTTAGGCACTTCCCCACCAGCCGCAGCTTTAGTAACCACGGGTGATACTGTTCATTAGGAGTTGCAGAATGGCGATGTCCTATCATTCCCTCGGCCTAGATGAGCTAGAATCAGTCCCTCCTCGGCCACTGGGTTACTGTAACATAGAGTTTGTCCAGAAACAATGGGGTAAATGCCCGATTCTTTCCCTTTGATTATAGTTTTCAGAACAACGAGCTGTTGCCCTAGCAACCTCTACATACAATTAGTTTGGTTTTTTTTTGTTTTTTTTACTGTCCTCATAGATTTTAATGTAGTTGGAGTGTTTCCATCAGTCATAGCCATTTATCTTTTTATAGTCAACTCATCCCATTAGCGGGAGCACCTTCAAGTCAGGTTGGCGCAGATGTCTTTGATGGGACCCCGGCAGTCGTCACCAGCTTCTTCACTGTTAGCTGTGACACCTCATTTCAGACTTATCAGTAGGGACTCCTAATATATTTTTTTCTTAATTTAAAAAAAAAAGTATTCTAGCTCCATCTGCTGAAAAGCTCTTGAAACAATGACCAACCCAATAATATTCCAAGCATCTCTCGTCCCCAGATTATGGCCTCTCAGTACCATTTACCACAAGAAGGCAGAGCTTCTTGAAGGAAAGATTGATTCCAGATCTGGGACAGGAGAAGTACAAGCTATTTCTAATTCAAATATAATTCAGGGCTTTTTTTTCCTAACTGCTTTGATTTTACATTATATTCCTTTCCTCTTATTTAAAATCCTTGTTTTTTTAATACATTGATGAAATTACTTGTTTGATTTATAGACATGCAATATCAGTTATCTATTACTAAAATAACATCATGTAACAAACCACCCCAAAACTGGAGGGCTCATACCAAAGAGTGGCAAACTAAGATGTAAGAGCTAAATCCATCCCCTGTCACTCATCTACATGTCACATGGCTGCTTCCTACACAGGAGTTAGATTGAGTGGTGGCAACAGAGGCACAGGACTGTATGACTCGGGAGGCTGAGAATACTTCCTGTCTGCCCTTGACAGAAATCCAGGCACAGCCCAGCCAGGTTCTCTGGGCTCCTCACAAGGCTGTGATCAAGGTGTTGGCCATGGATGTAGTCACCTCACGCTGGCCTGGGGAGGGACCTCACTTCCCCTCTGGCTGCAGGCCAACATCCACCCTCATCCCCTGCCTCGTGGGCCTTTCCACAGAGCAGCCCACAGCCTAGCAGCTGGCTTCGTCGGAGCAAGGACTCCAAGACACAATTTTTAAAATCGAAATAGGATTTAACCTATATATTCTTCAAACCACAAGTCGGCCAGGCGAACGTTTTAGGTAAAGACACGTTAGAGCCACGTGATGTTGTCACCCTTTGTACTCAGAATACGTTCGCACAAGTCCGATGAGCACATGCTCTCCGTTTCCCCTTAGGCTTGCACGCTCGCTCGAAGGAATGCCGACGTCTTCCTGAAGTACCTGCACAGGAACAGTGTGAACGTGCCCGGAATGGTGACGCACACCAAAGCCCCCGAACAGCAAGTGAAGAGTGAGTGTGGCCGGGAGCCGGCTTTCCGATGCGTCATGGAGGGAGCCTGGCAGGATGGTCTCAAGCGTTGCTCCAGGGCTTCGTTTTAAACGTCCATTTCCTGTTAATTATCCGAGTTTAATCATAAAATATTAAGTGTACAGATTGATAATTTATTGAATAAAGTTGAAGAATATGATCAGGGAGAAAAAGCATTCAGGATGTTATGTGTTGGCATTGACTGTTTTGTTAAAGGAAATGAAAATATAAATCGGGGGAAAAATGAAAACTAGAGTTATCTATAGGCAAAGTATTTTTATAAGTTTAAATTACAAAATCACATACCAATATTATTGCCATAAAGTTATTGTCAATTTTATATACTTAAAGCATTGTTAATGAAAGCAAATTGCAAAATGAAATTAACATATTTAATAGTTTGATATCATCTGAGCATAAAAACCTATCAAACCATGTTTTTAATGCATAGAAACATGTAAATGCATAGAAAGAGATCTGGGAAAACACACTGAACAATAAATAGCATTGGTGTGGATGGAAGTGAAGAAGACTTATAATTTTTACTCTGTAGAATTCTGATTGACTATTTTACAATGAAAATGCATTCAGGTGTTATATAATTTAAAACTTAAATTTAATCTTAGTTTTTGCAGATTTAATTAAAATGACATGGAAATGGATCCTGAGAAAATGAAGAGAGGTGTTTAACACAGTCTTGATATTAAGACACCATCTGTCAGCTTTCATCCTCACCACGAGCCTTGGGAGTCAGTACAAAAAATAGGAGGAAGCCGAGGTCACACAGCTTCACTCAGAATCTTTTATAGGAAAAAATTGCAATAATCAGTTAACAAATGATTCATCTCACACTTCTTTAAAACAGCATGACTCGCAAAAAACTTTCTGTATTCCACTCCCTGTCGATCTGATTTATCTGTTAGTTGTCACAGAATAATTTTCTCTCACACTGACACAATCCTTTAAGCTCAACATGAGATTTACACTTATTAATCAGTGGCCTTTTCTCTTGGGAAAAATGAGCAACTAACAAGAGCAGTCATTTTTCAGCAGAAACAAACAGGCCTTCATTGCCAGCAAGTTATTGGCTTTGGTAATCAGTTTACTTGGCTCATTTCATATAAAAATCATTTCCTATCTCCCATCTCTCAGTGTTGCCTATGGTTGTTGGCCAGACTCTGCTGTGAGCGAAGGTGTTCTGGTCCTTTCTAGGTCTGATAGGAGTGTGCCTGTGTGAGGGAAGGGTACGTTCCATGCACTCACTCACGGTCATGCCTTTGCTAGTGTTTATCAACTGCTGGATGCTGTGGAGAATTAAAGAAACATTCTGTTTGTGTCACCGTAGACTTGAGGATGAAAGGTTTCTGGGTGGGGCAGTGCAGTTGATTTATGCATGGACGATGGTGCCAGAAGGGACAGGATGACCCTAGAGGGTATGGGCCAGGGAGAGTCAGCCCACGTGGTCAGAGGGTCCCTCAGGAGCTTGAGGCAGCCCAGGTGCCATTCTGCCCTGCCGCTTTCTTGCCCCAAATCAGCCCCGCCCTGGGCAGAGACTGTGGGAATCAGAGACTAGAAAAGACGCAGTGGTTTATTTTAATTTCCACGTGCGACATTCTCGTTCAAGTGGAAGCTGAATTTTTGACGGTCTTCAAATTTCAGAGTCTTCATTTGTTTCATGAAGCTAGTTCACTTTTTCAGTAGAGTACGGATAACGTAGCAGGACCCCTGAGTTGACGGGTGAATGCTGCTCGCAGATTCTCGTTTCTCACAGAGCACCCGGCCTCCCGCACTCAGTAAATATGGAAAACTTAATGTTTTTAAGGTTTTCCAGTACAGCGAAGTTATAGTCTACGTACTATTTATTTGACTTGCAATTTCAGTCTTAAGAATCTTTTTCTAAAGTTTTTTGTCTGTTTATTTAATAAGCTTCTATAGTAAAACAGACTTAACTGTAAAAAGTTTTTAAAGCGTGCAAATGTATATAAATTACCCAGTTCCTTTGCCAGTGGTAACCACTGTCGAGATATCTTTGTGTATCCTGTCTGTGCATATAAATCTAAACATGTAGAGAAATCTAAACATAGAAATCTAAACATACTCTTGACTCACCTATCCTGCCCCCTCTCCCCCTATTTTTTTTTAACTTAAATGGACTGTATTTCTCTGCAGTTTACTTCCTTTGCTTTAATATATATCTTGATCATCTTTCTATATCAGAGTTAAAAGATATGCTCTGTTTTTTTAATGTCCAGTATAGTGATTTTGTAACTGATGTCCCCCAATTTGCGGGCTCGTACGTTGCTGCCACTTTTTCCCAAAGTGCCTCAGTGTCCATGTGCCCGAGTGCAGATCATTTTGAGTGCTTGCGTAAGCACCGTACACCTGAAAGGTAAATTCTGGTCCAGAGGCGCACACACCTGCCACATCGTCCTCTGCAACCATCGTGCTCCATATTCCTCCTCCAGCATCACAGGATCATGAGCACCTGTCCCCCTGCCCCTCCAGCTCTGCCAGCATGGTCCTTGCCAGGCAGATGCGGAAAGACAGTCACCGTGTTTGAATGAGGTTGAATGTGTTTCTGTATATTTAGTGGCCATATTTTAAAAATCACAAGCTTCATGTTTTTATGGATCGTTCATCTTTTTTCTGTTGACTGTGAAGTAAATTAGGTCTCTGTCTACATTTTCTCAAAAGTTTTTCCTATCTTTCTTCTGGTGCAGTATTTTTATGGTGGTTATTGTTCGGTTATGACATTCTCGATTTTTACCTAATCAGAGATTTTTGGCCTTCCTTGCTCTGTGCTGCTCTACTTCATGTCCATCCTTCTAAAGGTTTATGTTTTTGTTTTTTATCTTTAAAAAAAAAAAACCTTTGTCTTCTAATATTTCATTCACCATTTTGACACACACCCGCTAATGTACACTAAATTCCTTCTACGAGAAGGTTTTAATGGTCTCGAACAAAATATCTAATACTGATTTTTTTCCCGCTGTTGTCAGATTGCCCCAGCAGGAGATGCATAGTACGTCCCACCGATCCAGGGACCAAACCGAGGCTAGGGACCAGCCTTAAGTTTCCAGAGGTCTCTGTCATCAGAGGTCTCTGTCATCAGACAGTAAACTGGAGCAAGGGAATAAGGAGAGGTCTGGTTGACGTGTTCGTGGAGAACACTGAGCAAGCAGCAGTGTGGCTTCTTCCTTTAATAGTCTGTCTTGCAGTGGCATTTATATAAAAAGCCTTTAAGTAGAAACGAATGGGGTTTTCACCGATTGCAAACGCCAACATACGTCTTTCTCTCTGTCCTCTCAGATATCTTGAATGAACTCTTCCAGCGGGAGAACAGGGTATTACATTACTGGACCATGCGAAAGAGACGGCTAGACCAGTGCCAGCAGTACGTGGTCTTCGAGCGAAGTGCCAAACAGGTCAGTCATCTCGCCGGGCTTCCCGGCGCCCTCCGTGTAGACTGCCACCGTCGGGCGGGCAGGTTTGACCTTCTGGCAGTTTCCAAACCACTTTCTAATGATCGAAACAGTAGTGCCTCTTAAGTGAGTTTGTTGTAAATCGGAAAGCCCCAGACCCTCGTGGAAGTGTGTCACTTGGTGATTTCTACCCTCAGCAAACGTCCACTCAGCTGGCACCATTACCTCACAGCAAATTGCAACGTATAATCGAGACGACGATATAAAAATCATTGTGGAATTCGGGTTCTGTACTTGTGTAAATACTATGATGGGTGGCTTTTATCTTGCTATATGTAAATGTTGAAGGTAAAATTTTGTCCTTCAGGTAAACTGAGCTAAAACTAAGAAATGTGATAGAGTTGTTAAGATAGTCATGCATTTGGATAATGCAGAACATCAGGAGTACACGTTTGAAGCCTCCTCCCTTCTGAAGTCATTTTGGGATAAGCGCTTCTGCTTGTGTGGTCTGTCGTGGAAGGTCATTTTGGGGTAAAGTCTATCTGACGCCTAACTTCAGCGCGAAGGTCCCTGTCACTTCTCTTTGGCCTTAATGGTAGCATAAGAATCCGTAGAGCTGCCTCACACCCTCCCTGTCAGGCAGCCTAGAGCCATGGGGCCTCTTTACTGCTGTCGGTCTGTAGTAACCACGTCAGACCTGGACCAGCTTTCGAATCCACCTGTCAACCTACTATGTGCCTGTCACAGAGTAGGCATTCAGTTAAAGCTTATGGCCTAAGAAAGATTAAGTCATCTCAGCACAGGCTTCCCGTTTTGTTACAATTCGGTAGATGCTAGCCTCACGGTGGGCAGAACTGCTCAGTCCCCCGGTTGGATAAGCGGGTTTCATGGCCCACGGGCTCAGCGCCTACTTTCTCATCTTGGCTGACTTTACCCAGGCGCAGTTATAATATTCCCAACAGAGGTGGCAAGCAGTAGTATTTTTAATGTTTAAAGTACATTTTCTTAATACTGTATTTAAAAAACAGTTCAGCCGTGTTTCAGATTTACGAGGGCCTAATTAGCGATTTGTTTCTAATCAGCGATTGTTTCGTAATTCTTTCTCACATATCTTTATTATTTCTTTGTTAAAAGACGGGAATCATTCAGCTACACAAAACCAAATTGTAACTAAATTCCTTGACAGAGAAAACGTGTTGTTGCTTTTTCCTAAAGTCATCTCGTTTGCCAAAAATAGAATCATTACGTGTAGGCTGTGACTGATGGTGACCCACTGGCCTTGTGGCCCTGTTGGGTTCTGTTCCTCACTGTGGTCACAGCCCCGCAGTAAATGTCAGCTGCTCATAACAGACCGTCTTTGAGGCCCCCGGCTGGTGGCATTTCTCAGGATGGTGCCCTGAGGTCACAGTCCCCCTGGTGGTAGACAGGTGACTTCTGCCCTGGCTGTCCTCTGGCAGCCCCGCCTGCTGCGCTCCACCCAGGCTCTCTGCTGCCCACCCCCCCCTTATCTCGGCCCCTGAGCGTGGGCTTTTTTCTCCGGGGCTCCTGTTTCTCTCTCCCCTCTTCTTATCTCCTCCGTCGCTGTGTCCCGGCCCTGGCCTCTGTTTCTGCTCTCTGGACTCACCATCCCTGCCGCCTCCTTGGCATGGCTCCACTCCGGCCTCACGGAAGGCAGACCTGGGCTCAGTCCCTGTCCCCTGCATGCCCCTCATTGTACAGGGTGTGCGGTTCCCGATTCCTTCTCCCTCATCTTGCCACCGTCACCCCTCGTGGGTTCCACAGGCGCAAACGTCCACGTGTGTCAGACCTGCCTTCCCCTCACTCACCCAGAGCCATCACAGAGAGCCAGCCGTGTCCCGTCCGAGCCTCTGAACCAGTTTGCTAACGGGTGCCACTCCCCTCAGTCCAGGCCCCTCTCCACACAGCAGCCCCACCAGCTTTCAGACAAAAGTCCCAAGTCCGTCTGTAGACCCCCAGAACCCCCCGCCCCACGCAGAGCCTCACCGCCCCAGCGCCTCCCAGCTCGCCCAGCTCCGGCCCTAGCGCCCGCCCCTCGCCCGCCTGCAGAGCCCTCCCTCCCGGAGAGCAGGTCCCAGCCCAGGCACCTGGCCCACGGACCTCCCCTCTGAGCAGGTGTCCCCACTCCTCAGTGTCCCTTGTGGTCTGTCTTCACCTCCCTCCCCCGCCCTGCCTGCCGTGGCAAAGCCTACGCCTGCTCATTCCCCCCTCCGTAGGCGGGGACCATTGGCTGCGTGAATGGAGAAATCAGGGAGGGACCTTGGAACAAACTGACAGAAACGGCTCCCAGCCCTGCTTCGGAGTCAGTATTAGCACTGATGCCGAGGCAGGGTCCCACGCTCAGGGGTGACAGTGAAGCCCCAGCCAGTAAGCCGCATGCCAGCTAATCGGTCGTGATTTTCTTTCATTTCTTCTTCTGAAACACTGTAAATGCTGTGAGGTGTCCAGTAGGACATGTTTCTGTTCCGAGACCAGCAAATCACAGTGGACGAACATCTTAGAGATTACGAAGGGCAAATATAAAAGCTTCTCCTTATTTATGCTGCTTTTCCAAAGCATTGCTTTTTCAGATGCGTGTGTTTTAAATATGAGTCCAATTTCACTTCAGATAGATGAAATTAGAAGAAAAAAATTGGCTTCCATCGAAAACCATGAGAGAATAGACGAGTGAGAAGTGCGTCACTGTTGCAGTCTGAACCTTGGCGGCCCCCGGCTCTCCAGGCGCGGTCATGTCCTACAGCTGGAAGGGCGAAGCCAGGTCCTCTGCCAGCGTCTCCCCTCAGACGCATTCGTGTGTAACGTGGATGGGTACTCACTGGATACAGAAGAGAAAAAAAGGCCTAAAACTGTGCTTTGGAAAGGAGAATTCTCACCTGCATTTTTTTTTTTTTTTTTTTGGTTAGAACTCCGCAGTAAGAGCTCAAGTTCCAGTGACGTGAGCATCTCAATACATGAAAATGCGAGGGTCTCAGACCACCCCTTCGCCCACACCCTCAGCATTCTGGGAAAAGAGTCTCAGCTGTGGTTTCTTTCACTGTACTTTCACTGCGACTTAAGATTCCTGGTTACAAGAAACTCTTGACCTTTTTATTGTTGTTATGGTAGCAACACAGTTACAACTTTCTGGAATGACAATTTTTTTGTTGTTGTTCATTTTAGAATTACGATGCTTATTTCAGAAACTTGTCTCTCTTTGAGGGAGCGTTTCTCGATGCGTGCCAGCCCTGGTTTGTAACTTCGCATTTCAGTGCGATGCTAAGGAATTTGGACTCCTTCACCAAGGTTCAGCCGTGACGTGTTTCCTTCCTCCTCTCTCTAGGCTCTCGAGTGGATCCATGACAATGGGGAGTTCTACCTGTCCACACACACCTCCACGGGTTCGAGCATACAGCACACGCAGGAGCTGCTGAAGGAGCACGAGGAGTTCCAGATCACTGCGAAGGTACGTTCGGGGCGGCCGCACACACCTGCTCAGTGGCTGCGCGTCGGCTTCGAACCCAGAACGGGACGCTTTGGCCAGATAAGGCCGTTCTCAAAAGTATCCCTTTAAGAATTACCTCGCGCACCTGGAGAAACTGGGCGACCCAAATGGATCGGGACACGTCGAGTTTGTGGCGCTTTCTTCTGCCTGTCACGTCCGCACCTCCGTTTCCTCTTCATTGATCTCGCTTTTGCTCCTCTGAGTTCTTCCGTTACTTCCCATCTCCTCCCCCCCTTTTTTTTTCCTCCTCCTTTGTCCTTTTCGTTATTCTTCTCTTGTTTCTTTCTGTTTTCTAAGGTATTTTCTGAGTACGTGCTCTTTTTCTGGAGTGCCGTTTGGCGTTGCCAGCTTGGCTTAGATGTGAGCTTCTGTGGGTGTTTCCTTTTCTCGTCTTTAGTGAAAATTGTTACAGTAGCATCGCCTTCCCTCAGTCAAGCCTCGAAGCTGTTAGAGTTGGCAGTTTTGGTCAATGCCGTTAGTGCTTGTTCATAGGTTTATAAAACTGGAGGCGTTTTCAGCTTTCTCCTAAAAATCAAAGTCGAATTAAATATATCTTTATGGCACGTGTAGTATATGTGAGTAAATATTTAAGCAAACCCGTAAGGATCCACACGGTGGCATGGTTTTCCCCAGTGAAGGATATTCCTGCAGAGAGCAAGTCTTTCTTTTACCTCAGAACAATTTTGAGGCTTCTTTAGAGTCCCCTTCTCAACCTGTGGCCTTCTTTCCTTTTTTTGGTTTTCAAAGTTTTAGAATATACATTCTTTGTAATATTTTCAGAAGTGCCTCTTTTTCTGATGCTGAAAATTAAATGCAAATTTAAGAGCAGAAAATAAATGGTCAAGCCAGATAATATTTTTGGTTCACAACAAGTGTTCTTATAAAGTAAAAAGATTGATTCTTTTGTGCGTGTGTGGCCCTTACCCTGGCTTTGAAAACATATGAAAGAGGAACTTTTAGGTCATTTAGAGTGAAGGCAGCTACACTGTATTATGTTTAGTTGCACTTTTTTATGTTTTCTGTAACGATTTCTGACTCCTCCTGCCCTTATTCCCGGCGCTCTGCTCCTGCCCCCCGGCCCCCCCACCATCTCTGAGCTGTTTCCTTCCACTGAGCCTTGGGTGCTGGGCTCCGGGAACCCCTGGGCCCTCTTCCGGAGGAGCCTGCGGTGTGGTGGGGCTGCACACTGACCGCTGCAGGGCTCGGTGTGGAGACCTGGCACCCAGCGGGGACACCGGGAGCATTTGGGGAGGACGGGCTCAGGCAAGCCGGCAGCGAGCGATGGCCACACGGTGACGGAGGGGCCTTGAGTGCCCAGAGGAGGGCGCCCGCTCAGCTGCGGGGATCTGGCCTGGCCTGGCCTGCCTCTGCAGGTGAGGATCATGCCCCTTCCTGCCCCTGCCTACAGCGCAGCCGCAGCTGTGGGGTCGTCATTTCTGTTAACAGTCGAAAGATAAGTTATCGTTATCATGTGCACGATGCAATCTGTATGTTTCTCTGAATATCCTTTGATGCTAGAGTTACGAAGAAAATACGTAAGAGGCACCCAGAGGGAGCCGTGAGATCATCTCCTCTTTGCTGACAACAGTTTCAGTGATGCTCCCCCACTGGCCGGCCGCCTTTTCCCTGCACAACTCCAGGGGGCGCCAAGCACGAGACCGTGATGCGAATGCCACCGCCTGGAGTCGGGCATGGCAGCTCTGTTCCACCAAGGGAGTGTGTACAGGAGGGTTTTCCCATTATTCCCAGATTTCCCTTCTCAAACCTGGAGTGGTGTCATTGGAAGAATGAGCAGAACAGGCATTTTTTGGGCCTTGTATTTTATTTTTCAAAAAGTATCTAAAATTATAGGCAACATCTGACCTGTTTCCCAAATATACAGAGCCGTTTCCGTCGTTGGGTGTGTTGATTCAGTTTTGCGAAGAGGAACTGGTAGATTTTGAAAGAACACCTGTCACTTTTTTTCCTTAGCAACTATTTTCCTCTGGTTTCCGGTTGCCTTTCTTTTCATCGGAAAGCCTCTGCTTTGGTGCTTGGAGATGTCATTTCATTTCTCCTGTTGAAACTGGCCACTTTCTTGCATCCTCTGTCACCCTCTCGTACCGTCTTCCAGGAAGACATTTTTTTGTTGTTATGTACAGAATCTTTCAGTCAGAGGGGACAGCCTTCTACTCCAACTGTTACAGTAATTAGCACTGTAACATTTTCGGTGTTAATGGAAATAAAGCCTCTCATCACTAAGGCTCAACTCGATTCATTTGCAACTCAATGCATTTTAAAAATACTCATTAAAATCAAAATATAATCAGGATTAGCACACTCATTGCATTTAATTTTTTTGATCCCACCATTCATTCGATGAATATTGAGCTCCCTCCTACGTAAAGGAACTATGCTGGGTGCTGGACTCGGGTCGCATGTTCTGGTTAGAGAAACGGGCAGTAACATGATAAACGGGGAACTACGTACACACGTACACGTTAAATGACGAAAACAAAGATCACTGCGGGAGGGAGGGATGCCATCTCGGATGGAGAGGCCAGGGCGGACCCCATTGAGAAGCCCTTGACTAGCCGATGAGCATGTTTTGTTTAAATGAAGTTTACACGTGGAGGGAAGATTTGTCTGTACCAGGCCTAGCCTGCAGGAAGCCTGCTATGGTGCATTTGGTTTCATATCATCGGAACCGTCTCTTGGTGTGACATGGTGGCAGCTGGTCTGTTTTGTGATGTGCGTTAGACATACACAGAAACCTTCCTGTAGTTTCTTGCCGTTTTTTGTTTTCTGTTTTAATCTAGGCAAACTGCGTGGTCTTTTTAATCTTTACTTCTATATCCCCAGCACTTAAAACACAAATAGTTTTCGTAACCCCTAAGAGATAGGCATAGTTTGCAGGACCCTCCCCTGATGGCATTCGTGACAGTGAAGAGAAGCGCTTCAGTGGGGTACAGCACCCCTCTTCCGTGCTTTCCAGCAGATTCATATCTTGGCACACAGAAGTTTAACCTGATCTAGACAGCCTAATTTAAAAATCCTACATTAGTCATGTTAATTCTCTTCGATAGGAGGATTTAGTAATGTTTCTAATTTAATTCCTTTTGGAATTTAAGCTTCCAGATCTGAAACTTGGCCTTCTTATTTCCTTGGTTTGTAATTAGGCTTGTTTTAACATCGTCAGAAAGGTGTCATGCTAGTGACAAGTCAGAAGATTTAGCAAATATTTTCCTTTTAGTTTACTTGAGTTCATTTTCACATAAAACGAAGGCCCTAAAATCTTGTATTTTAAATTTTGCTGACTTTGTACAATGAGTAGCTCTTACAGAACTTATAATATTGATTTTTTTTCACAGATGTATTTATGTTCCTTGGGTTGTGTTTTCATTTTTTTTTTTGAAGAATATGTATTCATACCTGTTAAAAGTACCATGCCAATTAAATTTACAGACGTAAACACGCTTGCGTAAAGAACCTAATGTTAATTTATTTTCTCAATAAACATTTGGTGAGTGTTCCTGACGTGCCGGACACATGGAGGTGCATGAGATATTAGTATGAAAAACAAATATCCCCGTCCTGCTCTGGACCCTTCTCACAGGAGAGGGACAGACAGTAATCACACCCCGGTTAGAACGCGGTGCATGCTGTCGGAGATGGGGCAGAGGGGAAGGGCGCTGGGGCGGGCGGCAAGTTACAATTTTAAGGGAGCCGAGAGGGCAAAGACCTGAAGCGTCTGCGGAGGCATCTGGGGGGTGAGGATTGCAGGGAGGAGGGACAGAAGACAGGAGCCTGCCTGGAGGGCTCGCGCCGGCCGCAGGGGACCGGCCTCTCCCAGCTGCCCGGGGTTGGTGTCCGAGTCTGAGGATCTTTACAGCTGACTTTACAGGTTACCTGGTGATTTCTGGCTCAGAACTTTTATTGTACAAACTAAGATAATTTATCCAGGTTTTGAACTCTGACCTTCCGTTTGGGGATTTTTAAAGCCAATTTCCTGAATGTTAGTCATAAAGATTTTCTAGTCATCTGCTTATCTGAGAAAAGTAGATTCCACAGCAGAAGAGTAACTGGTCCTGTGCAAGGCCAGTGTCAATGTGGAAGGAAGCCTCGTAGTGAAAATAAGTGAAGCGGATGTGGCCGAAGAGCTGATGAAAAACCAGAGTTGAGTGAAGTTACCGCCATGTGTACAGAACCGATGTTTCATGGTTATCCTGAACTGTATGAAAATAAGAAAGTTATGCTTAACTTAAGACCTTTGCTATGTACATATAAAATAATATTTTTTTTTAAAGAGAGAGTTCTAAAGCAGGAAACAAAATTTAAAATACCCCTGGGAGAAAATTTCCTGACTAGTGACTTTCCCTCCTGGGAGTTAAAAACGGCCTGAGCACGCGATGCGGAGGACACTGGGAAGGGGTTTGGTCGAGTGTCTGCCACGGGGAGAACTTCTGCCACACGCGCTTCAGGAAAACCAGGATCTCAGATGCTGCCTCGAAAGCTTTCCGTCTAACTGGGCCAGGAGAATAAATGCGCATGAAGCAGGGATGTGTCTGTCACCGACCCAGATAAGGTCAGAGGCAGAGGGTCTTGGAACTGTAGAGAGGACATCCTGAACACTTCTGCAGATTTTTACCGAGCATCTGCCAGATGAAGATGTTGAGAGAAAGTCTAGGCGTTTTTTTTATTATTATTATTCAAGATCCTAAAAATGCCACTCATTGCAGAAGGGCTGAAGAAGAAGGGCTCGTCTAGGGTCAGGGAGAGGAGCTCGGTGCACTGGAGCTTTAGTTTCTGTCACCAGCGGTTCTTTCTCCTCTTCAGAGCCGAGTTGTAGGCAAGTCGCCACCGTTTCTGGTTTCTGGCAGTTGGCTTCATTTGCTTCACAATACTTTCCTGTTTTGTTTTGTTTTTTTTTGTAGCAAACCAAAGAGAGAGTGAAACTATTGATACAGCTGGCTGATGGCTTTTGTGAAAAAGGGCATGCCCATGCGGCAGAGATAAAAAAATGTGTCACTGCCGTGGATAAGAGGTACAGAGATTTCTCTCTGCGGATGGAGAAGTACAGGACCTCTCTGGAGAAAGCCCTGGGGATTTCTTCAGATTCCAACAAATCGGTAAATCGCCTTGTGCAAACCGAGTCAGTCACAGCGTTCTTCCCCGTGTCCTGTTTATTGACTAAGTTCACTGAAGTTCATTGACTTTCTTATCCCACAGAGTAAAAGTCTTCAGCTCGACATCATCCCCGCCAGTATCCCTGGGTCAGAGGTGAAACTGCGTGATGCTGCTCATGAGCTTAACGAAGAAAAACGGAAATCCGCCCGCAGGAAAGAGTAAGCCAGTCTTTCAGAACCTGCCAGATTCACCGAAAAAGTAAAGAAAATGTCACTTGGACAAACAGGCTTCTCTGTGTGCTTGGAAGCCAGACACTATTACTGCCTCTTGTTGCTCTGAATGTGCTTACTTTTTGCAGTTCAAAGGCCTCTGTGTCCACTGTCCCCTTATCACCTGATTCAGAGACAGTATCTTATTTTTTATTCGCTATGCCCCCATCAAGTGGGTTGACAAATTGTTACAGTATCTTTTCTCATCCACAGATCATGAATAGCAATCCTGAGAAGAAATTAATAACATAAGCGGAGGTGTTTAAAAGTTGCCAAATAGTAAACTATACAAGATACTAATAAAGACAGAAGATCGCTCTAAAGCAGCGACTCCCAGTCGACTCCCAGTCGGGGGCAGTCCAGTTCCCTGGGTGACATTGGCAGTGTGGGGACATTTTTGGTTGTTACATAGCAGGGAGGGGAGAGTGCTGCTGGCATCTAGTGGGTGGAGACCAGGGATCTGCTAAACACCCTCCAAGGCCCAGGACAGGATGGCCCCGCAGCAAAGCG